>NW_027104615.1:0-392854 GCF_902728285.1 Clytia hemisphaerica
GGGAATTTTGTTTGATTTTTTGGAATCGCTCGACTGTTTTGTTAGAAGCACTTGTTATACATTTTTGGAAACCGTGTTTTTCAGCCAGAAACAGCTATTTTGTCCAGTTTTTTGCGCTTTTTGAAGCTCAATACCTCGAGTTAGGTACTGAAATCACCTATACTTGCAATATATCTCTAATCTTAATTTTTTGAGAGCTTTCTAAAAATATACAACAGGTCTCTGTTTTCTCGAGCTAAAATTTTCATTAATTTTTAACCCTATGATTTTTGCCTGAGACCGTCATATTTGTCCGAAAATCACACCAAAGTGTCCGAAAAAAAATTGGAAACATAGTAATTTCGATTCCCCTACCCCTGAGCGTTCCAAAAATGTATAACAAGTGCTTCTAACAAAACAGTCGAGCGATTCTACAAAATGCCCTCTACTATAGGAATCGGATTGGGTTTCATGGCCAAGCAAAAAAAAAAAATCAAAAGTGAGTCTTTTCACCGAGATTTTAAGGTAAAAAGTAAAAAAATGCAAAAATTTGACAAAAATCCACTTTTTTAAGATTTTGACCGTTTTTGACCATTTTTGGTCAACGAGTGAACCAAGACTCTCCAAATTTAGCCCTGATTAACTTAATTCTGTCCTCCAACGAATTATTTTGAAGTTTTACCACTCGGCACCTTTCTATCATTCAGTCAGGTCCGCGCAGCGGACTGCTTTAATTTCCTTTACCTTACCCTCCACCCTTAGCCGCCGCCCACCCCGCCCTTTCTAAATCGGGCGGCACTGAAGGCGCCTAAAAGAAAGAGGAGACTTTAATCTATCCAACGGACTATAAACAAGCTTCTAACTCCTTCTAGATCCGGAGATATAAGCCTTTAAAGTTTGAACTAGCGATTTTCTTTGAAAAAATTATTTAAAAAATTACCGTGGCACTTAAAGGGTAAAGGAATGAATCGTCTCTTTTATCTTTCTGTCCTTGATATAAGCCTCAGTATCTATCACTTTCCTTTCGTCCCAATTCATTGCATGGTCATTCTCCCAGCAATGATCAGCTATTTCGTTTTTATCTGTATCACCAACGATGTAAAAATAATAGATAACCAACTTGCCTTGATTCTCAAAAAACATCCGTGTTACGGTTGTAAAAATATTAATGACATTTTGCATCGTAAAAAGTGCAATTAAATAAAAACTTGCTTCATTTGCAACCTTCTATTGGACAGAATCGATCACGTGATGTATTTTTCCAAAATTTGGGTTAACTAGTCCGGGAGCCAAATCCTATATCTCCTTAAATAACCACTTTTGCTTAACCCAAGATTCTACAGGATAAACTATACATTTTTGGAATCCTCAACTATCCTAGTTTTGGAAATGGTCGGTCCCCAAAGCTAACTCCTGGTCAATTTTTCATACTGGGCCCGAGTTTAGGGGGTATTTTTTACCCTTTGTAAGGATTTGTTAAGGAAAATGCCATTCCAGGGATGATATAATTTGCTGTATCTAGTCAATCAGTTGACCAATTGCTTTGAAACTTTGCAAAAAGTTTCAAGGTAGGCTGATGATTATTTTCGGCAAAAAATTTTGTGAAAAATTATTTTTATAGGTTTGCCTGGGGAAAAAAGGGAAAATTTGGGTATTTTAACTAAATTTTGACCCTTTTTAAGTCTGGGACCTACCCAAACAACTTTTAATGAGACACAAACTAGGTGTTATGATAGACTTTGATGCAATACATCAGAAAAATTTCAAACAGACAGTATTTAGTATTATTTCAGGGCTGCAGGGGGTAAAATTGCCCATTTTTATGGGTTTTTACCTTATTTGAGCAATTTTCACCACTAATCTTGGTTAAAACGTCATCAAAAATAGTTTTAACTTGATTTTCGTGTAATATATCCTGAAAGATTACAATGCTGACTTAAAACTAACAAAACCAGGGTGCAAATGGACAAACCAGGGGGTAAAAATGCCCATTTTAGGCGATTTTTATCGTTTTGGACCTATTTCACCCATAAAGCGGTTTTATGGTGTACCAATTTTATTTCTGACCACTGAAACAAGGATAATTTTGTAGTAGGAGCAATGGGAAAGTTATTTGTGGTTTTCATTGTCTGTAATCAGGGTCACTGTGGGCAAATCAGGGGGTAAATACACCACTTCTTGGTAGTTGTTGCCTGAATTTGGGTGTTTTTATTGTATGGTAGCCTCAAATTCATGAAATTTTGAGATTGAAACCAGTTATATACCCTTCAGTCATTTCTTAGTACTTTTGTTGACAACTACACAAAATAATGACGGATTTAAAACTTAAGTTATGCCCAAATGATAACATTTATTTGACGTAATTTTGTCAGTTTTTGCTTTGAGATTCCACTATATTGCTATTCAGAGCTTCCCAAAATGGTCCCAGCTACTTGTAGAATTATTATCTTGAGACTAGCTACTAATAAAAGGTCAGTAAAACGGCAAAAATGATCAGTCAAATTATGAGTATGTAGTACATTATGAGTATGCAGAGGACCGTTAGTTTTGTTTTCACAAAACGATTAGAAAATCTTTCATCAAAGCAGGCCTTAACAATGACACAGCACTTTTATTTCTACCCAAGTTAACAATATTTTACAAATTATTAGGCTCCAAATAACTATTCTACTTTAAAACCAGTACAGGGACCATTTTTGGAAGCTCTGAATAGCAATATAGTGGAATTTCAAAGCAAAAACTGACAAAATTACGTCAAAAAATGTTACAATTTGGCCATAACTTAAGTTAAATCCGTCATTATTTTGTGTAGGTTGTCAACAAAAGTACTAAGAAATGACTGAAGGGTATATAACTGGTTTCAATCTCAAAATTTCATGAATTTGAGGCTACCATACAATAAAAACACCCAAATTCAGGCAACAACTACCAAGAAGTGGTGTATTTACCCCCTGATTTGTCCACAGTGACCCTGATTACAGACAATGAAAACCACAAATAACTTTCCCATTGCTCCTACTACAAAATTATCCTTGTTTCAGTGGTCAGAAATAAAATTGGTACACCATAAAACCGCTTTATGGGTGAAATAGGTCCAAAAACGATAAAAATCGCCTAAAATGGGCATTTTTACCCCCTGGTTTGTCCATTTGCACCCTGGTTTTGTTAGTTTTAAGTCAGCATTGTAATCTTTCAGGATATATTAAACGAAAATCAAGTTAAAACTATTTTTGATGACGTTTTAACCAAGATTAGTGGTGAAAATTGCTCAAAAATAAGGTAAAAACCCATAAAAATGGGCAATTTTACCCCAGCAGCCCTGAAATAATACTAAATACTGTCTGTTTGAAATTTTTCTTATGTATTGCATCAAGGTCTATCATAACACCTAGTTTGTGTCTCATTAAAAGTTGTTTGGGTAGGTCCCAGACTTAAAAAGGGTCAAAATTTAGTTAAAATACCCAAATTTTCCCTTTTTTTTTTCAGGCAAACCTATAAAAATAATTTTTCACAAAAATTTTTTGCCGAAAATAATCATCAGTCTACCTTGAAACTTTTTGCAAAGTTTCAAAGTAATTGGTCAACTGATTGACTAGATAAAGCAAATTATATCATCCCTGGAATGGCATTTTCCTTAACAAATCCTTACAAAGGGTAAAAAGTACCCCCTAAACTCGGGCCCAGTATGAAAAATTGACCAGGAGTTAGCTTTGGGGACCGACCATTTCCAAAACTAGGATAGTTGAGGATTCCAAAAATGTATAGTTTATCCTGTAGAATCTTGGGTTAAGCAAAATGCCATTTTTTGGGTTTGGCTCCCGGACTAAACCTTCTATTGGACAGAATCGATCACGTGATGTATATTTTTCCAAAATTTGGGTTAGAAAAAGTGTATTTTCCTATTGGCAGCCTCACAGAAGGAATTTTTTCATTAGATATTATTGTTCTATAAACATCCATCTGTTTATTTTGTATCAGGCAACCTTCATGCACTTTTCATTCGTGAGATATCGCACTTCAAATCACACATATATTTTTCAGATAACATCATTTTATGAGCGTTTATTTATCCAGATGAAGATTAAGTGGTATCAGGCCGATCTATAGTCAATTTGTCTAAAGATTGGTACCTTTATCTTTTGAAAAAAAATCCAAAATTTGCAATAAATAACAATTCAAATTTTCTATCAATTCAGTGGATGTCAAAAAGTGTGTCAAAATCTAGCTAAAAGCATAACACGCACTGCACACAGAGCTATTTAAAGGAGTGCTCATTTCAATAGGGAGACAATGGTTGTTCTCTTGGGAGAAGTGCCTTCTAGAGGTAGTTGGTTATCTATTATTTTTACATCGTTGGTGGAATTTTTAGGTTGAAGTTTAAAAAATTCTGGTGTCAGTATTCAATTTCTTATAAATAGCATGTTTTTGCGTCTTTCTCGCATTTTAAAACGTCATAACGACGTATAATTAGTGATTAATTAGATGAGTTTGAGTCTCGGAGGAGAGCTTAAAGTCTCATTTGGGAATTGGATAAGTGTATTTTGATGAGAAGTGCAATGAAAATGCTATGAAAAATCATTTTAATGGTTGAAGGAGGGTGAACAATAATGTCATTACTGCGAACAAGGCTTGAACATGAAATACCAGTAAAAATCAGTCAGTTGTTAATCCAGTGTCTTTAATAATTCCATGATGCTACTAAACAACCGTGTACATTAGTACAATAACATACGAGAGCAGTTTCCTTAGATACACGGTTTTTTATAAAACACCAATAACTTATGGCTCTGGCTGGGCTGTTTTGAATTTTATGAGTTTTTCAGACTTAAATGTCCTTGTCATATTAATTAAAATGGAAATCTGTACTTCTCAGCAATTTCTGAAATCTGAGGCTCACATTGTTTTTAACTTGTTCTTAGGTTTTGGCCAAATTTCAGCCTTGTAATTTTATAGAATTGTTCTTATAAAAAGGCTTTACTTTTGAAACTAAATCTGTAAATCACTCCCTTGACACATTTGTTAGCATTTGAAGACTGAATTTTGTCTCAGATCAGATGGGAAGTCCAAAATCACTGTAGGGCTAATACCGATAGTCTGCGTAAAGGGGTACGGTTCTATTTCGTATTCGGTGAAACACAGGACAGTGAGAGCGTCAGGGCTCTATTTTATTTTCGGTGCAACAAATTATTTCTCAAAGGGCAGATCTGGGTTTGATATTTTATTTTGAGTGTTAAACGTGGAAGAGTGTGGTTCTAAGGCGTTTTGGGTGTGAGGCGTATCAGTGGAAGGGTGTGGTTCTAAGGCGTTTTGGGTGCTAGGCATATCAGTGGAAGGGTGTGGTTCTAAGTTGTTTTGGGTGTGAAGCGTATCAGTGAAGGGTCTAGGCTCTAACGCGTTTTGGGTGCGAAGCGTATCAGTGGAAGGGTGTTGTACTAATATGTTTTGGGTGCGAAGAGTATCAGTGAAGGGTCTAGGTTCTAACGCGTTTTGGATGCGAAGCGTATCAGTGGAAGGGTGTGGTACTAAGATGTTTTGGGTGCGAAGCGTATCAGTGAAGGGTCTAGGCTCTAACGCGTTTTGGGTGCGAAGCGTATCAGTGGAAGGGTGTGGTTCTAAGCTGTTTTGGGTGTGAAGCGTATCAGTGGAAGGGTGTGGTTCTAAGTTGTTTTGGGTGTGAAGCGTATAAGTGAAGGGTCTAGGCTCTAACGCGTTTTGGGTGCGAAGCGTATCAGTGAAGAGTCTAGGTTCTAACACGTTTTGGGTGCGAAGCGTATCAGTGGAGGGTGTGGTACTAATATGTTTTGGGTGCGAAGCGTATCAGTGAAGGGTCCTGGCTCTAATGTGTTTTGGGTGCAAAGCGTATCAGTGGAAGGGTGTGGTTCTAAGTTGTTTTGGGTGTGAAGCGTATAAGTGAAGGGTCTAGGCTCTAACGCGTTTTGGGTGCGAAGCGTATCAGTGAAGAGTCTAGGCTCTAACGCGTTTTGGGTGCGAAGCGTATCAGTGAAGGGTCTAGGCTCTAACGCGTTTTGGGTGCGAAGCGTATCAGTGGAAGGGTGTGGTTCTAAGCTGTTTTGGGTGTGAAGCGTATCAGTGGAAGGGTGTGGTTCTAAGTTGTTTTGGGTGTGAAGCGTATAAGTGAAGGGTCTAGGCTCTAACGCGTTTTGGGTGCGAAGCGTATCAGTGAAGAGTCTAGGTTCTAACACGTTTTGGGTGCGAAGCGTATCAGTGGAGGGTGTGGTACTAATATGTTTTGGGTGCGAAGCGTATCAGTGAAGGGTCCTGGCTCTAATGTGTTTTGGGTGCAAAGCGTATCAGTGGAAGGGTGTGGTTCTAAGTTGTTTTGGGTGTGAAGCGTATCAGTGAAGGGTCTAGGTTCTAACGCGTTTTGGGTGCGAAGCGTATCAGTGGAAGGGTGTGGTTCTAAGTTGTTTTGGGTGTGAAGCGTATCAGTGAAGGGTCTAGGTTCTAACGCGTTTTGGGTGCGAAGCGTATCAGTAGAAGGGTGTGGTTCTAAGTTGTTTTTGGTGTGAAGCGTATCAGTGAAGGGTCTAGGTTCTAATGCGTTTTGGGTGCGAAGCGTATCAGTGGAAGGGTGTGGTTCTAAGTTGTTTTGGGTGTGAAGCGTATCAGTGAAGGGTCTAGGTTCTAACGCGTTTTGGGTGCGAAGCGTATCAGTGGAAGGGTGTGGTGTTCTAAGTTGTTTTGGGTGTGAAGTGTATCAGTGAAGGGTCTAGGTTCTAACGCGTTTTGGGTGCGAAGCGTATCAGTGGAAGGGTGTGGTACTAAGATGTTTTGGGTCTGAAGCGTATCAGTGAAGGGTCTAGGCTCTAACGCGTTTTGGGTGCGAAGCGTATCAGTGGAAGGGCGTGGTTCTAAATTGTTTTGGGTGTGAAGCGTATCAGTGAAGGATCTAGGTTCTAACGCGTTTTGGGTGCGAAGCGTATCAGTGAAACTGGGTGGAGAATTAGGCGGGGTCTACTTTCGGTCAGTAAATTTACCTTTGGGCGCCAAGCGTATCAGTCACTCTCACTGATAGGCTTGGTGCCCATGGGCCCTGTAATGTCAACCTGATCCGAAACATAAAAAATAATCAGGAATAATTAATTGATTTGATTATTGATTGATTTAATTATTGATTGATTGATTGATTCTCTATTGCTACTTTGCCTAATAAACAATAGTCAAGAGGATACTGCGGATAAAAATCATCAAAAAGTTCTGCGTCATCTTAAATAGGGCGAAATAGAAACCAATCCTAGCTAAGGCCCGGACTCCACTCGCCTACGCTTTGGTTGCACTTCTCAAGCAAAATTATTTATGTTGTTGGTCAAAAGGAAAATAAAGGAATGCCATTGTGGTCCATTCAGACGTACAGTCGAGAAAAGTTGAAATGCGCCTAATTTTTTTTAAAGTGCATAGTACTTTTTCATGATGCAATCTTTTCTGAAAGCTGATTGAATCCATTAAGATGATCGCAGCGCTGACAATGAAGAGACGTGCCTTCAGGAAGCTAGACTTTTTGAGTTTATAGCTTTATACTTTCACTTTATGGTGTTTCTGTATGACTGTCTGTGTGCCTAGTCTAACCACCGTTAAATGCCTTCGGGAAGGTCCCTCCTAACTTGGAAAGCCAGAATTGGAGCTATTTCACCAAACTACTGGAGCGCAAGTTATTACGTAGGCTATCACAACTGAAAAAGTTTAATGTGCGCCTATACAAACTTTTTTCTATTTCTATTTGGTTGAGTTGCAGGAGGCTTTGAGGCCTATTTTCGCAACTATAGACGCTTTCAATGAGCGCCCCGTCAACACCTTGGACTGACTACCCAATGTAAGATAATTCAATATATTTTCTCAGAATTTTCATTTTATATTATAATTTTCATATTTCGTTTGTTAGCTTTGTTTACATTTTTAGGTTAACATATTTGTTTTTATTTTGACATGATGACATCATCACTTTTTGGTGCACATTTGGTGACCTTTCACACCAGACCACAGTCATGCCTCACTTTTTTGACCACCCACGTTTTGAGCATAGTCAGTTGACATCTGACATTGGTCAAGTCAGGATGTCACTGCTCAAACAATAAATATTTTTGATTTACATGTCAAAGAATTCTTTTTTGAATGTTACACTCAGCTATCAGTATAGCCATATTGATTCACTCTCAGCAAGATTCCATATGGTAAGCTTTCTTGTTTGCTTTTGTTTCTGGTTCCTTTTGTTTTCATCCAGGTGTGTCTTTGCCTCAAGTCACTTTAGGTTTAGGTCAACACATGGTCCTGGCGGCAATCTTGGATTTTTTCATTTTTTAGTTTTTAGTTACTCAAACTTTTTCAATTTCAATTATTCAATCAAGCCTTATTTTTTCAATTACTTTTTGCTCAATCAATTAATATGAACTCAATACTTAGTCAATTTTTCATACTTAGTACGCATTGTCATATTTTCAGTTTATTTATTAGTCATTCAATTTTGTATTTCAGTTTGAGCGCTACGCTCAAGAATCATTAAAAGTTCCAAATCGTTGCTTAGTCAACTCATTATTATCTTGCCAAAACTTCAATTCGACCACATTCAAACATATATCATATTCAACCGACTTCTGTTCACCGCATGTATCACTGACGTTCCATGACAGACCGCCCAAGACGCAATATCCAGCGATTCGACTTTGCGATTTACGGATCAGACGGCCGAAAGGTACCACCACCACTTGATGATAATATGTCCACTCAGTCACAAAGTACATCAGACTAAACTATCAAGATTGAGCAACCTCCAAACAGAGATAGATTATCTACACCTCAATCAGTCGAAACCGAACAACAATTATTTACTACAACCGATTTAAACGCATCTCAAGAGGATGAATCTCCTGATTATTCTGCGTCTCAAGCGTCTGCAACTCCTGATGAGACAAAAGACCTCCCTAGGAAACAACCACCGGCAGCGGACCCATCAACTCCAGCTAGACGGATCAAACCGTTGATCGAGACACCAGCGTCTGCCAAGAGAGACATCAAACTTCAACTCAATCAAGTATACATACTACAATCTGATATTGAACTTTGTTTGGATGAGGTAACTGACTTAATTGATGAACACTCAATCCATAATGATTCAATCAAAGACACTGAAAGTATATTTACTGAACTAAAAGAGCTACGAAAGGGACTCCGTGCGAATGTCAAAACCTTCTCGAAATTAGTTCCCGAGGAGTATAAATCGATTCAGCCGAGTACCCAAAATGTATTTGATCCCATCAAAGACTTCATCGTAGCAGCGAAAAGTCATATCGACGAGGCCAACGCCACACTCTTAAACACTGTTGTTGAATCAACCAATTTTAAAAACGAACTAGAAGCAATGATGTTCTTCGCAAATGATATTGTAGATCATATTAGTGAACTAAAATTGTCTCTTGATATTGACATCACCAAATTTGATGACTCAGAACTTTTGCAATGTAAAACTGAATTACCGATCTTCGACAAAAAGTTATCCACCATTGCTGACAGGTATGAGAGACTCATTAAATTTCCTGTTATGAACATCGAACTTTCAAAATTAATTGCAAATATTGGTGTATCTTACAAAAATGAAAAAGCCAAGAAGTCTTCAATAGCTTTAAAAATCAAATCAGCGATCGAATCGAGAGAAGTAATGAAATTCAAATCTTTCGACGAAGCCAAACTCGGAATCGACTTGCAAAAATTCTCTGGTTACGATTCCAACACAGATATTTAAACCTTCAAATCAGACTTTGAGAAGATCAACTTGCGCAACACTCCAAAACTTCTACTTGCAGATCTTTTTATCAACAATTACTTATCTGAACCTGCACTGTCGCTGGGCAAGGGTATGACAGACATCAACTTGATTTGGAAACGACTCATCCACGCGTACGACAACACAAAGGTTCTACTCGCCAAGAAACTCAAGGAACTCAAAAGCCTCGACTTTGTCTCCAAATCTAAGGATCCAACAAAGATTATGTCGTTCATCACTCAACTTATCAACACCATCAAGGACTTGGTCAACTTGGCCAAGACTCACGATATAGAAAACAACCTCCATTTTGGTGATGGCTTGAACAACATCTACGCTCTACTCAGTGACACAAGATGCACACAATGGTTTTCTTCAGTCTGCGACCTCGACCTGAATGAAAAACAACAATGGAGTCATCTCATCGACTTCCCCGAAAAGGAGGTCAAAGTTCAACAACAAAGCGCATTGTTCAATCTTCAAGAGGACAAGCCACCAAAGAAACCATCTCTTCCACGAGGGAGTGGAGGATATCACATATCACCAAATCCTCCACCATCAACTGGACCATCAACTGGATCATCTCAATCAAAATGCTACTTCTGTGATGGCGATTGTAAAGACCAACACGTGCCAACCAAGGGACCATGAGGTTCCATGGTGATCCAATACTTTGGTTGTAAAGATTTCACAGACAAAACTCCAACAACACTTTGGAAGAAAGGACTTTGTCACCAATGCCTCCTACCAGGGGCAAAACGTCAAGACTTAAAGCATAATAATGGTCAATGCCAACATGACTTCATATGCAAACATCCATCTCATCAACAATATACCGTGAAACACCATGTGCTTGTATGCGAGGAGCACAAAGCAACACAAGAAAACGAAGAGCTTCTCAACAAGTGCAAATCCAGATTCATTAACCGGAATCCTTCACTACAAATCTTCTCACGTGACATTCAACTATCATTCTTCACAGCCAATGGCGCCGAGCAGCCAAGCGTGGTTGGTATTTATCTACTTCAACAAATCACTGTCAGCAATCAAACCTTTACCATCTTCTTCGATAATGGCTGCAGCGATTTTGTAATCACGAAAGATGCTGTCGAAAGACTTGGACGACACGCAACCAAGGTTGGTGATGGAAGTTTTCAGATCAGTGGTATCGGAGGAGCAACAACATCATCCAACCATGGCGTCTATACAGTCAACATCCCACTTGCAAATGGTCAGCTCGCAACAATGACAGGAGTTTGTCTCGACAAACTGACGCAAACGTTCCCTACGTATCAACTTGGCGAAGTGGAATCAACAATTCGTCAAGCATTCCATGAAAATCAGTCATACCTACCCAGACTTCCGAAATCAGTTGGAGGTGATGTTGACATGATGATAGGTATGAAGTATTTTAAATTTCACTCACACATCATCTTCGGAATGGCAAATGGTCTATCAATATTTGAATCAGTCTTCAAGGGTGCTGACGGCAGTCTCGGCATCATTGGGGGACCACATCAGTCATTTGCTGAAAGTCACAAACAACATTTTGGACAATCCAACACTTCGACATTCAAATCAAATCTCAGTTACCAATCATTGGTCGCCTTTGATACGTCATGCTTCCATATCAACTCAATGAAGAGCTTTGAAGCTTCAGAGAACGTTGGATCAGAAATTACTTACAGATGTGTCACATGTCGTGATTGCGAGGCATGTAAGAGCCATATCGAAGACATCAGCATCAAAGAGGAAGTGGAGCAAGATCTTATCAAGAAATCCATCACTATCAATACAGATTGTTACCGCCAAACTGCCGTTCATCCACGAGCCATCAATCAAGCTATCGTCAAACGAAGACAAAGCGCTCAAAATCTACTATCAACAACTTCGAAAGCTAAACAAGGCAGAAAACTTAACCGACAAACAAGACATCATCCTATCCGAAAAGAAGATGCAAGACCTTGGGTATGTAGATTATGTCGAAAATCTCCCAGAATCAGTCCAACACTCATTGTCAAATCAACTTCATTACTTTATACCTTGGAGAGCAGTATGGAAACCAAACTCTGTCAGCACTCCTTGTCGAGTTGTGTTTGACGCATCAAGTCCAACTCCAACTGGCAATTCACTGAATGACATCTTAGCAAAGGGCATCAACATTTTGAACCGATTACAAGACATTGCTCTTCGCTGGAGGATCCATGCTTCTGCATTCACAACAGATGTTCGCAAAATGTATAACACGATTCAATTGGATGTTAGCCACTGGCAATACCAACGCTACCTATGGCAAGAAAATTTATCTTTTGACGAACGTCCAAAACAAAAGGTAATGAAGACCTTAATATATGGAGTACGATCAAGCGGCAACCAAGCGGAATATGCACTCCGAGAAGTCGCAAAATTATCATCAAACTAGTTTCCAGAAGCTGCTGAAATTGTCCACAATGATATGTATGTGGACGATTGTGTCAGCGGTGAGTCGTCCAAGAAACTCGCCATTCAGCGTACACAGGAATTGGAAACGATCAGCAACGGAAGAGGATTCATGCTCAAAGGAGTTGTCATTTCAGGTGAAGACCCACCAACATCAATGAGTGACGATGGCAGCTCAGTCTTTGTGGCTGGATTGAAATGGTGGCCAAAGGAAGATCAGCTATCCATCCATATTCCTCCAATGAATTTCTCAGCCAAAAAGAGGGGTAAGAAATCAAGATTACGTCTCAATCAGATTCCAGACAAGCTCACCCGAAGGCATTGTGTATCACGCACTGGTGAAATTTTTGATCTACTTGGATTACTCTGTCCGATCACTGCATCACTGAAGCTTGACTTACACCAACTCGTCACAAGAAAGCTGGATTGGGATGATCAAATCCCAGACGACCTTCACCCACTTT
The DNA here is from genome assembly GCF_902728285.1 of Clytia hemisphaerica. Classification (NCBI taxonomy): domain Eukaryota; kingdom Metazoa; phylum Cnidaria; class Hydrozoa; order Leptothecata; family Clytiidae; genus Clytia; species Clytia hemisphaerica. The sequence goes on from NW_027104615.1 coordinate 12,658, forward strand.
GGATCAGTAACTTTGAGATGATGGAAGAGCTCAACTCACTCAGATTCAACAGAACCATCGTCCCAGAAGATGCAACAAACCTCGACCTCACCACTGTTGACTTCACTGATGCTAGCAAATCTTTGATATGTGTATCTATCTACGCTCGTTTCAAAAGGCAATGTGGTTCATACTCAAGTTAATTGGTTTTCTCTCGTTCCAAATTGGTACCAGAAGGAACCTCTCAACCACGTGCTGAACTGCTTGCAGCCCTACTCAATGCACACACAAGTGAAATTGTTAGACGAAATTATTTTGATGATTCTATCAAAAGTTATTTGAATTTCAATTTTTATGACGTCATCAAAATAGCGCAAAATTGAGGATTTTTGCGAATTACGCAAAATTTCAAAATGAAAAAACATCTGCCTAGACTGAATCTTATTCTAATTAGTTATACGCTTCGTTTGAGCCTAAAACAAGCTTCTGAAAATGATTTGTAACGTTGCAAGAATTTTAACCTCCACGAACCCGCCTTATTCCCCTAGAGAGCTGAAGAAAACGAGACACAACTTGAAACATACAACATCTCGATTTCAACTTCATACGTCATTTATTCACCTACTTACATCAAAGATTGCCGAAGAGGTTCAAAAGAGGCTACAATTCAGCAATTACATCATTAATCCAAACAAGTATCGTTTCAACAAAGTCGTACGTATTATGCTATTATAGCACTGATGATCAAATTCATACATCAACTCAGATTGTCTCACAAAGGATTCATAAAATTTCATTCCAACTCAAGTCTGAAGGACGTTCTACCAACAAAAGAAGAGGTCAGACAAGCCAAGCTTTACTTCTTCACAAAATCAACAGAAGAATTGAAACACTTCACCAGTTCAAAAAAGTTTCAAGATATCTCCCACGAAAAGGATGGCATCATCTACCATACAGAACGAGTACTCAACATGAATGACACCACCATCGTTGGTCGATTCAATCAAAGCATCGAAGATCCCACTTCAACATCATTCGTCGTTCCAATGTTGGAAAAGTTTTCACCAGTTGGAATCGCCATCATCAATGAGGTTCATTGGAATCATCCTTCCGCAAATCACTCTGATGTCGAAACATCACTTCGATACGTCAATAAAGAAGCATACATCCTCGATAGACAATCGATTGTCAAACTTATCAGAAAGTTATGTCAACGTTGTCGTTACATTCTCAAAAAGACGCTTGACGTTGTCATGGGACCTGTTTCGAAACACGTTCTCAACATTGCACCACCCTTCTACACCACACTAGTGGATTTGTGTAAACCCTTCGATTGTTACTCGCATCACCATAAAAGAACCACCATCAAAATTTGGTTTCTGGTATTCTGCTGCTCCACAACTACAACAACGAGTATCAAAATCATGGAAGATTACAGCACCCAATCATTCGTCCAATCGTTCATTCGCTTCTCATGCAACGTTGGATATCCCGAAACGCTTCTTATTGTTGCTGGTAGTCAATTGATATGTGGCTGCGAAAACATGAAGTTCGACATCCATGATGCCAAGTATTAGCTTCACACCAATCAGTCTGTTGACTTCAAGGTTTGCCCGGTTGGCGGACACAACGAGCACGGAAGAGTGGAAAGAAAAATCAAGGAGATCAAGTTATCACTCGAAAAGATATTCGTCAAGAGCAAGCTGTCAATCATCCAATGGGAGACAGTTGCTGCATCAATCAGCAATAGCATCAACGACATGCCAATTGTCGTTGGCAGCAGAACCTCAGATCTTGAAAACCTTGACATCATCACTCCAAACCGTCTCAAACTTGGTAGAAACAACGCAAGGAGCCCTACTGAGCCACTACTAATCGAGTCAAATCCAAGCAAAACCATTGACGACAATCGTAAAATCTTTCAGTCATGGTTCGAGAACTGGTTACTTTCGCACGTGGCCAAACTGATTAATCAGCAAAAATGGTTTCGAACGGATGACGCTCTCAACGTTGGAGATATTGTTTTGTTCTTAAAGAACGATTCTGTTCTTTGTTCGACTTATCAGTATGGTATGGTTTCAGAATTGGAAATGTCGAATGATGGTATTGTTAGACGTGTAATTGTTAAGTACAAAAACTCAAATGGAAAAGTATTTCGTGAAACGAAACGCTCAATTAGAACTTTGATTGTGATCAATAGATCCAATGAAATTAACTTTATTAATGAAATTCAAACTAAAATTTTTTCAAAAAATTCCATGGGGGAGTGTAAGATAATTCAATATATTTTCTCAGAATTTTCATTTTATATTATAATTTTCATATTTTGTAGGTTTGGTAGGTTTGTTTACATTTTTAGGTTAACGTATTTGTTTTGATTTTGACATGATGACATCATCACTTTTTGGTGACCTTTCACACCAGACCACAGTCATGCCTCACTTTTTTTACCACCCACGTTTTGAGAATAGTCAGTTGACATCTGACATTGGTCAAGTCAGGATGTCACTGCTCAAACAATAAATATTTTTGATTTACATGTCAAAGAATTCTTTTTTGAATGTTACACTCAGCTATCAGTATAGCCATATTGATTCACTCTCAGCAAGATTCCATATGGCAGCTGGTAAGCTTTCTTGGTTGCTTTTGTTTCTGGTTCCTTTTGTTTTCATCCAGGTGTGTCTTTACCTCAAGTCACTTTAGTTTTAGGTTGTCCTGGCGGCCATCTTGGATTTTTTCATTTTTTAGTTTTTAGTTACTCAAACTTTTTCAATTTCAATTATTCAATCAAGCCTTATTTTTTCAATTACTTTTTGCTCAATCAATTAATATGAACTCAATACTTAGTAAATTTTTCATACTTAGTCATTTTCACGCATTGTCATATTTTCAGTTTATTTATTAGTCATTCAATTTTGTATTTCAGTTTGAACGCTACGCTCAAGAATCATTAAGAGTTCCAAATCGTTGCTTAGTCAACTCATTATTATCTTGCCAAAACTTCAATTTGACCACACCCAATTTCCCTCACATGGCATGGGTTGACCCGGGCAAAGGTTCATTCACTTGCCAAGTGAACCGCTGCGAGTGGGAATCGAACCTCAGTCGCCTGTGCAGTAACCAAGGTCAATGACCACTATACCACAGCGCCTTTAGATTTACCACACTGAACAAACAGTGAAAACACTCTAAGTGAGGTAAATCTATTTTGAAGACCAAAGAAAAAGATTGTTTACATTGATTCACATTCAATTTTGGATTCATATGCTACATTCTACTTTTTTGTACTTTGCCGGTATCTTGTTTTACCAAGTTAAGAAAGGTATTCCCGAGTTACGAACATATAATGGTCTTTAAAGCTCAAGAAGCTCTAATAACAATAAATAAAGGTAGTTATTGGCCCAGCAGCGCAGCGTAGTGGGCCTTTCATCTGCACAGTGCCCGTACGTTTGTTAGTTACGCAAAGCAATTAGGCGGTGTTCCGCGAGAGTACATATATTTTCCAGGCTAAACTCAGCGCTATAATGTAAAGGGATCGACAGGGATCGTCATTGTCAATGTTGTCTGTCGGCTAGCATACAATTATCTATCCTCTAGCAAAGCCGAGCAAAGCCATATGTTGATATATGGCTGAAGACCGTATCTTGTTATTGTCTGTATTTCGTATAGTCTACATAGACTATCTTCAACTCAACGTGGAGTGTTCAACGTGAGCTCTTTTTCTCTCAAAGACTGAGAAGTAAAGAGGATAAATCAAGATTTTGCTGTCACTGACTGCTGCTGCCATTCATAAAGGTAAATCTCTATTGTGTGCTCCAGTAGTATCATAAGAATATTGCCCTTTTGCAAGAAGACACTCTGGGAAATACAAAAAATCTGCAAGGTTAATTCTCAAATTAAGGGCTAGGTAGGGTAAGAATCAGGCAATTCCACTTATACAAAAAGTGCAGCGCAGGTCACTATTGGGTCGTTTGGCGTCTGCTTTTATTTTGAAAACAGCTATTCTATCCATTACGTCGGTCGGTCGGTCGATACTCAAAACCAGACGGATCTCAATCAAACGGAACCGATGATCGAGCCAATCGAACCAGATCGAACGCAATCGAACGATTAAAATTGATTGGCCTTTTGCAACAAGACATTCTCAAATTAAGGGCTAGGTAGGAGGGGTAAGAATCAGGCAATTTCACTTACAAAAAATGCAGCGCAGGTCACTACCGGGTTGTCCAGGGGATGTCAATCGAACGTTCGATTGCCAATCGAACCAATCGAATTAATCGAATTTACTCGAATCCAATCGAATGATTGATTTTCGATTAGCCGAATTGATCGAACGCCAATCGAATTCTAATCGAAACCGAAAAACATGTGAAATTCGATTGGTTTCGATTGAGTTCGACGAGCTTCGATTAACGTTCGATCAACTTCGATTAACGTTCGATCAACTTCGATTAACGTTCGATCAACTTCGATTAACGTTCGATCAACTTCGATTTTACTTTAAAAAGTTTAAATTTTGCGGGGCTAAATTTGGAAGATTTCTTGTACCGTAAACCCAGATGACTTCGACCACCCTCTGTTAACTTCGGCCGACTTTGAAGGGCTGTAACATTTTATAGAATAAATGAATCACATTCATTTTTTCTACACGTTTGGCCACAATTAAGGTCTTTCGGATGGTACAATAGAAAAAACAAGAATATTTATTCCTAGCGAAAATGGAGCAAAAAACGGAAATCTTTGACCGTCTTTTTTGAAACCGTGATCATAAAAGATTGCGGAAAGATATCTGTAAAAATTTTACACAGCAGCGCTGCATATAATAGACCAATTGTAAAGTGTACAAAATCTTTTTGAAAAATAATGATGAATCTTTGACGAGCTATAACCCCTTAACATTGACCATATTTGTTTGCTTATTTTGGATAATAACCCTATGTTGACAACTTGAAATATTCATGTCAATTGATTAAGTTGTTGTTAAACTGTTGCACGATCTAATTAGAATGACGTCACATTTTGTAGATTTCCTGCGAGAGTTACTTTATGAAGTTCATTGACATGCAAATGAGTTCAAGGATATTTTTGAGGGCCTCTTTATATCACGATCGATAAAAGTGAGCGGGATAAAAGTTTAAAAGCTTGCTCTTTCATGTTCTTTCACAAGCATTAATTCAAGATGTATATTAAGGCAACGTAAAAAGGGGACGGAAAGATACGAGAATTTCCCGAAGAAATATCATTTTATCAGATACGTATATCCCTGTCTCATGCAAATGGCATTTTAGCTCTCCCCGCCTCTCGGGTTCCAACGAAGGAAATACCATATTACATCCCTGTCTCGTGCGAGTGTGTATGTGAGATTTCCTATTTCCCTGTCTCACAACGAAGGGATACACATTACACCCCCTTCTCACAACGAAGGGAATACACATTACACCCCTTTCTCGCAACGAAGGGAATACACATTACACCCCTTTCTCGCAACGAAGGGAATACACATTACACTCCTTTCTCACAACGAAGGGAATACACATTACACCCCTTTCTCGCAACGAAGGGAATACCCATTACATCCCTGTCTCACAACGAAGGAAATACGCACCAATTTCTTTAGTTAAACGGATTTTCAATTTAGCAAGAACTAAGTTTCGCGAAAAGAGCGAAAATTCATGAAAATCACGAATTTACCGTTTTTAATTACTCCACGGAGTTTAATCCATCTAAGGCGGTGGACACGTAAGGTATTTTGATTTAAGTCAATGAATCCAGAATTTCGCCGGTTTAGGGATTGTAAAGATATTCTAGCGTCACATGACGGACATTTAAAAATGTCAGAAAAGGTTTTGAAAGCTGTTGTGTGTCAACTGTTTCATATTTGATCGGTATTAAATGTGGTTTAGCCAGTTGAAGATTAAAATAATTTGAATATATTGCTTTTCTTTAAAGATATTCCAAATCGACACGTCGAATAATGGTACAGCTATCAAGTATCCCGGACTGAGAAGTCCACGCATCGTCATATTGGACGGCATACAATTAGGAAAAGGTATTTCGTTCTCGAATGTTTTCACCTGATTTTATCGTCATCCTTTATACCATTTTAATATGTATCTTTCTTCTAGTAAAATAATTTTATCATGCACCCCTATTTTAGGTCGTTGACTACTGAATGACAAAAATTTATCCCAACATAGATAAAGTAAAGTTACATCTTCTAATTTCCAGGATTTTGACATTAAAATTTACGTTCTAGGTAGTATCAATGACGCGTGGCGGTATATAATGACATAAAAAGGAGGGATACCGTGAAAGTGCGGAATAGTGTACAAGTAAGTACTCTCGGGTACCTAATAGCTGGGGGAGGGGGCGGGGCGCTAATTAATTTTTCGATTAGTTTTGTGATAACGTTAACTGTAAATTTCTTTACATGTCTAATAAATATTCGATGGGTTTGGTTGTGCTTTCTATCTAAAGAGCTAAGGTAATGAAGCCCTGAATATACCTATTTTTATTCATTCGTTGTCTTTTATAGGAACCACTGGATGAACCGATAATCGAGATCGTTCTCAGGTAGACAAGACCCTTAATTGTCAACTTGACTAAAACACGGCAGGAAATCATTTATTCGCCATCGAAGCGCTAAGAATTATGCACCCGACTGTATCCACGGAGATCATTTATGCAAATATTTTTACTATTCCCCTATATCAGTGACCCGGTCAGCCCCACTTGATGGATAACCCGGTGAAAGAAATTACATAGAACCCAAATCAAAGATCTTATTTATGGTCTTACCCCCCAACAATCGTTAATTCTTTTAAGAATTCTTGGAATATTACTTGAGATTACTTTTTCCCTACCCGACGAAGTTAAAAGTTATCACTTAGTGAGTTTTGGAGACCCTATAGTCAGACCCGGTGGGTTTTAAAACTTCACTGGGTCACTGAGAAAGGGGTGTTATATATGAAATATAAAAAATGTACGTCTATGTGTGTCAGTAAATGTCCGGGAAAGTGTATATCATCCGTTTATGTCCACACGCTGGGGCTTTACAATAACCAAACAGAGTATCATCAAATTTTACACTTGCGTTTGATTCCCAGTTTAGTGAAATCGGAGAGGTCATGTCGCAGTTATTGGTGAATTTTACCCAATAGAGAGAAGATAGAAATTCCAATTGGGGGAAAGAGAAAGATCCATTGAGTAATTCAGTCATTTTTAAGGGTTGAGTTTTTCAATAGAACTTCAAAAAGGAGATGAACTTGGACAATTCGGGGGGAAATGATGACAATTTTGAAAAGTTAACAAAGGTTTATCCCGTCACAATTTTTCCCCGACTTAATTAAACCCCAAATCTTCTTCCCCAATAAGATATTTTGCAACAGAAATTTACAACTGCAATTTCCTGTGTTATGTCCCACCGGGTTCTGTGATACAAGTGTGTAGGGCAGATTATTATGTTCTACTGTTGCTCGCTTTTCCTTTTGACATGTAATCGTTACAGCTTCGGTAAAACAACAAACGCAAAGCAAATGCTTGCAGAGTTTGTTTGTTCTTATAAACTTCGTTTCTTGATCCATCCTGATTCCAAAGAGGACAAGGCCTAAAAATGAAATCGGAAAAACAATTAATTGATAAGCAGGTTGTTACTTAACACGATCCCACCAAACCGGTTTACTGCCTAGTAATCGTAAAAATATACGTGAACATTTAACGAGCCGTAATTACTAACAACAGACAGATATATTTTCATATTTTTGATTTTGAGGCTAGCCGAAGTTATTTTTTGCTACTTTTTGGTCTTCTTTGATTCATTACTTTCGAAGGAAATACTTTTAGGTTGTGAAATTTTAACATGTTAATTTGAGGGACTTCAAGATGATGTATAAGAAGTTTCATGCTCGTACGATCAATATTATTGCAAACGAAAATATCATCAATAGTCATCTGGACTTACGGTAACACCACCTTGAAATTCCCTTCCCGCCAAAAGAAGTTAGCGGAAGAATGTTTGCTTAATTCATGGGGGGGTACTAAGGCAAAAATGGGTGATAGGTATGTGCGGACGGTAAGGGTCGGCGTTTTCACCTTTCAAAGTCTCTCTAACAAGAGGGTAGCAAAAATCACAAAAATTCATATCAGTCTCTCTAAGGGTCGGAAAATTCAAGATTTCTAGGAAATTTTTTTGATTCAGAAAGAAAGAAAAAATTGAAAAAAGTCTCTCTAAGGGTAGGGAATTTTTCAAATTCCGATGAAACCAAGGTCGAAATCCGCAATTCCGAAATACCGTTCGTATCCTATTTCAGCGCTAATTTCGAACTTAAGATTTTATTTATATTTCTGGAGTGTCTTTAATTGTTGCTATTGAGATAGTTCTGTGGGGTTGGTTCCCACGTAATACGCGAGCCGCACTCGATCAATCCGGCTGTTATTGGATGGCGGGGCTTATTGGGGGAGGCGCTTATTTCGAAACTTGAGATTACGGTGCAGCTCTTATATTAAGGGAGGCGCTTAAAACAGGGCGGCGGTATAGAGGAAATACGGAACCACGAAGATCGAAATTACAAAAAAAAACGGAACAAAATTTTATCGAATGCCAATCGAACATAAATGGAATCAATCGAATGCCAATCGAACATAAATCGAATTAATCGAATGCCATCGAACATAAATCGAATTGATCGAACATTAATCGAACTAATCGAATCAATCGAAAAGTATATGCAATCGAAGCTAATCGAAACTAATCGAACGTCAATCGAACACCAATCGAACGGTAATCGAATCCAATCAAAAAAAAGATGTGAAATTCGATTGGCGTTCGATCAATTCGGCTGATCGAAAATCAATCATTCGATTGGCTTCGATTAAGTTCGATTGATTCGGTAATCGAATTTTTCGATTGACATCCCCTGGGGTTGTCTGGCGTATGCTTTGATTTTGAAAACAGCTATTCTATCTATTACTTCCGTCTGCCAATAATAGGGTCAGTCTGTTGATACTCGAAACCAGACGATCTCAATCGAACAGAACCGATGATTGAGCCAGATCGAACGCAAGCGAACGATTGAAATTAGATTGTTGAACGCAATCGAATCTCAATCGAATATTAGGCCAATGGAATTTAATGTTATGTTTACCGTAAGCCGCCCGCATGTCAAAAAAACTGCCGCGCCAAGTTGCCATTATTTTGTTATTTTGGCGCTTCATCAAGATTTTGAAAGATCAAAACAAACGGTCCGGCAAATATCCGTTTAAAAACGAACCCGTATGGCCCTACCATCTCATCTACCAAAAGTGCGCTTCTTTGATTTTTATAATTATGGAGATAATTTTTTTGCTCGCAACTTATTGAGAATTATCTCCCTAAAATAATGAATAATGAATAATGAAAACTTGGCCGCATCGAATTCTGAAGATCATCATTACGATAAACATATCATTAAATTCCATCAGCCTTGTTCGATTGAGATTCGATTGGGTTCGATTGCATTCGATTCAATGACTCGAACAAAAATCTCAATCAAACGAATCAAATATTACCTAGAATTCGGTCGTTGGATTGAGATTCGATTGCGTTCGACAATCGAATTTCAATTCCGTTTGATTGAGATCGTCTGGTCGAAATGGAGAAAAAATTTTTACTTGAGGTAGCAAAAACTTGAAATTCACCAATTTCAGTTCTAACCAAAATTGATTCTTGCCGTCGATCATTAAAAAAAGGTAATAGAAAGGGAAGATTTGCCTGGCCATCCGCCAAAATAAGTTCTTGTCAAAATTTAAAATATATTCATTCACCAAAATTCGTTCTCACAAAGATAAAAATTTTTGCTGACTTTAGTTGTTTGCCAAATTAAGTTTTTGCCAAAAAATGTTCCCTTAAAGGTATTACTCCAGGCCATGCCTAATGATTGTACTTTTTGTTAAAATAAGAATCATATTTGTTTTTCTTTTTGAACAGTTTTGGACCATCATCCATATACATCAAGACTGTTATCGTACATCATATCCAGACTGATTGGTTCCCACTGATTGATTGATACCCAAATCTTAAGGTGAGTTTGAATTTGATTTTCTTCAGGATTTATCATTGAAAGGCTTAAGAACCTAATGACCTAAGTGAAAATCAAGTTGTGTATTACCATTTACTGCAAAATCTTTGTGAGGTTGGGGGAAGTGTGGTAAAGAGAAGCCCATTGTTGGTTATAGTCTAGAGAAGGATTTTTTTTTTTGATTCGTAATTTTTTGTCCTTTTTGTTTGAAACTTTTAAAGGGATAACCAGATAAAATATGAAAATTGGCTAAAGATTCTTTCCACGGTCCTTAGTAAGCCCTCCAAATATTTTTGAGAAATAACATTCCAGATTCAAGATATGACAATTAGAAATCTCAGTTTTTCGTACCTCACACGTACCTCACGTTGAAATTCTATTGTTTTCCAGCAGAAATTAAAAATTAAAAACCTAAATATTTCGACTTTGAAAAACAATTAGCCTGTAAATTTGGAGGTTTTGCTAAGGACTATGGAAGGAATCTTTGGGCTGAATTTTATTTTTTATCTGGTTATCCCTTTAAGGTAGCTGCCCTGGAAATGAGATTTTCACTTGTATTTGTAAAACATCATGATCAGATTTCATCTCGGGTCTTTATGTTGTGCGAAAAAATTGTGACCTACAAATGCTTGCACGCCTCAATTTTCAACAAAAAGCAAGTGTCTTCCTAACGGGTGGACATAATTATGAAAGTCTTCCAAAACTTGGAACAAGCTTACGCTGCACTTGAGCTTTACGATTTATGAACATGGTAGTATACTCCAGTTGAACGCGACTGTTTGCGTAATTTCGTTTTTGTTTTTATTTTTCAGGGTTCATCATTCAGTGTATAGCTACTCTGGTCAATCTGGATTTACATTAGATAGCTTGGTTATACAAAGCTAACTTGGATTTACACAGTTAACTCAGATTTAACCTTTCCAGCGCGCAACATTTTTATATCTTCAGCCCGTCTGCGCGCAACGTTTTTTGATGAAAATGCAATTTTCACGATAACCGTTATAACTTTTTGAAAAATTAACTTCAGAAAAAAACCCTTATATTTTTGGAAAGCCCTACCTTTCCCCTTTCTAAATATGTTTAACTGAGTACTTCAAACAATTTTGGACAAAAATTATGAAGCCAGACAAAAGGTATATGAAAAAACAATGTCGCGAAAAAGTAATTTTTTGGTGCAAAACTTCAAAAAATTATAGAGAACTGAAAAATTTATAAAAACACTTACTTTTTTCTTTAGAAGGTTCCTTTATAGTTAGGTAATACAATTCCATACTTTTGAAAAGCCAAATAAAACTCTAAAACACTTTTATAAACCCTTACTTTCATAGCTAACTTTCTGCCTCCTCCAGTTTCACAAAATCACGCAACATAGCTTGGTCTACCATTTCTATTTTTGAAAAATGTTGCGTCATACCAAAACAAACCCCGATTGTTTCTTATCGGAAATTTCACGCTGATTCCGATTTTTTAATCGGTTTTACCGTACCTCTGACGGTTGGGGCGTAATCCGACCAAATATAAAGGTCACCTTAAAAACGTATCAGATACGTCTTTCGGAACGTATGGCGAACGTATCAGATACGTCTTTCGGGGCGGAAAGGTTAAAGGATTCCCCTCGATTCACTTGGCTCACCAGAATACACTTGGAATACTTTGTTTTACTCAGTTTATTTGTTTTTACACGGCTCAATTGATACTACTCGGCTCACTTGATATTACTTGGCTCACTTGATATTACTCGGCTCACTTGATATTACTCGGCTAACTTGATAATACTCGGCTCACTTGATAACTACTCAGCTCACTTGATACTACTCAGCTAACTTGATATTATTCGGCTAACTTGATATTACTTGGCTAACTTGATATTACTCAGCTAACTTGACACTACTCAGCTAACTTGATATTACTCGACTAACTTGATAGTACTCGGCTCACTTGATTCAATTAACTTGTGTTTCATTTGGGTAACTCAGATTCCCGAGGCTAACCCGGAATTTATGATTTTTTTTTGGCATTTCATTGTTTACCACTTACTTGCTCAGCTTTTTTAACTTATTAAAAAACAATAGGCTATTAAAATAAATATACATTATATTTGAAACTGACGTATTTATCATTTTTTTACATTCCCCTTTTCAAAACATGATATCAATCGAAGCATCCCATAGTTTAAATCGGCAACTTTAACGGGACAAGGCAATATGATCTCCGCTCAATTTATCGTCATTTAGTAGTCAACTCTTCTATTTCAAGCAAAACTTCAAAACTTTCTTTGTCTGTGGTCATGGTAGAACTCTCCATATCAGACAACTTGTGAAATAGTGACGGGAGATTTTTTACTATCTTTACAAAGTGACAATCAATTTTGCAAACGAAGGGATCAATTTTTCCTTCAAAAAAAGGTGGGGGGGGTGGGGTGAAATAGTGAAGGGAGATTTTTTTAGTACCATTAAAAAGTGACAATGTCTAGATATATTACATTTTAAAAACTGCTATTGCTATTTACATATTCAGGAACTCTTGCTCGTCTAGTTGTTTGATCATCGATCCCTACAATGTGAAAAAAAAAAACAGTAGACTCCCGGTTATTCGAAGCTCCAAGGGGATAAGAATTTACTTCGAATAACTGAAAAATTCGTTTTAAGATTAATAAATCAATTCGTTTTAATCAATCTACTGTAGCAAGTATCCTTGTATTTTGTCTCTATTACAGATTTTTTAAGCTGGGCCTTGGGCGCCTTGTTAATAAATAAAAGACAAAGATAAATTACAGTTTGAACAATATCAACAAATGTACATTTGAAAACTTGAGCAAATTTTTTTAAAGATTCTGGAAAAAGAATTGAAATCATTGCTGAAATGAACTTCTGACTAAATTACAGTATTTATTCAGTTTTAAAGACAAGAAACAAAACTAGACATACAAAACACTTTTTCCAGTCAATGAATCAGCTCATTATCATAACCAGTCTGCCATTTTGTTTGTTTTGATTTGCAAAAGTTAATATTGTAATTCGTGTCATGGTGTAATTATATACTTTTTCTATAATTTGCATTTATAACACTCGCTTCAGCTTTTCAATCCTAAATCAAAAGTAATGAAATGCAATATATAATAGTGGTAATAGCATATAATATATATAAATTTTACCAAATACTATTCCTTGTAATATAGGGGAGTGCTACACACTCCACTCATCATAATAAATTATCAACCAGAAATCATTTCCTTGCAAGTGCCCGGTTGCACAACTCATCCAAAGACAGTCCACTCGAATCAACCACTTGATCGAGAAGAGTTTTACAAGGCCTTCCTCTTTTTGTGTACTTATCACAATTGAAGGCAAGCAATTTAACGGAACGATGTACGGGCATTCGAATAACGTGTTGGACATAATTTTGTTGTTGCTTACGAATAAAAGTCGACAAATCTGAAGTCCCACAAAGGTTATGTAGTTCTTCATTGGTGATACAATATCGATAATCATTTTCACTTTCATTTATGTATCGATAACCTCCTCGAACCATACGTCGTAGAAATCCACGATAGGTAGCGTCAAGTCGATCCATTTGGTTGGTGTTAGTGTTCCAATTTTGACACGCATATGTCAGCGTGCTGCGTACAAAACTGTTCAGAAATTTAATACACGTTTTAAGATTTATCCTCATATTTTAGAGCAAGTTGCCCATATCAGTGAATTTACTGATCGCTAACTGTATTCGATGGTTGATCTCTGGATCTCCTGTGTTAGGTTGATCGAAACGGATATATGTGCCAAGATAGATAAAATTCTCAACATTTTTGATAACAGTGTTCCTTAAGTTGAGAATTGACTTTGGGTATTCACCTTCCGATTGGTTTAGGATCATGGATTCAGTTTTTTGCGCGTTTATGTTCAGTCCGAATTTCGTGAATGTTTCGTTCAAGAGATTCGCCGATTTTCAATCAAGATCAGATTCAGTGAGAAGGAATAGAATGAGATCGTCTGCATATCCATTCCAGGGTAGTGACTTAGTACCAAATGTGGGTTGGTTATTCCGTCTCATTTCCATTCTTTCGTCGCGACTGACAGATCTGGGATTAATTCGATAGGAGTGTTCATAAAAATTGACGTTACCGTTTTCGCATTTATTAACAAATGTACGCATTACATGATCCAAATATAAATTGAAGAGGAGGGGGCTTTCGGGACCCCCTTGTCGCACAACAGAGGTAGTCGTAAAAGTTTCATCTGCTTCGGGGAATGTCAAAGAAGTTTTATCGTAGAGTTTTTCTAGTATTCTGATAGCGGTGGGGCATTCGTTATTGGGAAATCGAGATGTTATCGATTGAAACAGCCAAGATCGAGGAATGTGGTCATAGGCTACAGTAAGGTCTACACGTTTTTTTTTTATAAGAACAAACTATATAAGAACATAAGGCTTCGAGGCCCAAAAATTTAAGAACATTCTAAAAACATTCTAAGGCTTTGGAGACTTAAAAACATGCATTTTCTTAAGAAATTACATCAAAATGCTCAAAAAATGCTGAAAATAAGAACATTTTAAGAACATCTTCAGGCTTCAAATCCAAAAAACTAAGAACATCCGAAGGCTTCGAAAATTTTTGACGTGTACAAACAAGAGGAATAGTGGTTGCTTTTTCCTATCTGTGATTTGTTGAATTCGTTTTAAAATAAAAATGCCGTCAGTAGCTCCTCTATTTTGTCGGAAGCCGTTTTGTTCATCTGTGAGCTGAGCATACCAGGGTGTGCATAGCACTACTTCGTCACATATCCTTACTTCGTCTCCCATTGTTATTTTCTCTTTTACGTCATAATATATGCTTAAAAATTAAACAGCAAAATATACATGGTTTCTACTAGATTATTGTTAATCATTTAAACAACATGACGTAACATATGCTATTATGCAAGCTAAGAAGTTGATTGACAGATATCTTTGAATAAAATATGGAAAATTGATTGACAGATATATTTTTCTAGAATACATAAAATAATTACCGTTAGGTGTGAAAATGATGGGCGCAGAGGTAAATATAAAACATATTTTGACCATGTGACCAAGTAAAGATAAATGTTTTTGACTGATCTGCAAAATCTAACTTTCAAGTCATGTGACAAAGTAAGGATAATTTTGAGTAGTGGTGAACATTATAAAGCTGAAATCTGATTGGATGATATCAATATATACTATATAGATTTAAGAGACCTTAAAAATGCGTGCTTGTCGTGATCATCGTTCTCTATACATCAAACCATTTACCGTGAAAAGCACAGCTCAAAATCATATATTTACGCTGTGCCGACGAATCGAGATTCTATTCATCGCGCAATCAGCGAAGACAAAAGTAACCATGACGACCATCCAAGATCTTGGATGAGCGTCATAGTCGATATTTTTATTCCCGTCGTTGAAAACACAACTTACAAAAAGTCATCAATGGCTGCGTTTAGACCAGCCTGGCATTTGTAATTGCTTGCAGTATTCTTTTGAATTCTATTGTTCCGCGCAATTGTTCGGTTTGTCAAATGCCTAATGATGCCAGCGTGTTGGCATTTGAAATGCCATTTTGAGCAAAGGAATCCCCTTTTCTGGCATTTCAAATCAAACAAAGGAACCAAAACAAAGAGAAAAAATGACATTTTTGATTTTTTAAAGTATTTGCACGTTTTTTATTCAGTTCTTTCTATAGATTGTAAAATTTGCAAAATTTGCCATAGCCTAGCCCTACGGCAAAAAGTTTCAGTCTTAATGACTGCAGTTTTTGAGAAATTCCATGCTTTTCATTGTTTGATCTGTCAAAGTTGAACTTGAGGGAATCACCTTTTCAGTAATGACTTTAAAAAGACGATTCCTTAAATGCCATGACAGAAAATACAATGGAAAAGCTATTAAAATCGAATCTCTCATGAGCAAATGCCAAATTACAAATGCCAGTTGGTCTAAACGCAGCCAATGCTTTGTAAAAAGAGTCAGTGATAGAGAATCATAACATAAAGTCTGTCTATTATTTCGATTCAATTAAAGTGACATTTCCATAATTAAAAGTTTAGTAATTACTGTTATACATTTGGGGATCATGTAAAAGATTTCTTTCGAAATAAACTCATTTCAACTACACTTGGAGGTTTCTGGGGAATTTGTAAATAGTAAACTGCATACTGATACAGTCTGCTAGACATTAATATGGTAATATTTGCTCTTCATCTTTGATTTTTTCTACAGTGATTAGATTGACACATGCGCGATAAAATTTCTATTATTTGTCTTCAGAGGTTACTATTTTCTTTAAAAACTTAACCTCTGATACTCAGGGTACAAACCATTACTATCATACTCTCCTTGAAACGTGGTTGTCTGACATGCCCACTAAACAATGTTTAGTCATATACCCTCGAAGTCCGTGTTTGCCGTGCTCAGCGCGTCTGACAAAATATGTTTAGTCATATACCCTCGAAGTTCGTACTTGCCGTGCTCAGCGTGTCCGACAAAATATGTTTATTCATATACCCTCAAAGTCTATGCTTGCCGTGCTCAGCGTGTCTGAATTGTCAAAGAGAATTCTTACACCCTACCTTTACTTTACACCCTACTCATATACACCCTTCACACACACTTTGCACATATACACCCCTCCCCCACACAGTGTCTTCATATCGCGTGTTTGCCGTGCTCAGCGTGTCTGACAAAATATGTTTAGTCATATACCCTCGAAGTTCGTACTTGCCGTGCTCAGCGTGTCCGACAAAATATGTTTATTCATATACCCTCGAAGTCCGTGCTTGCCGTGCTCAGCGTGTCTGAATTGTCAAAGAAAATTCTTACACCCTACCTTTACTTTACACCCTACTCATATACACCCTTCACACACACTTGGCACATATACACCCCCTCCCCCACACAGTGCCTTCATATCGCGTGTTTGCCGTGCTCAGCGTGTTTATCAAACGATGTTTAGTCATATACCCTCAAAGTCTGTGCTTGCCGTGCTCAGCGTGTCTGAATTGTCAAAGAAAATTCTTACACCCTACCTTTACTTTACACCCTACTCATATACACCCTCACACACACTTGGCACATATACACCCCCTCCCCCACACAGTGTCTTCATATCGCGTGTTTGCCGTGCTCAGTGTGTTCATCAAACGATTTTTAGTCATATACCCTCGCAGTCCGTGCTTGCCGTGCTCAGCGTGTCCGACAAAATATGTTTAGTCATATACCCTTGAAATCCGTGCTTGCCGTGCTCAGCGTGTCTGAATTGTCAAAGAAAATTCTTACACCCTACCTTTACTTTACACCCTACTCATATACACCCTTCACACACACTTGGCACATATACACCCCATCCCCCACACAGTGTCTTCATATCGCGTGTTTGCCGTGCTCAGCTTGTTCATCAAACGATGTTTAGTCATATACCCTCAAAGTCTGTGCTTGCCGTGCTCAGCGTGTCCGTGAATTTCGAAACAAAAAAACGTGGGCCTTTTCTTTTCAATTTTCAAGACCAGACGAAGGAAACCCTTGGGCGGTCCGGCAACTGGTAAGGCAAAGCAGTCACAATTGAAAACTTTCACAAATCCCAGACCGGGCTGGATTGGTTCTGGTCATTGAATTCTTCAAGTTGAAGTAACTTAGAAGTTGAAATTTTAACTAGATGTCGCGTTGGGTAGTTTTCAGTTTTGTGGAAATGTTTCATGTAGATAACTAATGTGATGATGTTCGACCAGGTGATTGGCGTGCCAGGTCAATGCTCTCGTTCCAAGACAAACAAAATCAGCTCATTCCATATGTCATGAGTATTAGTCCATGGGTGTTGTCATCAGTTGTTATTATTATCTGAAAGACAAAGTGCCTTGCTCCAACTTTCCTGAGGAATCCGGCTTTTAGTGGCCGGGTCTCCCCCAGTTTATGTGAAGATTGCACCACCCATAGACTTATTCACTAATTCTTAATGGAGTGAATTTTTTTATCTGATATCTGATAATCTTATAACGTAATATGAAAATGTGTATAACATTTACCGCTGTATAATTTACCACCATATTTTTGCGGAACACTTAATTGGCCGGAAATCAAATTACAAACAAACACAAAAACGCAAAGATTCGAGATTCCAGTCCAATATCTATGCGTGAAGCTATGAGTGTCTCCTCGTCGCTGCGCCCCTGCGAGTGTGATAAATTGCGTGGGTTGCGTGCCTTCATGGGTCGGAAAAAAATTCGTGGGTCCAAAAAAAAAATTCGTGGGTCCATGAAAAAAATTCGTGGGTCCATGAAAAAAAATCGTGGGTCCAAAAAAAAAATTCGTGGGTCCATCAAAAAAATTCGTGGGTCCAAAAAAAAAATTCGTGGGTTCACAAAAAAAATTCGTGGGTCCATGAAAAAAATTCGTGGGTTCAGAAAAAAATTCAACGAAATGAGAAACGCCGTAATAATGTGACATAATTTGTGGTTATAAATAAGGAGACATAAAATCCAACGGGGTTATCCAAAACGGATTTTTTTTCTTTTTTTTCTATTGTTCTTTGTTCGAAATATTGGTGGGGGTGAGACATTTAAGTCGATCAAAGCTTGGTGGGGATTTAAAGATTTTTTACGTTCTTAATGGGGATATGAGCCTTTTTTCAGTTGCTATGCTTTTTTCCACCGGGGAAGATTTTTTGGGCCTGAATTTCTAGTGGAGGGGGTCCCACCGGGTCTGTGAAACAGGGGTGTCATGATATTCACCAATCCGGAACAAAATGAGATCTCCGGTTAATTTTGTGACTTGTCACCAGTTTTGGGATTAAGGGAATAGAGTAATTAATTTCATTCATTGTATTGTTCAACAGTTTCATTGCAGTTTGAAAGCAATTCTAACAGTTATGCATTACACGAGTAATATTATCTATTCCTTTAATCCCAAAACTGGTGGCAAACACAAAGTTAGAATAAGAATACATTTTATAAGAATGTCCATGATGAAAATGGCCAAAAAATTAAGAATATGCTAAGAATATCACCATCATGGAATTTAACAACTGAACTTAAGAATGCCATTTTTAATGCATTTTAACCTGTAGATTGCCAATTTCGATCTTAACCTAAGAATACCGTAAGAATATTTTTGGATGATTTTCGCCAAAAAGTTAAGAATATCCATGATGAAATGAAAAAACACCATTCTTATAAAAATAAAAAGCGTGTAGAGCCCAAGTTTCTGTTCTATTGTATTAAATTTAAAGTGTAAACTGTATTATTATAAAAAGATTAAAATTTTGACACCTTATGGCTCGTGTCTTGTCGTCTATGTCATTTCCATAAAATTTCTTATTTTGTTAATTTTTAACTAACAGGCCATTTTTCATGCCCTTTAAGCGTCCGCTTGTCGGACGCTGCCCCTCTTGAAGCTACTAAAATATTGGTAAAAAGAGCCTTTTTAGTGGAAAAACACTGGAAAAGTGCCCTTTTTGGCCACCAACGGACGCTGCCTTGCCTTTCTAAAATATGGCCTGACTAAAGTAAATTCCTTCAACCTCGTGTTTATCTAAAAATATTTCCTTTACTTTGATAGTTTCTTTATATATACAGTTTAAAATACAAAGTGCACGACCTTTTTTTTATGAATAAGAATTTTCTTAAAGTCAAAGAAGTCGAAAAAGAAATTCACATACCTAAATATTTTGTGACAAAAACACGAGAAATCATTTTATCTGTCTTTCTTCTTTTCTTCAAATTCTTTTTTGTTCTTGATGTTGAAATTTTACGCGAAAAAAATGAACCCACGAATTTTTTTTTTGGACCCACGAATTTTTTTTGTGAACCCACGAATTTTTTTTTTGGACCCACGAATTTTTTTCGTGGACCCACGAATTTTTTTTGTGGACCCACGAATTTTTTTTCTGGACCCACGAATTTTTTTTGTGAACCGACGAATTTTTTTTTGGACCCACGAATTTTTTTCATGGACCCACGAAATTTTTTTGTGAACCCACGAATTTTTTTCATGGACCCAAGAATTTTTTTCATGGACCCACGAATTTTTTTTGTGAACCCACGAATTTTTTATTTGGACCCACGAATTTTTTTCATGGACCCACGAATTTTTTTTGTGGACCCAAGAATTTTTTTTGTGGACCCACGAATTTTTTTTGTGGACCCACGAATTTTTTTTGTGGACCCACGAATTTTTTTCCGACCCACGAAGGCACGCAACCCACGTAATTTATCACACTCCGCTCCTGCGGGGGCAATACCGAGTTTATGTATTTGCACTTTTGAGGACGGTAGAGTGAATGAAGCGATTTGGAAAAACCCGCAATTCCGCCCCGCAAAATCGAGGACGGTAAAAGTGCTGATTTACCGTCGTCCTCAACTGGTCAGGATCTACTCAAATTAGAACCTTACCGTCTCCGTCGCTGAAAAACACACATACATAAATAAACTCGGTAATGATCTGCTGGATGGAAAATCAAGTTTTGAAAGCGGAAGTGTTTTCCGCACTCTCGATAGTCCGGTTTCATTCCTCGGACCAAAGCACATGGTGTTCAAAACAAATATGGCGGATTTCTTGAAGGTCAAAACTATCGAATCTGATGAAGATTTTATGGAAAGCACAGATGAAGAAGAGGAAAAAGATCAAAATGTAAGTAATTTAATTTTTTCATGTTCAGAAAAAAGCCTTTGAATCCTGCCAATCCCTTTAAAAGAATGAATTCTGGCAGGAGAGTGGGCAGAAATTGTATTCAAACTTTATATTTCATTTTGACATCTTATCTTACTGTATACTTTTCAACAGCAACCATATCTACTGTTGTAATAATTTTTTTAAATTGATATAATATAGGTTTTTCCATATATTTTCTAGCTTTAAGTAGTTATCTTATGGGGAGAATGCTACAATCAGTTAGTGGAACTTCGATTAAATTAAGTATCAATTAAAAATTGATCGGCTATCGATCACAGCTTTTCATCGATTACATATCAATGAAAAATTGATTAATCATCGATCAAATAGTTAATCGATCAACTATCGATTTGTGATCGATTACTGTATTTATCAGATTTTGGGGAGTGGTACTTTAATTGGATTAACTTTCACCTTCGCGAGATTAAATTTCTAGAATTTTCGCCATTTTCGCAAAATTAAAAGCAACATTTTTCGCTGATCTTGATTGGGATGTACTTTTGAATTGAATCCAATCCCCTGGTAGCATAGGGCCTAGAAAAGCTACTACACTCATTTTTTTCATAAGCATGGTTTGCCTTTTTTGAGGAGCATTTAAGATTTAAGGAATACTTTTCACTTTTAAGGCAATTTTCATTCGAAAATTCTCAATTTTATCCAACGATTCGTGAAAGTTTATGCTCGCGAAAAACATTTTTTCGCGAAAGAAAATGTCGTGCATTTCGCGATTTTTCGTCCTCGCGAAAGTTTCTGCTCGCGAAAGTTTGTACGCCTAAAGTAATACGATCGGTATGAGATTTGGCGAATTCCAGAAATTTTCTTTACTTCATTAAATACCTTATCTTGGCCCTTTTCACGCCGGACCTTATTAGCGTTATTTTTGGGCTTGTTGGTGGAATAAGGCCCGGCGTAAAAAGGGCTGGTAATGTAGTCAAAAGTCGGTCACGATTGATATATAATCGATAACGATACGTGATCGAAGATAAGTAAATAATTGATAAGTAATCAATGCATGAACGATAAGTAATTGATGATTGTTAACAATCGATACATGATTGATAAGTAATCGATAGGTTGCATGTAGTCGATATGTGATCGATAAGTGATCGATAAGTAATATCAATAGGTTGTATGTAGTCGATATGTGATCGATAAGTAATCGATAGGTTGTATGTAGTCGATATGTGATCGATAAGTAATCGATAGCTTGGAAATAATCGATCGCTGATCGATACTCAAGATTTTTTGAAGGTCTGATTACCTATCGATTCTATCGGTTAATCGATATCTAATCCATCGATTACTTATCGATTATTTATCGATTACTCAAGATTATCAATTATATCGATTAACTACGCCTGGACTATAGACCTTTTTTCAAAGAGACCACCTTGTTGAATAATTGTGTAGTCCAGCAGAAAAACAATGATAAAATCATGCATAATTATTATAATATGCATTAGTATGGCTCTATCATTGTTTTTATAGCTGGACTACATAATTATTCAACAGGACGTCCTCTTTGAAAAAAGGTCTATCGTCAGTTAGCAGCCCTGTGAATTCAGACAAAATCATATCAGCACTTAAGTGCCGGCCAAAACCAGCCGTAGGCCGGCAAAATTTTGCCGACCTAGAGGTCATTTTAGCAGTCCATCACAAACTGCCATATAAACAAAACTCAACATTCTCACAAAAGTTGTCCTTTTGATTTCCCAAACATTCGTCTAAAGCATTCACTTCCACAATAATTTATGTAATTGCAATTTCGGTCAGTTCACAGTCGGCTTCAACATATACACGTGTTTATTTACGCAACTGAAGTGCCTAGTAAAACAATCCGGGGGTAAGTGGCGAAAGAACACAGCAGATTATTTGTAAAGTAAAGAAATATCTTTTGACATTGACAATCCAATATAATATATTATATTATATTTCCCTAATTCAAAAATCAAAAATTCATTTTTCATTCGCGAAAAATAAAAATAAGAAAATAATGAATTAATATTACATACTAAGTCCCCGTCTTTTACTCTCGTTTAATTCCCGATCTCGGAAAGTGCAAAACGCCCGTCCCCGCCCAATATCCACCCAATCAGCTTAAATTCACTTTAATTGTCCTTTGACTTTAAAAAAATAGTATTTTTAAAAAAAATTATGAATTTATAATAATTACAAAAACAAAAAAATTGATACTTCATTAGTGAAATATTCAATAAATTCCAAGTTTCAATTTTCAGTGGGCGTTTTTCTAGTGCTTTGTTGATCGCGCAATTTTTGCGTCACACAAACTTTCTCGGCCGCTCGTATTAATTATGCATTGCCAAATTTGGTTCTCCATTATCAAGTCAGGATCGATGGTGACGTCACCTAAGCATAAAAAAGAAAGGATTTCGTCATTTTTATGCATATATTAATTTGCGAGATATGCTATTCGCCGCACGAGCGCACTTTTCGTAGACTAGTCGGAATACTTTCTTTTACTCGCGGGATTGATGGTAACTTTTCATCTTCGTTATTTTTAAAATGAAGCACAACCGAAAAAAAACAAAACTTCAGAAAGTTGCGTATTTCCAGTGAGTAAACGATTCTGACAATTAACAAAATTGATGATGATGATTTTTTTTCGGTCAGGCAAATGTCTCGTATTGGGGTTCTAGTCTTGACCCCTAAGCCTACATGAGATTGAAGCGTTTGGGTAAACGAGACAAAACTCCAAAAAAGCTGGTGTTTTGAAGCGCTTCCGTGCGACTGTTTAGGTCGGCAAAGCCGTCCTAAGTAGCTTGTTTAGGTCGGCAAAAACAAAATAGGAAGAAAATTAACGAACTAACAAATTCAGCTGCTGTATAATTGTGTTATTAAGTTTTATGTTTTATAAAGAGAATGGAATGAGGCTCGATTATCATGTGTTATCAAATGATTCGCTAATGGAACAAAAAATAAATATATGAAAAAATATTAAGTATTTTACAGATTATAAAACAACTAGTGTACAATTCAATAAAAAAATATATACCGGGTGTGCCAAAAGAAATAGGCCTAAAATTGAAACTTTGACGTAACTTGTTTCAGTTAGAATAGAAACTTGAAATTTTACATGCGTCTTTTAAGCAACCTATTTCGAAAATTTCCTGAAAGTTTCATTCTTATAGCTTTAGCAGTTTTAAAGATATGGAGATTTTCCTAAAGGATGTGAAAATGTGCTTGTTTATAGATTTGACGTCAGTTTTTTTTCTGAAGATAAATTCCCTTTTTACAAAGCAGTACTTTTGATGATAAAACTAAAGACAAAAAATATAATGAGTAAATCCGAGATTTGAGTTCACGAATAATGCATCTTAATTGAGGAACCATTACATTCACCAACAGTACGAACACGACCAACAAATTGCTTCATAGATTTTCTGATTTCAGGTAGGTTTCTCGCGCATTCCTTCCAAACAGACTTGATCTTAGAAATGATTTCCTCCTCTGTTTCAAAAGGTTTCTTCAATCTTCCTCGGTACACCTTACGTTTAACTTCGTTCCAAAAATAGTAATCTAAAGGATTACTGTCGGGACTCTTTGGAGGCCACTGATCTTTCCTAAGGTATCGTCTCGGTATGGTTTCCTGCAAAAAGTCTTGGACAATGTTACTGGTGTGTGACGAAGCTCCATCCTGAATGAAAATCCAGTCCCTTCTTGGATAGATTTTTTCGATTGCAGGAAAGAGTTCACGTTTCAGATGGTTCTTGTAGTTTTTGGCGTTGACTTTCAATCCTTTTCGTTTTACAAAAATCGGCCTCGTAACACCATGCCAGGTGAGTGCAGCTGACACCATAACTTTTACTGATTGGCGGTTGCTTTCATGGAAAAGGTTTTCATCAGGTACGTCTTTCTTTGTGCCTTTGTGGTAAACTCGATCGTTTTGGCTATTCAACGGTACCTGGAGTGGAAAATCACTTTCATCTTGAAAAATGGCGCGTTCAATCATCCTCGGGTTTTTTACAAACTTCTCATGAAGACTAACAGCTCGATCGACTCTACGATTGCGTGTTGCATTGTTCATGTGTGGTGTTTTTAGACGTTTGAATTGGTTGTAGCCTTTATCTTCAACGATTCGGCGTACAGAGGAATGAGAGATTTCAAGCTCTCTAGCGATTTCTCTTGGTGAAGCGTGTGTCCCAGGTTCTTCTTCCTGCGAACAGATCATTTCTTCAACAAAAGCTTCATTTTCAGCAGTTCTGGCACTTCTTGGTCTTCCAGATCCTTTCTTTCGCTCCATAGTCCCATACTCTTTAAATTTCTTGACGGCACGTTTAACTTTTGAATAATGCCAGTTCTTTTCTGGGTTCTGTTTCCATATCTCATAAGCTGTATACTCTTTCTCGATATAATGTCTGATAATCACCTTGTCTTCGTCAGAAAGAGGTGCCATTCTTCAATCTGTCTTGTGGCGATTTTTCTTCAGTAATGGTTAGAAATGCCTGTTGTCTTGAACGTTAGTAAGTGAAACCATTTTGCAATAGAATGTCATCTTTTAAAATAACACTGCAATGGCATCTTTCTGATTCCAAAACAAAAACTGAAATAAACAAACGCAACTCCGGTTCGGATACTAAACGCTAGGGAACTGTGGTTGACAATTTTTTTTGTTTTGACGTCAAGTCTATAAACAAACACATTTTCACATCCTTTAGGAAAATCTCCATATCTTTGAAACTACTAAAGCTGTACAAATGAAACTTTGAGGAAAGCTTCAAAATAGGTTTCTAAAGACGCATGTAAAATTTCAAGTTTCTATTCTAACTGAAAAAAGTTACGTCAAAGTTTCAATTTTAGGCCTATTTTTTTTGGCAAACCCGGTATATATTAAATTGAATAAAAAGTAGTAAATAAATAATAAATAAATAAATAAATATGCTTTATTCAATAATTAAAAAGTTTAAAATCAAAAGACTAAGATCAAATTAGCTAGGTTTAAGCAGACTTGAGAAGTCTAGTAGTATATTGAAGCTGAATGTGACTTGGGATTGAACTAAAGATATGAATTGCTATAGGCATACTATAAATAAGTATAGATTATATGAAAAAGGTATAAAATAAAATATATATTTATAAAAAATATACAACTTGGTATTAGTAAAAACTTTGTTCTCAAAATCAGAGGATTAAGATTTATGACTTGTTCAGATTAGTTTATATTCTTCTTTCTTTTCATTTAGTTAGATCTAATGTATTACAAATAATATATTTAGATGTGGCCTTAGCCATCATTGAAACTAATTCGTTTCCTTCAATCACCTTTCTACATGACTAAAAGAATAAGGATTAGAATAGAGACGCACAGAACAATGCATGGCGAGAAAAACTAAAAGTATTTCAAAACAAGAAAGAAAAAGACCTAAATTAGGCTATAAAGTAACTCTTAAAATTCGTTAAAATTTAGGGATAATAATTTCTCTTCAAATTTGTCACATTCTACAATATTTACAATATCATCAAGTAGACGGTTCCATAAGCAGATTGAACTTTGAAAGAATGATGAGCTATATACTTGTATTCTGCCATGTGGTTGGATGAATTTCGTAAGGTAGAGCAGCGTTGACGTTTTGGGATATTTTCTGGATCTATTTCTTTCGTCCTGTGATGAATGGAATGCAACATCTTGAGTTTGGCAATTGACCTATGATCCTCAAGTGACTTTAATTTAGCTTTGATTCTTAGTAATGTGGGGCTGACATCATAATACCAGGAATTATAAATCCACCGCAGCGATTTTCGTTGGACCATTTCGATTTTATCTCGTAGAGCATTATTATTGGAAGGGTCCCAAACTGTGCTTGCATATTCTAAGATTGGGCGAATAAAGATTTTGTAACACTTTAAGCGAGTTTCGGAGTTGCTTTTAACAAGGTTCCTTTGTAGGAAGAATCGAACAGCGTTGGCTTTTGCACATATATTATTAATGTGAGAGTTCCAAGTAAGACTTTTAGTTAGAGTGACTCCTAGCTATTTAGCCTTCTCTACCAGTTCAAGATTAATATTGTGTATGTTGTAGGATTCTACAACTCAGTGAGTTTTTTGTTAGTGACGGTTAGTATTTTACATTTGTTTGGGTGGAATTCCATCTGCCAATCGTTTTCCCATTTTGTTAGATTGGATAGATCTTTTTGTAGCTCCTCTGCATCAGCAATGGTTGATATTGGGCGATACAGATAAGAATCATCTGCAAAAAGTGCAAGTTTAGAGCTTGTTACAACATGGGGCATATCATTAATGTATACTAAGAAAAGCAGTGGGCCCAGAACAGTACCTTGTGGAACACCTGACGTCACAGCTTTACAGCTAATGTAGCTCCTCTGACGACGACGGTTTGGGTGCGATTAGAAAGGAAGTCTGATATCCAGTCATGAATGTTTCCACAGACACCGTAGTGTCTTAGCTTTATCAAGAGTTCAAAGATCATGGCCCTTTTGGATCTATTGTCAGTGAAGTTAGGGTGGGGCGTCAAATGTCAAAGTCAGAAAATTCAAGATGTAGTGTTATTTTATGAAAATTTAACCTATTGTGAGGCATTCTGCGCAATTTTTAAGGTCAAAAGTTCAAAATTGGCCGAACCCCCCTGGGGGTACTGATTCGCACTACAGGCAAAAATTGGAAAAAATGGCATTTTCTGGCCTTTTCAGGCCTGTAAGTATGTCAAAACTATTGCAAATCTTATTTTTATCACTTGTTGTACCAAATTTTATGAAGAAACAACAAAATAATCATATTGGATTGAAAATTGTGCCCATTGGAGCCCTAAACGAGCCGTTTTAAGCCAATTTTGGGTAGCAAAATGCTTTTTAAGGCTAATTTTGCAAGCTCATAAACTTTAAACTGATTGATTCACATGTCTGAAATTTTCAGAGATGGAAGTCTTAAATAAAGTCTTTAAGCAAAATGAATTTCAAGTTTTTCACTTTTTTCAAAAAATCATAATTGCGTCTTCAAAAATCGCTTTTTAGCAAAAAAAAATCATATTTCTCAAAAAATAGCATTTTTTAAGGCAAGTTTCTACAAACTGAGTTTAAATGCTGACTGAAATTTTTTTTGCAGTGATAGTATACTGGAGATACTCCAGGGAAATCAAAATCATTTGCGTCTGGGATGGGTCTATGTCCGCCATTATGGAAATAAAATCCCTGCTAAGAGCCATTTTTCAGGCAAAAACCCAAATTTGGACTGAAAAAATCTCTAAAATGTCAATAGACATGAGTCCAACTTTTTTTTGCAGTGATAGTATTCTGGAAATACTACAGGAAAATCAAAGTCATCTGGGCTTGGGATTTGGGTATATCCACCATTTTGAAATTGAAATTCCTGCTAAAACGCAATATTTCAATCAAAAATCCAAATTTTGGCTCGAAAAATCTTAAAAATGGCAATAGACATGAAGCTAAAATCTTTTTGCAGTGATAGTCTTTTGGAAGTACTCCAGGAAAATCAAAAGCATTTTGGTTTAGGATTTGGTTATATCCGCCATTATGGAATTGAAATCTGTGCTAAAACTGGCTAAGTTGCAACATTTCAAGCAAAAATCCCATATTGACTTAAAAACTGCTCTAATATGGCAATAGACATGAACCTAAAATCTTTTTGCAGTGATAGTCTTCTGGAAATACTCTAGGGGTAAAAAATATTCAGGTATAAGATGCTTCTGGGACCGCAATTTTTAAACTGATGCCAGTTTTAAAATGTATATAATATTTCAAGCTACAATTCAATCTTTTTTTGACGGAATAAGTCTTGAAAATGGAAATGTAAGTGGGCTATAAAGAATTGTTGAGGGATTTTTTAAATAATTTTTTTCAACTATAGTATTTCTAAATTAAAGGATTGTAAATTCACATTCTTTGCTTAATATAATATACAAAATATTTAGTCAATTATGATGTATCGGATGGAAATATGTAGCATTTTAACAGAGATTTCATTTCCATAAGGGTGGATGTAAACAAATCTCAGACTGAAATGATTTTGTTTTTCCAGGAATATTCACAGAATACTATCACTTCAAAAAAAATTGGGTCCATGTCTATTGTCATTTTAGAGCAATTTTTATTCAAAAACGGGGTTTTTGCTTGAAACGTTGTATTTTAGCCAGTTTTAACACATATTTCAATTCCATAATGGCGGATTTACCCAAATCCTAAACCCAAACGATTTTGATTTCCTGGAGTATATCCAGAAGACTATCACTGCAAAAAGATTTTAGGTTCATGTCTATTGCCATTTTTAAGATTTTTTGAGTCAAAAATTGGATTTTTGATTGAAATATTGCGTTTTAGCAGGAATTTCAATTCCAAAATGGTGGATATACCCAAATCCCAAGCCCAGATGACTTTGATTTTCCTGTAGTATTTCCAGAATACTATCACTGCAAGAAAATCTGGACCCATGTCTATTGACATTTTAGAGATTTTTTCAGTCCAAATTTGGGATTTTGGCCTGAAAAATGGCTCTTAGTAGGAATTTTATTTCTATAATGGCGGACATAGACGCATCCCAGACGCAAATGATTTTGATTTCCCTGGAGTATCTCCAGTATACTATCACTGCAAAAAAAATTTCAGTCAGCATTTAAACTCAGTTTGTAGAAACTTGCCTTAAAAATGCTATTTTTTGAGAAATGTGATTTTTTTTTTGCTAAAAAGCGATTTTTGAAGACGCCATTATGATTTTTTGAAAAAAGTGAAAAACTTGAAATTCATTTTGCTTAAAGACTTTATTGAAGACTTCCATCTCTAAAAATTTCAGACATGTGAATCAATCAGTTTAAAGTTTATGAGCTTGCAAAATTGGCCTTAAAAAGCATTTTGCTACCCAAAATCGGCTTAAAACGGCTCGTTTAGGGCTCTAATGGGCACAATTTTCAATCCAATATGATTATTTTGTTGTTTCTTCATAAAATTTAGTACAGCAAGTGAAAAAAATAAGATTTGCAATAGTTTTGACATATTTACAGGCCTGAAAAGGCCAGAAAATGCCATTTTTTCCAATTTTTGCATGTAGTGCGAATCAGTACCCCCAGGGGGGTTCGGCCAATTTTGAACTTTTGACCTTAAAAATTGCGCAGAATGCCTCACAATAGGTTAAATTTTCATAAAAAAACACTACATCTTGAATTTTCTGACTTTGCCCCAAAAATGACTGTTGACGCCCTACCCTAGTGAAGTCAAGTTTGAAGATATTCTTTATTAGAAAAACAGTTAAAAGCAGTCAAAACGCAATTTACCTTACCTCCTGAGTTTGTCTTTGTCATGCTGCTTAATTACAAAAACCTCCAATCACTACTTCTCTGCCATCTTGTTTCACTTTAAATGCCGTGTTTTAAAATTCCTTAGCTACACTATATGGACGGAAAAGGTTTTCTCCAGGTTTTTTCAATCCCGGGATTAAACTACGAGGGCGTTTCCGCCCGCTTATTTTTCTTTCGCCATTGAGCGCCCCGGGGATACTTAACAATAAAAGAGATTTTAAGATTATTGTTGAATTAAATATTTTTTCCATAAGGCCGACCCTAAAAAATTTTTCGTTTCCGGTCCACCGGGTGACGAAAAAAAAAGTCATGCGGGCGGCCGGGAAAAATTTTTTTTTGGTCCTTTTCATAATTTCTAATAAAAAAAATTAGGAAGAAAAAAATCATCTCTCTGGCTGTTAGTGTTGCTATTAATTGCAAAAAGCTGTACAACTAACTTTTCATTCTAATAAATTGATTTAATATATATGCATAACACTACTTATTTGATCTTTAACGTCCAGAAAGCATGCTAAATAAACAAACTTTTTGAAGAGTGTTATATAGGAACGATGTAACAGTTTGAATGATTCACGAGTAAAGCTTTTTAAGAAGAAAGTTTCATCTGTTATCTTCTATTTGGTTCTTATGAAGAAAAAAATGCAGCCGGGTGAAAACGAAAAAAAATTTCAAAATTTTAAGAATATATTTCTGCCTTTACTTTCACTTTCGCTTTCATGTTACGCGATTCCAATTGGATGAATATCGCTCGCTAACAAATTCTGATTGGCTGTAAGTCTTTAGCTTCGGGATTCTGATTGGATCATTTCCCGTGTCACAGTTGAATTTTGATTGGTTGAAAGTTTCTGAGCATGAATTCTGATTGGATGAATACCTGAAAAGTAAACAATAGTATGTAAGTAATCTGCTTATCAAAACCTAAAGATTTTCAGGGGGTTTTATTTACTTTGTATGACGATAATTAAGCCTACAAAACACCGAGAAAAAAACCCAACATAGAACAGGTGTATTTTGTAATGTAGAATATGATAGCGTGAATCTTTTTGAAATTCTATGTCAGGATTTTTTCTCAATGCCCCGTAACTATGCCCGGGGGTACCCGTTGCGCTAAGACCTTATGTTAAAAATGAAAGCGATTACGGCAAAAAGTAGCGATTTTCGTAATACATCAAATATTGATACTTGATTGTACTGATTGTTACGGCCATCTAAAATGAAAGACAAAGGCGTCTGCTGCTTCGAGGGTGGTTACGCCAAAACGCCCAATATGATCTTCCAACAGAAGCCGAGTTAGTTGTCGCGCGAAATACGTCATGCACTCCACTGCAGTTCACAAAGAAGCGTGTTTCAATGAATATCATTAATTATAAGAATATCATATGCGCTTACCTTCAGTAAACTTCGAGTGCTTTATTGAAAATGAAGAAAGTAAGAAAATAAAAAATGCGCTGGATAATTTTCATTGTACCCTGAATTCGGGTAACTTTTTAGCATTACTTTTTTAGACTTACCCGAGACTGAAGGCGCAGCCCGCAGGACGTACTTAAACGATCGGGTGATTGCATGGGCGTCAATTTCGCTATCCCCATTTCGGCCACTTTCACGCTAACTTAGTTGACTGCGCGTTTACTCGTGACCACGCACTCACTTATCCGGCAGCATGGTTCACTTATCTGGCTGCGTGGTTTGTTGACCAATTAGTATTTTACCACTTTTTCTAAAATTTATGAGAGAATAATACATAACCAACTCTCTTCCTACTTCGATGACATTTTCGATTCAAAACTCTGTGGGTTTAGAGCTAAACACAGCACTCAGCATGCATTAATAAAAATGATTGGTCAATGGCATCAAAGTCTTGACTTGATGGGTCCGGAAAGGTGGGGGCAGTTTTGATGGACCTATCGAAGGCTTTCGATTGCATTGATCACAAACTTCTGGTTGCAAAGCTCAAAGCCTACGCAATTGATACAAAGTGTCTTGAACTATTGAGAAGTTATCTAAGTCATTGCTATCATAGAACAAAAATCGGCTCTGAATACAGCGAATGGCAAGAAATCACTCTAGGTGTTCCACAAGGCTCGATTCTCAGAAATTTAACTATAAAATCTACAAATACTGTTGAGCTCCTCGATATTACCATTGATAACAATCTCTCTTTCGAATTACATACAAGAAATCACCAAAGTCCACAAACAAATTACTTTGTGATTTCAGAAATGACTATGAGGTTTTATTGCAAAACGCCAATTGTAAAACGGTTCATGAAATTCAGCTTTGCTTTCTACTTTGGGGGAAGGTTTGTACTTTTACGATGTGACGGGATTTGCCCTTTTTTAGTACAGTATTACGGGATTTGACGAAAAAAAGACGGGGAAACGGTATTTTAAAATCAGACGGTGACGGTATTTGGCCTTATTTTTTGTCATTATGCCGGTATTTGAAGCTGTACAAACCGGTGTGACAGTGTTATTATTTTTTTCAATCTTCGGGATTCCGGGATTCAGCAAGAATTTTGACAGGAAAACGGTATTTCAAACCCCTACAAACCCCCCTTACTTTGTGAGGTTTACAAGTCTGAAAATAAATTAAATCCAAAGTTCATGCAACAAATCGATTTACCTTTCATGTTTTTTTATTATCAAACCACACTGTTTCATTTCCGCTGTTGGGGTATAACTTGCCAAAAATACTGGCGTGGAAATATGAGATTCTAAATAAATGGTTGTCTAGAGCTGGGAGCGCAGCTGCTTGGTCTTCCACTGTTACATTTGTTTTTAATTTTTGCTGCTTTGGTTGGTCAGGCATTTGATGGCTATGCAAGTTTCCCTGCACTGATGCAAGTTACCAGATTTCACGGTACTATTTTATCTCCAGCAAAAACATTATGTAATGACTCCATGCCCTTTTACGTAAATGATTTTAGGTTCTTAGCGTTTCAATATTAGAAAATACCTAGTTCTGTTCGCAATACTATTTTATCTAGCCTGGATATCCAAACGGTAAACTATTTCACTGTCTAGTTTGTTATAATCTTTGTATATC
This sequence comes from Clytia hemisphaerica, assembly GCF_902728285.1. Taxonomy (NCBI): domain Eukaryota; kingdom Metazoa; phylum Cnidaria; class Hydrozoa; order Leptothecata; family Clytiidae; genus Clytia; species Clytia hemisphaerica. The sequence goes on from NW_027104615.1 coordinate 45,691, forward strand.
TTAATTCTGTTTATGGTCTGGTGTACCTAGATCGCCTGCATCCATATCTGAGAATACAAAAAATGATTGGTCGATGCGAGCCCACTTGCTTATCAAGATTTTCATGGGTTTTTCGATACGCCCAACCTCACTTTTTAGCGTCCCAATAATTTATGCAAATTCCTGAGTCATCAAAATAACTTTTTGTGAAGAAAGAGGAAAACCAAAATATTGGAATTATGAAAAACAAATTGGCTGTTTACTGGGTGGTTGTTTGCTATGGCTGGCTTTTTGTTCTTGTTTTGAGTCTGGATACTCAGGCTATATTTTATCTCCAGTTGTAATTTAGCAGCAAAAGCAGGTTCGAGTTATAGATTAAAGGAGCTTCGCTATTTTTCTTAGCAAAGCGATGTAAAAAAAGGGAGCGCCACAGGCAAAATAATTTTACTGTTTGCGAAGCATTTTTAGTATTTTGCGATGTTGTTTGGATGAAAATGTGAAAGTATCTTCAATACATTTCTCGAGGAAAGCAAAGTAAGTATAGTGTAAGTTTTGAAGTAGCAAGTAGATGAAGCAATAGATAAACGAGTGAAGAAAGTTGCGAGGTAGCGACTTGATAAAGCAATAGATGAATGAGTGAAGAAAGTTGTCAGCTAGCAATGGATAAACAAATATGTGGAGTAGCAAAATAGGTGTTGGACAATCTCAAGTCAAAACCCCCAAAAATCGCCTAACTTTTTCAAAAGAACTTTTTTGACTTTAACAAAGGATAAATAAATGAGGTTAACTTATTTTTATTTGCTACTTTACATGCTAACTCAAAATTTATTCAGGTTCACAATGATATATACATTATAGATGTTAAGTGTTGAATTTAAAGAGATATTCTTGGTCAAAGTAGGGTTAAAAATATGAGGTTAACTTGCACTGAGGTTAACCTAATGGTCCTTAAAGATAGACCAAAATTGGTATGAAATGTGAGGTTAAAGTAAAAATAAATGTTTGGGTTTTACTATTTAATGATTGGGCAACAAGGTAGGCTAGAAAAAATGAGGTTAACATTTCAAGTAGGGTGTAAAATTTGAGGTTATTTCACAAAAACAACCTAATTGTGAGGTTAACAATGATATTTCAGTCTAATTTTGGATATCAGACAAACAGTAACCTATTATCAAAAACAACTAAACATGAAAAATTATACTTTGGTATAAAAAGTGAGGTTAACTGGTATATTAACTTGAGGACACCACGTACCTGAGAAAGGGGTTGATTTTAAGCTTTCAGATAACCTCATAAAAAGGGAAAATTGTGTGATAAAAATAGTGGGATCCATTATTCAATGGTTGAGGAATAAGGTAAGGTAGAAAAAATGAGGTTAATATCTTAGTTTGGGTACCAAAAGTGAGGTTATTTGTGAATTGGGCTTTAGGGTTTTTTAATTCTTTGTTGTATACTTTAATGACTTATAAATCTGTTTTTGATCTCAATACTGAGCTTAAAAGTAAAGCTTAAGTCTTATTAAGTCTGAATTAAAACTCTTGGAGGTTAACTTTTTATCGTAGTATACCTTAAAACGTTTTTTCGTTCAGTTTTAAGTTTGAAGGTATAAGCTAAAACATCCTACTTTTTCAGGTTGTTTAACCTCATTTTGAGAACCTTTTTGGTCTATTTCATATTTTTTTAGCTTAGTTACACTTTATGAAAAACTTTTAAAAGTAATTTTGTTCCTGTAGCTTAATAGAATGAAACTATCTAGGTCAATTAGAGAAGCAAATTTCTCACATTCCTTAACATAGAGTTCTAATTTTAACCTCAATTTTTAACCCTACGTTAGAGCAAAGATTGTCAATTTCATAAAAACCCTATTTATCTAAGCTTCTAGTATCATTTTACTTTTGTCCCATAACTTAATACACATGTTAGCAGAAGATATGGTTAAGAATGTGAGGTTACTTGTTACCATTTTTTTAACCTCATGAATTGCACCTTTCTTGTGGGAAATCTCTAACCTTTTTTAAACAAGCTTGATATTTGAAGCCTTTTTGATGACTCCCTAATAATTTTTTCCCCAATAATTCAATAAGCGTCTCTATATTTTGAGGTTAACAAAAGTCTATAAATTGTCAAATTAACCTCAAATAACAAACCTTTTTCAAGTTTTTTTTTTATTTTTGGGTATAAGCCATCAATTATGGCCAACCCTCAAAATTTCAACCTTTTTAGATAAAAAATGAAGATTATATGGCCAATTATGTAAATTTTCCACTTTTTTCTCAAAAAAGTTAACATTTTCTTAGGCGACATTGATTTGAGATTGTCCTGTTGTCTTATAATTTTTTAACTTCGCATTTTAGAGTTAGGAAATCTTATTTTGGTTGCTAAATCTAAAATTCACTTTGCATTTTGTAAAGTGCAAAGCTATAATTCGAACCCTCTCAAAAGATATCTAAAAGTACATTACTTAAAGTTTCATGCTTACACACAATCGTCAGATGTACTTAATGATTAAAATATCTGTGAAAAATTCTCTATTTTTACAAAGTCTACAAAGTGATTAAAGAATAAAAGAGGTCACAAAAGCATTAAAAGACCAAAACATTGATCTTAACCACCTGATTTACAGGGACAAAATACTTGCTTTTACCATAGTTGCCAAACTTAGAAATGTCAAGCTATCTTGTAAAAGACATTCTCCTAAACAGCCTGCCAATGCTCATGATTTAGTTGTGAAGCTTGCAGTTTTTTTTACATTTTGTTTTCTAACTTGACAGATAAAGAAGAAAGGAAAGAAGCAGAAGAAAAAGAAGGATGATTTCAATGGAGATTTCAATTTAGATTTTGGTACTGGAAATGAAAAATCTCTTTGGCGAATTGCCGAAAATATCAAAAACAGAGCTAAAGGATCGGTATAACAAAAAGCATTTTCTTTATCAAAATCTTATTTTCCATGTGCATTATAGCAAAAATACAGTATATTCTAGTAACACATGTAACGAAAATACTAATGTTGGTTGAAAATGAGTACAAATCAGTGAAAATGAAGATTTTCTACAGTATTTCTATTTTTTTTTACGCATGTATATCAAAGGCACATAAAGATTCACAATAAAGTGGAGGTCATGAGCTTTTAATAAGTTTGGATTTATTTTCTTGATGACTTCTTCACCTTTATTTAATTAAGTCCTTCTAAGTTAATCTCTAACTTTTTTTGAATCTCACATTTTATAAATTATAGATATCTTCCGAAATTGTTGAGGAAAAAATCAAAGAAAAACGAAAGATTAAATTAAAGGTATGTTTTTGGTTTTCATGCAGTTACAGTATACAGTTATCACACTAAAGAACTTTCTCATACAGTTATCACACTAAAGAACTTTCTCATACAGTTATCACACTAAAGAACTTTCTCATACAGTTATCACACTAAAGAACTTTCTCTAATCAAACTAAAACACACTTTTCAAAATATTTTAGGAAAAGAAAAGAGAACTTGAAAAGAAAGAGAAGGTCAAGATAAAAAAAGGTAAAATGTTTTGCTTTGTGTTATTTTAAAAGTAAAAATGCAGTTACATTTCGAAGATGAACTTTTTTCTTTGGTAATCAAATAAACTTTACACCTGACCCTAAATTTTGGAGGTGGTTTGGTCGGTAGGAAAAATTATTTTGATGATTTCTGAAATTAGGGTTAACAGTTGATCGTGTTCAAAAATAAAGGCCTGTTTTGTGACATTTTCAAAGTTGGCTGACAATTATGTTAATAAAATGAGTATTTTTGGTGGCTAACCGTTTATTTTTTCACCAAGGATAAGTAGAATGATTAACCTTTCCAATTGTTTTGGAGCGAAATTAAGTGGCTTACTAGGTTACAAGATATTTCAAGATAAGCTATGAGTCGTTTATGTGGCTGACAACACTGGTGGCTTTTTGAAACCAACCAGTTTCAAAATGTTGCACTTTTATCTGTTTTGAGATAATATGATACCTCTAGTTACCGATTCAAGTGTCATTTTCAAACAAACCATTTCCTCCTTTGAGGTGGCTGACAAAATACATATTTGGACATATTTGGACCTGGAACCACACATTTTACTCATTTTACCATTTTTTTCATCAAAATATGTTCTTTGTGTAAATACCGATCATCATATAAAATTTCAACGTTATATTTGAAATATTTTTCAAGTTATTCAAGAAATACTATATTTTTGAGTTCACTAAATGTCACACTATTTTTGAACATGATCAGTTTTTTGTTTGAGACATTTGATTTTTTTATGAGTTGCCTTTTCTTGAATGTTGTCTCTGTATTATATAAATTACGTGAAGTATTGTTTAATAATATTTTTCCAGTTGGCATTTATAATATTTGTTGATTGACTAATCCATAAACATATTGTGTTATTTTCATGTAGATGCCCTGCTTATCATAATTGTTGCTATCAATCCTTCATACCTGATCCATTATTTTTTACAATACACCCCATTTTTATAAGAATACTTTTATATAAGAACACAAAGGTTCAATTTTTGCAAAAATCTATCAACAAATTAAAAATAATCCCAGCCCTAGTAGATCAAAATACTGATTTTATTATAAGTGAATTTATAAGGTAAGCATATTAAAAGCAATTTACAAACATTTCATGCAACAAAATCACCTGAAACTAAGAACAGTCAGGCATCAACCAAAAATTAATGGTTCTAATTAAAAATAACAACTTGTCATCTTGCAGAAGAGGGAGAAGAAGAGGTAGCCGAAAAAAGTGATATTGATGAAGAAGAATTGGACAATGAATTGGAAGAACCAGATCTCAGTGATTATGAAGATGAAGAAGACCAGGATGATGAAGATGTATGATTTGTTTGAAATCTGAATTTGCGAATTGAGAAAGAGTAGATCCTGTTATATTTTCAATAGAAACTTTACGGCATACTTTAATTTTTCGTTCACTTTATGCTTTCTTCTTATACAGTAGGAAACCTTTTTTTTCAACTGAAAAAAAATTGAGCCGCTTTCAGGCCATTTTTTAAGCCCTTTTAGTATCAGGCTGCACCTCCTGAATTCACTAAGATTTTGGTTAAAACAGCCTTTTCAGTGGAAAAAACAGTAGAAAAAGTGCTCTTTTTGACCACTAACGGACGCTGCCCTGCCTTTCTAAAATATTGACTAGCTTTCTATTTTTATGACAGTGAACTCTTAGCATGTTTATTTCTTTTTCAGGAGGATGACGAGGAAGAGACTGGATCATTTTTCTCAACAGCACCCAAACATTTAAAACACAACAATTTCAATCAAATGAATCTATCAAGACCTCTTTTAAGGGTAACTACACTACAGATAACTTGATAATAGTTTGTTGAAAGTTTTCCACAAGTAAATAACAATCTTCAACTGTATTCATTTATTAACTTTCTTAGGCAATAAATGAACTGAACTTTGTGAACCCAACAGAAATTCAATCAACTGCAATACCAATGGCTTTGCTTGGGAAAGACTTGTGCGCATGTGCTACAACGGGTTCAGGTATAATAATAATAATAGTAAATGTATAAGAATATGATGAAATAAATACGAAGTTTTTCAAAAGTTTTCTTCAATTTTCCTCTTTCTTTTGTATTCCTTTGATAATCATAACAATGAAATTCTAGAGAAATAATAATTATTTATCACCGAATGTATAGAAGCATAATTATAATGTATACTATTTTTGCTCAGAAATAGACTGCATTTCCCTTTTTATAAGACTTTGATCAATTTAGCTTTTTGATTAGACTTTAAAATGAATTATAAGCATACTTTTGTAGTTCAATATTTTCTTTTTAGGAAAGACCGCTGCTTTTATGCTCCCCATTTTGGAACGATTGATTTTTAAACCAAAGAAAACAATAGTATCACGTGTGCTTGTCCTCGTACCAACAAGAGAATTGGCCATACAGGTTTTTATGATTTTATAATTTTACTACACTTTTATATATTTCAAATCTTAGTCTCATAAGATTTAAGAAAAACTCCATTTTTTCTCAAGATTTTTTTCAATTCTCATAATTACAGCCTGGTTGTTTTGATACACAATCATTAAACACTCTTGGTGAATTGATTTACAAAAACATTTCATCATTAGAAAGTGTTGGGTGGTGATATGGCTCAGACCACATTCATGTGTTATTGTTCTGAAATGGATTTAAAGCTACAAATATATCGGCCAACTGTTGAATTATCGTCTTTTTTAACCAACTGTGGCTTGTTTTGGAAGGGTACGAAACAGTAGAGCGTGGACAAATATTTTTGTCGCCTGTCACCAGACAATTCCACAATGTCAAAAGAATCCAATCAAACCCCATTACTATGCACTCTTTCTATTTAAGGTCCATTCAGTGAGCCAGTCTCTCGCAAAGTATACTGACGTTACATTTTGTTTGGCTGCAGGTAAATTTTATATTTTTCCTGTGCATAAGCTCTAAGCTAAGCTCAAAACTATGATACTTAGATAGATGAGCCCTACATTTTCAGGTACATAACTTATTGATTTTGATCAAGTAATGGCCAGGTTAAGATTCAATTTTTCAGATTCACTACTTGACCAAATTCTATAAGGTATTTAGTTTCTAGTAACGAGTAAAGACAAAAATGTTGATAACAGACTATTTCAATGGAAAATTTAATTAAGAATTAAAAACCTGATCCCCCCAGGAAAAGACTTTCACTTCTTTGGTGGAATCTGCCCCATATTTTTCTCCCCCTCCCCTCTTTTGACAAAAAAAAATCAAAAATATCCCCAGCAGAAAGGGGAGAACTATTTTTGACCTGAGTTGAACATCATTCATTTTCCAGGTGGGTTGGACTTGAAGGTACAGGTGGCGGTTTTACGAAGGAACCCTGATATTATCATTGCTACACCAGGACGTCTTATTGATCATTTACATAATACACCATCCTTCGATCTTCAAACCATCGAAATTTTGGTACTTGACGAAGCTGACAGGTGAGATTTTTTTTCACTTTCTAATTGAACTACTGATTGTTCTATTATTGTTTCTTTTAGGACTGATACAATTGTTTTAGTTTAGAGATTTTTCAGGTTTTACCAAAGTTACGCAGTTCTTAAGAAAAATCCGCCATGGGAGGAAACGCTCGAATTTGTAGAGCCATCACATCAACCACTAGTTCGAGTGAAAATATTTGCTATAATACAACATTTGGGTATTTTAGGGAAACAAAAATCTTTGACAGTGCAGCCAGTAACTTAAATCATAAGACGGTTTCTTTTTTTTAGAATGTTGGAAGAGCATTTCAAGGACCAGATGCAGGAGTTGATTCGATTGTGTCCACGTGGTCGCCAAACTATGTTATTCTCAGCTACTATGACTGAGGAGGTAAACTCCTGTATATTATGCTTCTCTAGTGAAGAACGTTCTGCGAGGAAACTATAAAAAAATTAATAAAATCTACAAATCTTATTTTTGTAAATAAACTTTCTTTCAGGTACAAGAACTTATCTCATTATCGCTGAACCAACCCATCAAACTCTTCGTTAATCAAAATACAGATGTTGCTAAAAGTCTACACCAAGAGTTCATGAGGATACGAACCAACCGAGAATATGATCGCCTTTCTATTGTGGCAGGTTAGATGGTTATATTTTTTTTAGCATTCCGCAACATTCCCATGGTCTTGTGAATAATATTAGTCATCGTTTTATCTGGAATCGCCAAATAAAACGATGCGATTTTAACCCTTTTTTATCGTACATGACATGGTTTTTTTTGCGTCAGTACTTAGTATTTTGCTCTTTATAGCATTGTGTTGTCGCTCATTTCATGATCACACGTTGGTGTTTCTGCAAACCAAACGTTTGGCACATAAGTTGAGAATCGTTCTCGGTCTTTTTGGATTGAAAGTTGGTGAACTTCATGGCGATCTTACGCAGTTGCAGGTTTGAATTTAAACGTTCTTTAAGCTATTAATGTATATAACTCGCACTCGACACTATCGAAAAGTTCTCTATTTTTGGTTTAGTTTTTTTTCGACTGTTTATAATTTTAGCGACACTTTAGTTTTAATGAAACGGTAGGAATGATTTTTTGTAACTTTTTTGTCATCTCAGCATCGCAATTCTTTTCTCTTTCAGCGTTTGGAATCTCTGGAGAAGTTCAAGAATAATGACGTGGATATTTTGGTGGCCACTGATCTAGCTGCTCGTGGCTTAGATATCCCTCATGTTAAAACAGTAAGCTATTTATCTCGTGAAAAACCCTTCTTTAATTAATTTTTCTTAGTGTAATATTTCACCGACTTTCATAATGATGAACTTATAAAGCTCCTCACTGAATTCAAAAATGGAAAATGTCCGTATATATTTATTTTTCATTATAATTCGAACCGATTTGTACAACACTATTTTGACTTTCCGATTAAAATGCATCTGTCTCAGATTTATAATAGGGAAACGAATTACTGCTAAGTGTATATTAATTTTTATCCTGTTCACAGGTTATCTCTTTCAATCTACCAACAACAATCAAAAGTTATATCCATCGTGTTGGGAGGACAGCTCGTGCTGGAAAAGCAGGGAGGTGGGTTGCTCATTCTTATCTTTTTTACGAAAACAATCCTCTTTTGTTCTTATGCATGACAGTTAATTGTTAATTTTTAAATTATCTGTTGATTCTGTTAAGATGTGGGGCTTCCTTAGTTTCCGAATAACCGGAATACTCTTTCATGAAAAAATCCTTCGAAATCCTTCCTTACCTTTTATTCAATTCTCAAACCAGATAGACATTCTCGTTTTCTTCGCTTCAAGTTATTTATAAAATAAAATAATATCATACTTCAGATCAATAACACTAGTTGGAGAAAAAGAGCGCAAAATGTTGAAAGATATCGTCAAAAACTCAAATATCCCGGTTAAAAATCGTCTCATGTCACCAGGTAAAGAAATATTTCGTATGGGGCCGTCCACATAGTACGTACGCACTTAAATGTCGAAAATCGAGTACCCCTCCTCCCTGGTAAGTACGTACTTTTCATTCACCCTCCCCCGTCGGTTGAAGAAAATTTCGAATTCAAATCGTTTGGTTCGGACCTTTACTTCACACTTGAAGCTCAATGTTTTTAAGAAACGTTTACTTTTCCTTGATGCGTATAAGAAGTGTAAAAGTCGACAAAAAAACAAGCAACAAAGGGCTATGAAAAAGCTTTTTCTCTCTCTGCGTTCGTACATTTTCCTTTGACCCCTCCCCTCCCCCTGTACTTGCGTCCGCTTTTGAGAAGACCCTTTAGTGCGTACGTATTGGAAGTGTAATGAAACCCTTTGTTATCAATAAACAGGGAAGTTAACAAAAGCCACACAGTTATATTCTAATTCACTATGTTGTTCTGTTTTCTATTGAGTTGATTTTGAGTTTACCTTTGCGTAATCAAGATAGGTAGGCGACGCGATCAACCTCCTACCACAGTCGCCGTCACACTTAGCTATCTAAAGACCTTGAATCGCTACGGACTAGCTTCTTATTCTTTCCAACTTTGTAGATATAACGATTTATCTAAAGCCTTTCAATATTCTAAACTTAAAGGAAAAACGATGGTTAAAATCACCAGAATGGTGTAATTGAGATTAAACTAACAACTAGGCTTCTGCTAATCCTCTAGCGAAAAGAGTTTCTTATATAGGATGTATATCTATAGAGGTCTGCGATTCAGACTAACTCAGAACCTCGCCATCTCTTCGTAGACGTGATTGCAAAATACAAGAAGAAGTTGGAAGAAATGGAGAAAGATATCAAAGATATTTTGAAACAAGAAGAAGAGGAGAAACAGGTTCCAAACTTATCACCCCTACAGCTTTTCCTTCCATGAACTTAAAACTTTTCTGTGTTTAATTCAAATCAGGATTATATCCGTATTACATGCAACATCTCATGACTTCACGTCACTTTTAAAAAAGATGATTGGTTGTAGGCTTGCTGTATTGGGTGCAAACTGAATAAAAAGCTACATAATCTCACGAAGGCACTGTAGTGGTGCCTATCATGAATATCCCCATTTTAAAGTTCTTAAAAGCTAAAGAACGAATAAAAACGAAGTGTGTACGATTTATTATGTACCGTCGTTTTTCATGAGATATCACTTTCTTTGCCACAGTTTCCATTACTTCTTTTCTTGGGAAAAAGACCAGGACCCTGGGTAGCTGTAAAAATGATCATTTACCGTTCGCTGATTGCTTTCGACTCTGAATCTCACGAAAATTTTCACTTTCCGTTTCAGATACGAATTGGAGAGATGCAAGCGAACAAAGCACGAAATTTGGTCATTCACAACGATGAAATTATGAGTCGACCTGCAAGAACATTCATCAAACAAAAGAAGATTGACAGTAAGATAATAATGACTTTATTTTTCGTTGCATTCCCATATCTTTCTTAATTAATTAATTTCATCTGTAGTGTTCACAGTACTTCATACGTATTTAAAAAATGGGATTTCTATCTTACAATTAAGCAGATTTTACTTTGAACACTTTCGAATACCAATTTTCTTACTTTAAGTCTTTTCGTATTTTTTGAGCCCTAGTTATGATATTTTGAGATTTGTCTGTTTGTTATTATTTTCCAGATAAAAAAGGAGATCATAATAAGAAGCCAAAGGTACTGTACTGCTGTTTTTGTTCTTTTTTAATCCGAAATTGAATTTTGAAAATTTTCAAAAGTATTTTCTTAATTACGAATCCATAAGCCAAGTACTCTAGGGGCTGAGTTAGGTCTCGTATGCACATCGGAAATTTCCATAATTTCCATTAACTTTAAACATAAACATATTATATACCAATCGATCACAAATTTTATGCTGATTAAGAAAAAGGTCAGAATCATGGTCTGAAAATTTCGTTATCTGGAGATATGAAGCAATTTCGATTTCGATCTTTTGAAATGACTACTTTTGGTTCCAGATTTGCGTGGCTGTAACATTTGATTGGCTTACTTAATTTACTTGAAATTTTCGGAGGGTCTTTCCTACCGTTCAAATAATAAAATTCAGGAAAATTTATTTTTCTACATAAATTTCGAAATCCATAATGGCGAAATTTGTTTTTTCAAGCAAGAGGGCTAAAAAGGGTTGAAAATCTAAAATCCGCCATTATGGAAATTTGTGCCTGATCCAAATAACGCCACACACGTTTTCTGACTCTTCAAGGACTATACTTTCATGATCAAAAGAAAAAATGACTATACGCCGATGCGCATACGGGACCTAACTCAGCCCCTAGAGTAAAGGCAGAAAATAATAACTTTAAAAACACATTTACATTATTTTTAATAAAAAATAAAAAGCTTTTCGTAAGCCATCAAGTATGAAATTAAACTGATGTATTGAAAAAGATATTTATCGCGTATACACTATTTGCAACTTTTGGATAATTACATGAGAAAAAGCGCCTAGGGAATAAAACAATAGTGTAGTAAAATTCTGATAAGTGGTAAACTGATTCGAGACAAAGCTAAAGAAAAGAATAGCAATTAGGATTATTAATTTTACTAAGTTACTGTTTTATTTCCTAGAGCTTCTCTCCTGTTATAAACCTCTTCTCACAGACAGGGTAGAATTTTTCAGCCAGTGGGGGTAAAAATGACGGACAGAAACTCAATGGGGGTTGATATTCTCATGTTTTTTATGGCTGGGGATAGGAAAAATAGAATAATATTTTGTTGTGAGGATTGATATATTTGATTATTTTCCGTGGAAACAAAATTTAAGGATAATTTTCTACTGGGGACGATATATCGGCCAATTTTTCCAGTGGGAAGGAGTCCCAGTGGATGGGGGTGTTCTAAAAATCTTCCAGTGGGAAGGGGTTCTAGTGATTCTATGAGAAGGGAGTGTTGTAATTGAACAAGTGAATAAGAAATAAAGAATAGATGTTTTCAATTTAAAACTTGATGTTGTAAGGTTGTCTTACAAAAAGTTTCTTAAACGTGTTACCATTTTAACAATTTCTTCTCGACTAATTTTAATGATTTGCAGGTGGAATTTACAGAGGAAGAGAAAAAATGTCGGAAATTTCAAGAATTTCAAGCTCGTCAAATGAAGCGTGATAAAAAACCGAAACGAAAACGCGCGTACGAAGAGGACGACCACGATAATAGTAGGAGTAAAGGAAAAGGTTTGCTACTAGGCTATTTTGTTCTTATCTTTCATAATAGGAATTATATAAGTTTTGATAACGGTTGCGATAACCTCTCACACTTTATAAAGCTGTTAAAAGTCTCAATAGAGACAGGAGTTTGATGTTATTATATCAGAGATGTGTTTACATGAGTTTGATGTACTAACAAGCAAGAACTTTGTATCTCAAGATGACTATTTGATTCTTTCATGTCTATGTTACAACTGTGACTTTAAATTTCTCGACAGGTTCGAAGAAAGCGAGGATCGTAGCATCGGGGTCCTCATTCGATCATGATCTAACAGATGTCAGTCGTAGGAAACTCAAGTCATTACGATCTAACCAAACACAACAACCGAAAAAGAAAATGAAAAATAACTCGAAAACAAGGTATGAATGAGTGGCTTTGATTTTTATCCCATATATTCACAAATACTATTCCAACTGAATGATACTCTAAATAAGTTTGAGTTTATCGACCCAGTGATATTCATATTGGAAGTTTCCCATCATCGGGAAATGTAGAGGATGTTCCCTCCACTATTTTTACTAGGACCTTCTGATTAACAATAATTATCAAGTGCAATTTCCTTACAAGGTGTGAATCCCCATGTTAGGTGTAAGGTAAATTATCTCTTGAATTTATGAGATTACTCATTACTCTGATTTCCTTCTCTGTCTGGATGTTAGGAACCCAAATATTGGGTATGTATGAAATGCTGCTAATGTGATCCTTATCCATTAAGGAATGAATCGTCTCTTTTATCTGGAGAAAACATGGGTACCCTTTTACTTGAAACTAATATGTAAAAGGACTAAGAGTCTACTTCTGGCTGAACTTTGGTTTTTAATAATTTTTGATGGCGATAAGTCCAGTGTGACAGACTTTTTTGAAAGAAAAACATCAAAGTTCCAGTTAACAAAAAATACTTGGGAGTTAAAGAATATATTCAAGCACATTCAGAATGGAAAACCAATATGTATACCAAATTTTAACCGCACTATCTGAAAGCGTTAAGTGGACCTCAGAAATACAGAGCTGTTATCAGACTAATATTGCAATATTTGAGATGAATTTATACAAACTTTACCTGAAGATCTTCCTTTTTTTCGTTTCAGACACAAGAAGCGGAAGTGATGTGACGAGATAGCAAACTCATTAACAACGAAAACTATTTTTAATAACTTTTACTTTTTATAAAGTTTTTTTATAGAAAAATTTTTTGTCCATCAACTGATACGAAATAAAACTTAGAAGTATTTGATTTTGTTTATCATTGGCTTAAAATATTTGCTGAGAAAGAGCTTGTACGTCTTTTAATTAATACATCTACCTTCTTCTTATAAGTATTTTTACCCTAAGATGTTCAACAATCTATTATTTTTTAGATTAAATATTGACGAAATGAAAATAACGTGCAAAATGGTGGGATGATTCAGCCAAAAAGCAACGAATCGTTTTCACACAGGCAATTTCTCTTAATTATACATTGGTTGTAGCATTCTCTTGGGTATAGCTTTTTTGGGGGTAATGGCAGAACTTCCTCCTCCATCTTATGATGACGTCATAACCGGTGGTCAATGGCAACAAGATGGTCAAAGAAACCAACGGCTAGAAGATACAGTTCCTCACGAACACTCGGCAACTCCATCGGCACCTTTGATGTGTGATAATGATCATGATATTTTTCATTCAAAGCCGAGAAAAGAATCGACTACCTTCACAACTCCAGGACCTCCAGCGTACACTAGTGCTTCATCATCGCCACATCATGTAGATAACTCGACATCCACAACAATGCTTGGAGAAGATAGCACTATTGTTAGCAATAATTATATACCACCTCCTGCGCCAGAACTACCACAATTTCATGACAATGATGATGATGATTTAAGTAAGTAACAGTATTGCAACTTTTTCCGTCTGTTGAGCTACAAATACATTATTCCCGCCGTACTGTTTTGGATAGGCCTTTGAACCATTTGACCATCTAATCCTAAGATTTCTCTCAACATTCATGAAACCTAGTTGCAACAATGAAGAATTCATTCAGCTCTCTCCAATTCAATCTTCAAGGAACCAATAATTGCGGACAGAGCACTTTTTAAACCAAACCAAACAAGATTTCAACGTTACACCAAATTATACATTACGTCATTCAAGTTAATCTTTTCGAATCCTTTTTATTCTTTTCAGAATGTGATACAGGGACGGTGACTTTATTTACGTTGGTACTTGCTGTCCCTTTGGCTTTGTTGGTTCTTGGTAAGGAGTTTTACTTCATTAAAAATTAAGCTTTTGTGACGATTTCATGAAGTTTATGCGCGAAATTATGAATAAGAAATGTATTTTTATGAGCGTAATTTTATAATTACTTTTAGGAACTGAATATCGTTACACTATTACACTCTTGGGCTTTTAAATTTTACATTGCAGTTAATCTTGACCATTTTTTGCCAGGCTAATTGTCAGTAGATTTCATCGAATTTTCCATATATTTGCGGAAATTAGTTCTGGCAATAATGACTTGCTCCTTCTTTTAAGGTGCTATCAGTATGAACAAGTGTCCAATGAGCCCACACATCCCAACATTCATGGTAACCAGTGGTGCGATATGGGGTGCATTCTTCGCTTTCTCATTATTGGCGTTGATTTACCATCAACATGTTGAAGATGGAGACAATAACATGTTATTGGTTTTGCCATTACTACTGTTTATAGCAGGTTTCGCTGTTCAATGTTGGGGAAGCTATCTTGTATTCTCTGAGTGGATGACATGGAGAGACAATCCACATCTTGCAGACAATCTGGTGTTCGGATGTGATAAGGCTACCTATTTGTTTTCTTTCTCATTATTAATCATCTTTTGGTGTCTTGGACCTTGCCTCCTATTTCTAGTAAAACTCGCATGTTGAACTCATTTAAATAAACTTTGAACAATGATTTATTATGCTACCCCTTTTCTTAGTGGGAGGTTACCACCCCTCCTCCCCCTGAAGTTCAAACGACTTGGTTCAACGGATTTTGCTGGATTTGTTTCACGTTACTTAAAATGATCTATGAAATTGACAAGCTTCATATCAATCTAGTTTAGTTGAAGATAGAAGAGTCTCTTTGGTTAGAATTTCTCCTTGATTCGAACAAATTAATTGACATCGTGAAAGTTTTTATCTTATGCCTCTATAATTCGAACTTCCTATAAAGAGGATGATTCTTTGCTTCACCTTTGGGCTCGGGTCAATGTGAACAGGTGATAGGCAAAACTACTAAAATGCTTTCTTGACTTTTATCAACCCAAATAACAACTATAAACAAAACTGTGTAGAATGTTTCGTTTTTTTTTTCGAATTTGCTTTTTCATGAATAAGGGAAACATTTTCGAATTTGTTTTTTCATGAATAAGGGGAACATTTTCGCAAACCTTCTACAACTCGAACTCCTGAACTCGAAAGATTTTTCTCCCCTCTCTTGCCATCTTCAATTTATTGAGAATATAAAAACAATTAGCAATAAACTTTATACATTTATTTTTAATAACTTTTTTATTAAATTTTATATTAATACGGGTCCCTGTTTTATATTGCTTGTAGAAATTGTATATATAATTATATTTGATTAATAATGCTTTATCTGAGTAATCGATATTTAAAAGTCACAAAGCCCTTTTTCCTTGTTTAGAATCGGCAACAATTAATTCTTATTGCTGTCGGAATCTGAAAGGTTGCTGTAAATAATAATTCACCTGAAATGATAACGTTTGCAACAAAACGCATACTTCGCAATCAATTTTTATGCCGGGGGACTAGGCTTACGGGATAAAAAGTGGAGTGCCGCTCGGCCTCGGTTCCTTAGCGGGACTAAAAAACAGGAGGAAAAAATGCAAAACTTTGTGATCAATTTTCGATGTTTTAGGGGCAAAAAATTGGATTTTTCCTATTTTTCCGACTCTCCGGACAACCATGTTACAAAACTGTTGGAGCCCTACGAACAATTAGAAAAAACAAACAGTCATAAATGATCTCTCATGTACTATGAGAGAATACCCCCCGAGATTTCATATCGGAAGAAGACTACATTGAGCTCTTATTCGAGTTTCACGTCTATCGTGACTTTGACGATTCGTAGGGTCTACCCACCCTCCTTTCAGCACATGTCAATCCACTAAGGCTTAAGTTTATAGGGTTATGGGGGTAATTGGGGGATTGCAGACGTGCAGGCGCCCATTAAACGTCCCCCTCGTTGATTTGAGAAACAGGGCAGATGCTAAAAAACGCCCTCAAGGATAATTAAGAATTCTTTTTGGATATTTTGAACCCCCTCTGAAAAATCAAAGATCCGCCCTCTTCTGACGAAAGCTGAAATACATAGTAAAATATGAATAATCTTTAGAAAGTTAAAAATGTTGAAGAAAATTTCGCTCTGAACATTTTTTCATGAGATTTCTCAGACACACATCTTATTTTCAGACACTGCTTTTACTTTAGACCGTTTTTCCAGTATGAATTTGAACAGACGACGATAGCATCGTCTAGTGTATCGTGATTTCGTGATTGGGCTCTTCCAGAAAAAATCCGTTCATGGGGGGTGGAGGATATATTATTTTTTTCATGAATTACCCCTGGACATTTTGATTTTTAACCCCCTGGACACGGATTATACCCCTGGACAAACATCAAATCAACCCCGTGGACACAAAAGATTACCCCTGGACATTGGAATTTACCCCCTGGACATTGTAATTTTTTGGTATTTTTTCGATACCCCTGGACAATTCATCCTCCACCCCCCATGAACGGATTTTTTCTGGAAGAGCCCATTCCGTGATCAGAGGTCGAAACGTGAATTACTTTCAATAGGATGCGCGACTACCCACGTTTTTCGCTGATGTGCGTGATCGTGATCAAAATTACCGCTGGGGGAGCCTCTTTACAGAGGTACATATCATATATCATATTAAAATTGCTCGATAAGTGGAACCTATATGAAATCGTAAAAAAAAGTTCCACTTATCGAACTTCTCTCTTATCTAAAATCTTGCCTTGTACAAGTGGGGTCAGTTCGATAGTCCGAAGGTTCGATAGTCCGAAGGATCGTAAGTCCGAAAGATTGATAGTCCGAAGGGCCGATAGTCCGAAAGGTTGATAGTCCGACGGGCCGATAGTCCGATTATGGATTTCCAATGCATAAATCCTGTATTTTTAATTTTATTAAATACTTTTTTTATTCAATAAATTTTCTGTGGTTTCTAATTTTATTTATTTTTAAATCAATTCTGAAAGAAATTTCCAGAAGTTAACCATAAATATGAAATACGTAATTTCACAGCCAAATTTTAATAATTACGTCCTCACTTTTAAAACATATACTTTTCCTACATGGATTCAGGTAATATTTTTGGAGCTAATATTAAATAATAATATAATTAAAATAAACTTGGTATTTTAAAAATATGTATTTGAATTTCTTTTTGTAAAAAAATAAGATTAGTGTTAAAATTTAGTCACAAACACGCGCAGAGTAGAAAGATATGTACATCGCATTCGTTT
The DNA here is from genome assembly GCF_902728285.1 of Clytia hemisphaerica. Classification (NCBI taxonomy): domain Eukaryota; kingdom Metazoa; phylum Cnidaria; class Hydrozoa; order Leptothecata; family Clytiidae; genus Clytia; species Clytia hemisphaerica. Next base: position 63,378 of record NW_027104615.1, read on the forward strand.
TGATTCAATATTTTTAAGATTTTCATGACAATTTTAGGGCAATTTTACAATGAGATCCACATTCGGACTAACGACCCTTCGGAGTAACAACCTTTTTCGGACTATCGACCTTTCGGAATAGTGATCCTTCGGACTATCGATCTTTCGGACTTACGACCCTTCGGACTAACGACCCGGACCCGTACAAGTTACACAGGCAAGCCTTCGCTTCAACTGCACAGCTGCCATTTTTGAAATGTGGCGGTAGTTTTTATGTTTTTATTACTTGATAGCAATCGAATTTTCGCATTGGAAAAAAATAATTTGTTCATTAAAATTATTCGAACGTACCGTAATGACAAAAGTTCCACTTATATGAATAAATATTGCTTAAGGGACCGAAAAAAATGGTTCCACTTATCGAGGGTTCCACTTATCCGAATAAAATAAGAGAGGTTTGTTAATGCAAATCCAAGGGACCAGAGAAATTGGTTCCACTAAACGAAAGTTCCACTTATCCGGGGTTCCGTTTATCGAGAGTATTTTTTTAATAAGAACAATGTATCTTTTTTATAAGAAGATCAAAATTCAATGCAATGTTGTCAATCTTGTGACATCCATAAAATATATTCTATTATACACACCTAAATTGTATAGTAAAAGTAAATACCGGGTGTGCCAAAAAAAATAGGCCTAAAATTGAAACTTTGACGTAACTTTTTTCAGTTAGAATAGAAACTTGAAATTTTACATGCGTCTTTAGCAACCTATTTCGAAGCTTTCCGCAAAGTTTCATTTGTACAGCTTTAGTAGTTTCAAAGATATGGAGATTTTCCTAAAGGATGTGAAAACGTGTTTGTTTATAGATTTGACGTCAAAACAAAAAAAATTGTCAACCACAGTTCCCTAGCGTTTAGTATCCGAACCGGAGTTGCGTTTGTTTATTTCAGGTTTTGTTTTGGAATCAGAAAGATGCCATTGCAGTGTTATTTTAAAAGATGACATTCTATTGCAAAATGGTTTTACTTACTAACGTTCAAGACAACATGCATTTCTAACCATTACTGAAGAAAAATCGCCACAAGACAGATTGAAGAATGGCACCTCTTTCTGACGAAGACAAGGTGATTATCAGACATTATATCGAGAAAGAGTATACAGCTTATGAGATATGGAAACAGAACCCAGAAAAGAACTGGCATTATTCAAAATAAATATGATAAAAGTTTAAGTGTGCATGTAACCAAAATAGATCGCTTTCGAGGAGCATCGAGATACCCTACAAAATTTATGGGTGAGATGGGCTTTTTATGACACTGTAATTATCTCCTTTGTTTTATCAAATGATAATTGATATGTCATAAACTTCTACACTCCCTCATGATTTTTGCTGAGTATCTCGCTGTGCCTTTGTAATCCATGATTACAGATCTTTACGCCACAAAACAATCTGTAAGTTTACTGGTTTACTGTTTGGACTATCCTAAAGTAAACAAAACTAAAGTAAAGAAAGTACGTATTTTTTACTGAACAGTTTTAAAAAAATTAACGTTGTTTTAAAATGAAAATTTGTATAAAATTTATCAAAACAAAAGAACAAAATATTTAATATAGTGAATATTACTTATATCAAAAGGATAAACTCGGTGCACCCATAACATAATTCATTATAAATTTACTTTACGTCAATTTCATATGCAGATATACCAGTAAAAAATCTACTTTCATGTTAAAACTAAAAAAAACACCAAAAATAATCAGTATTTGTAAAAACTATCGAGTGTAAAATTTATAATTATAGTGAATATTCATGAAAAAAGAATTAAAACAAAATAGTTCATCATGACGAGAAGATGCCAAGTGCTCTGCACAAGTTGTTACATTTATGGGTCTGGAAGAAATCATTGATTCCTTTCTGACCTTTGTCTGTCTTCCCGTAAACATTCTCGCGGTTTCTGCTTGACTTGTAGTGAATGACCGGGTCTGTCAGCTCGAACATCGGTGGCTTCTGTGACGTATCTAAGACGCCTTGTAGATCACAAACCATTCTTCTTCGTCGGCTTCGTTTGTGAGAGAAATGGCTGAATGCTTGAGGAACGTCTTCGTTAAGTATGTCCAGTTCACTTTTTGGTGCCACATTACTTGTGGTTACAGTGGGTTGGGGTTCTGGACGGCGAGACGCTTCATCATCGCTTGCATCATCTTCTTCGTCTTCCGAGTTCTCTTCTTCGATGATGTCTGACATGATGGGTTTTAATTTCAAATCTTTCAACATTTGGAGAGGAGCTACTTCTTTCACCATCCCTGGGTACGGAGATTCCACTTTCTTTTGACCTTGTATTCCACCTTGATTGTCATTCCATTTCCTGTACTGATTGTGATCAAGTTGCTTCTCCACCAAGTAATTGTATTCATCGTACTGGTCATAAAATGTATAGACAAAACAGTCAAGGAATTTGACTCGGGGAACAGTTTTTGCCACTTGTGGAGATTGATCAAGTCGGTCATTGAACTTTACAGCTAAGTTTGCAGCGATCTTTTGTGTTTTACAGAAGGAATAATGAAAATCTTTAAGTTGATTGTAATCCTCGACATATTTTCCATCTTTGGCGACCAACGGAGTGCCAATTATTTTGCCATTGGCATCGATTTCACGTAGTTGATACACAAGACGTTCGGCACCTTTTCCAAAAGGATCATTACTAAACGATATTCCGGCTGCTTTGGGCTCTAAAAGATGGCGCTGTGTCCACACAAAACCTGTCTCGTGTCTCGTCAACTCGGAGCAAACGAGTCGGTTCTGGCGAACAGTTTTGCTGTCCCAATCATTGGGCGGAATAATGATGTGCTTTTGGAACTGAGATATGGTGACAGATCGCTCTTTGCGTGAATCTCCGACACGTGCATTTGTAAGCAAGGTACACGTCTTTGTGAGTGTGCTTGACATGTTGGCAAGTGATGTTGACAAGGAGTTGATTTTCTTCAAATCAGATCGATGGAAACTTCCAACAGCTCCCTGAATCGTCATTTGGTTAGCCATTTCATTGAGAACACTCAGATCATCGAACGGTCGACCAAACCCAACCATACCAAAGTTGAGTCTCTCCTGAAAGTGACTGCCGATAGCCGAAGCTCGTCTGTAGATATCCTGTCTTGACACAGACGGATAGATACTGTCTCCGTGTTTAGATAACCACACATCGCTTGGACGACCATCCGATAGAAAGAAGAGAAACAGCGCCAAATGTTCGTGGTCATTCTCCTTAAGAGCCTGCATGGCCAAGTCAAGAGAAGGGATGTAGCTGCCGTGTGAACTCGGTTTGCTGGTCTTTGATCGTTGCACGAACTTGTTGTAAAATACCCAACTCATGGGTTCTTTCTTAAACACAATTTGTGCGTCTTCTCTCATCTCAATCACTGTTACCACGTTATAAGGTGTCACACCAAAAGATGGGTTGTGAAGTCGCTTTGCGATGAATTCACTGGCCACTGAATAACTGACGGCATCTGCTCGACAGCGATGTGCTTCAACGTCTGCTGATTTCATTGATCCACTGCAGTCGATCACGAACACTGAATGCGATGTGATGATCTTCGGGTCTTGAGCAATGCGCGATACTGCGGCGTTGTATTGGTGTTGATCGTTATCAGAAACGCGGACTGAATCCAGAGGTAGCGGTAAGACCCAACTTGTGATCTCATGGGTACTTGTAACATCTGTAATGTACACGATATCCGCAAAAGTATATTTGTAGCGGATTTGTGTTATTCCATTCTTCAATCTCTCTTGGCGTTCTCGTGTACCATGCAAGACGGCCGATTGCAGATCTTTCTTCTCAATGGCTCGCTCAGCTCTGCGCTGATGGCCATGTATGGAGCTGATGAGATCAACAGCGCTGGTGTGTAGCGTGTCTGTTGTTAGTGTTATATCTGTTGTTAGTGTTGATAAGAAGTCCGGCATCGTGTCGTTGGGTTGTGTTATGCGCTGACCTGAAAGAAATTGAAAAATACTTTGATTGAAATAGCAAGCAACTTTTCAAAATTTTTGTTTTTTGTTCTATTTTGACCGAATAAAATTTTTCACAATACTATAGAAAAAACTCTTTGGCAGATTCAATCTGTACGTAATTGGGACTAGACTGTACCCGCCCCGCACGGAATTTCATTTCTTTGAAATTTTGAGGGACTGTTGTCATTCCTGGGAAAAGTTGCGTCGCTAGTTTGAGAAAATTCAAACTAGAAAGCCACGGAGAATTTTCAGAAAAAAACATTCTGCCGTAAGTTTGAAAGCGAGAAGAAAAAGGTCGTCCTGACGAAGCTAAAATGAGGTCAGTGATTATGACTAGATCAAAATGGTGAAAACTTTGGATTTTGTTGCCCTTAACACATTGTGGTTTACAAAGCCACGCAAATTATATTTTTGGCATTGTGATACATAACAGAATTTTTATTTTAATCAATGCAATCTACAATTTCTTTTTTACATGTAGCTACTCTACGTACATTTTATGGTTCAAAGAAATTTATTTTTAGAGCAAGATTTTTAATACTCCAACAGTATTGTGTTTCGTATTTTTTTTTTTTTTAATTAGACATTGATACAAACTGTTTTGAAAACGTTGTCTGATCGCCAGTTAAAAACCGAAACTTTGAATTTCTGACGTCATCAGAATTTCGAAGTTCATGTTTTACATTACGTATGTAATTTTTTTCGAGAAATATAATATTTTAAATTTTATAATGAAACTTCTGTCATTATCAAACTACTAAAAACCCACAAACATATCATACGTCCTAGAAACATAAATACAATTTAGATTATTTTTTATGTTATTAAAATACACCCGAATCAAGGTTTACGAAACCCTACGGTCACACCAAAATGCTGTATAGAATATTCACACTGGACAAAATACCAAAATGTGTCTGGTACATATTTTAATCTAAGTTTTTCATACTGGACACTGTGCTTCGATAAATTCGATAAACTAAACATTTACATACTTAGTATTACATATTTGAAGATATGCATAATCGAGAGTGAAAATTGTCACACTGGATGTGTCTAATGAAATATAAATAAAAATGCTATAAAATGTAAAAGATTTTGAACCAGGACATTGTTAAAATTTGTTAAAAAATGTACCAGACTCAAGTTTCAAAATAAAAAATAACTACTTACTGCAGTGAAAATAACTGTATTTTTGTTGTTTAATATTTTAATATTTCAGATGCAAGGAGTCTCAAACATCAAAACTAGCCAACCAGACAATATCTTTTACTTAATGTAACTTAAAAAAATTCTTGGAACAATACTAAATTTATGTTTACTCAAAACTAAAGTCTAATTTTTTATTATGTAGACTGTTTTTACAACCGTACATAACTTTGCATGTATTGTTCAGAAATTAATGATTTTTTTTTGGTAAAAGATATTGACGAGTGGAACATTTTAAGTCTAAAAAATAATATTATAGTGAAAAAGAAAAGGTCAAAAATTGAAGATGAAAATGTTCAACTTTTTATCTACGCTATTTGGTAACAAGGATTTTATATCACAAGAAAGCCCAATCTTGGTTGATTTCGAAAATATAACTTATTATTGGATTAAAATCTTGAATTTTCCATAAACTGATAAGATATACACATCGTTGGAGATTTTTTGGAAAAAAAAATAACCAAAAAATCTACGAAATCCGGGGGTAAAAAGAACGTTAAAATGTCATTATCTTTTATAGAACGATTTCATCGTTACTGTGTAAAAACATTAATAATAAACCGAAAAACGAAAAAAGTGACTATTTATTGCCCCCGCAGGAGCGTAGCGACGAGGAGGCACTTATAGTTTCACGCATAGATATTGGACTGGAATCTCGAATTTTTGCGTTTTTTGTTTTGTTTTGTTTTGTTTTGTCGCGCAAGCCTACCCGTAGTTAGTCTCTTCCGTAAATGTTCGGTTTTTTTCAGGGACGGCAGTTGCTAGCCTAAAAACTTTTTCTTTATAATAGCAGGCGCCGCGGGCATTTTACTCAGCTTTCGACAATAGGAGATCTACAGACATCCGGAGATCTACAGACATCTAAAGTACGCAAGATGGCGAATCAAAATTCAAACAATTTCAATTCAGATCAAAACAACATTGATAGATCAAGTTTCTTGAACGACCTAGCCGCCTGTTTTGCAAATAACAGTGTTGAACCATCAACATATTTCATCAACAATTTACACACCATATACACCTTCCCAAAAAACGATGTTATTGACACTTTGTTTTCTTCATTAAGCAAGGAAAAACTTGCATTGCTAAGGGAAAGACTGTACGAAATTTTCATTGATGAATTTCAATGGTCAACGTTGGTGGAACATGGATTCGAGTTGTCAAACGATCATCCTTACACATCCCAACTTAAAAGAAGAGGCAACCCCAAATATGCAGCGACCGACATATACGATCTGGGCTATTCAATTTTTGACAACAATATTGTCAGCACTCTGGCAAAGGACATTTTTAAACCCGCTCCAGGCGTGAATAAGAACACCCCTCACCAACCAATCCTGGACAGCAGTACTAGTCTGATTATTAAAAAACTAGACGAGGTGTTGAAATCTAACGAAAAACTGACGACTGAAAACACAGAGTTAAAAAAACGTATTACCTCACTTGAGTCAACTGTTCGCAGACTAATCCATACAGAACCAACGCTACAAACACAAGCTTCTTTCCAACCGCAATTGCCCAGACCGTCTTATTCTGATCAACCCAATACGCCAAATATCCGTCCACAATCGTCCAGGCAAAAGGTCGACCAATCCGATTCTACAAATGTTTCAGAGAAAACAGCTCAACACCTGCAGCAACATCAGCACGAGCTCTCCTGTCTGATGGATATTCCTGTCGACCCTTCGATTATCGAGACGTCCCAATTATCAGATTTTATCGGTTCTACCTCCAATAACCGCCCCCACCAAGAATCTAAGGACGACAAGCGTAGACGGACACCAACAGGACTCCATAATCATAAAGAACCAATTTTTGGAGATAAAAAAACGTCAAAGCCCAATATCACTGGTCTACCCAAACCGTTTACTCTCTTTGTAGGAGGATTTAATCTTAAAATGACCCCTCAATCAACCAAAACGTTCATCGAAAAAGACATTGGTTTGAGGGTGTGTGACGTTACATCTTACCGCACCAACGAGTGTAATCAATCCTTTAGGATCGATATCAATCCCTTGGACAAATCAAAAGCTTTCGATCCGTCAACATGGGTACAAGGTCTGATCGTAAAACCCTTCCGCCATCCCAAGCCCCAAAGCTACTCCATGAACCGCAACCACGACTACCATGCCCAATATCACGACCAGAACCCAGCCGACATCCCCTACCACAGAAACCGACTCCCTCGACCGCCCATCCTTGACAACCATTACGATATATCATTCCAACAAGCTAACCCCATGAACAAACATTTTAACAATTATCACCATGCTCAACGCTAACATTGATTCAACGAGTTTTATTTCCCTTAACTGCTACGGTTACAAAGGGAACTGTATTTATATTGACAACCTTGCTAAATCTTACGACTGTTTATCGTTATCAGAGCTATGGCTCACCCAAAGTGAATTTCATTTATTACATCATCTCAAAAAAGACTTCACAATTATTTTTCACCCAGCCACACAACAGGAACATGGCCGTCCTTATGGTGGCACTGCTCTCCTGCTGAGAAAAAGTAAATTTAAGAACACCACAACTATTCTCAAGGAAGATTACGTTTCAGCTGTCCAGACTTCACTTTCAAACCGTAAATTTGTTGTTATGAGTTTATATTTACAATGCATCAGTTCCAAAGCAGACTATCTACAAATCTATCGCTCTCAACTAGCCTCCTTGTCAGGCATAATTAATCAATTTACAGACACTGCTGATCCCATTCTGCTAGGCGACTTCCAATGCTGTCCTGTTACCCCAATCTCATCCCGTTCAGGCAAACCCAACGTTCTTTCCAAGTACCTTTCAGACTTTATTAATGAAAACGAACTGTTACCAATTGACATTACGCATGGTGAGGGCCCCAATTATACATATCAACACTTTACCTTAGCAAATTCGTCATACATCGACCATATCCTAGTTCCTGCATCCTCTATAGAAACTATCGTCAAAGTATCGGTACACGATCCTGACCCTGACAACACCAGTGACCACCTTCCGGTATCAGCTATTTTTCACACACCGTTCACACCAACAATAAACGAGGATGTCGTCGACAACACCCTTGAATCTGACTTTGTTCCAAACCATCTCTGGAAAAACAACAAATTTGTTGATCTCTACCGATCTTACGTAGCCACAGCCATCAACAAACTTGATTTTAGTTCTGAGGATGCGTTAGACGAATTCCACTCCACCCTCCGTTCATGCGCCAGTGAAGCCTGCAAGTCTTTCAAAGAAACTGCATATGTTTTCCAATCCAAACCATGGTGGAATGACGATATCCGAAAAGCCCACAAGGTCCTACGTTCAATGTTTAATATCTGGAAGCACAACGGTTTCCCTAAATCTCCTACTGACACTTCATATTGTCGATATAGATTCGCACGCAAATCCTTTCGTTATCATGTAAAGCGTGCTAAGACCAATGCTACAGCCAGACACTACATCAATATTGATAAACTGAAAGACGTTAAACCAGAATCCTATTGGAAAAGACTTAGATCCTTGAGAAATGATGATCAAAAACTCTATACAATAAATGGTAAATCCAACAAGTCAGATATTACAGATGAATTCCATTCTCATTTCAATAACTTGTTAAACACACCGCGTGTTCCTAATACTAACAACGCAGAATCCAATCTAAAACTCAACGAACTTCTGCAGCAGATAAATCAAGATCCCTCAGATGATTTCTACGTCACTGAATCGGACGTAGCAGATGCTCTCAGTCGTTTGAAATTCGGAAAGTCTAGAGATCCCTTTCAGATCAAAGCGGAACATTTTCTCTGTGCGGAAAGCCCTACTTTCAAGTCGTACCTGACTGACCTACTTAACAAACTTTTTTCGTCATCACGTTTACCAAGCCAACTAGGCACTTCAATTCTTATTCCACTCGTTAAATCCTACAAGAAATCATTAAATGACCCTAATAACTATCGTGGGATTAGCCTTATCCCAATTATGACTAAAGTAATAGAACTAGTTGTATTGATCAAATGCCCAGACATCTCCAACCACACAGACTCTCAATTTGGTTTTGTAGCTGGTTCCTCCACCCTACACGCAGAACTATTGATCTCAGACACTTTGAAATACTACAATAATCGAGGCAGTTCCGTATACGTATGCAGTCTAGATGCTGAAAAAGCGTTTGATTCATGCAATTGGCACACCCTTTTCTGCAAACTACAAAATAGGGACATTCCAAACCAGGTCCTATCAATGCTGATAAAACTCTATCTGAATGGGTCTGCCATTGTTCACTATGCTGCCCATTACTCGAAAGAACTTTTATTGACTCAAGGGGTTCGTCAAGGAGGCATCCTTTCTCCCTTTCTGTACAGCATCTACATTGAAGATCTCCTTCTCCGAGTGAAGTCTCTCCAGATTGGAACATTCCTCCCCAACAATCTCCACACAGGTATCATAGCTTATGCTGACGACATCATATTAATGAGTCCTACTCTCACTCACCTTCAAATGATGATTGACCATTGTATCGATCACGGTGTCAGCAACTGTCTCAGGTACAATCAGATCAAGACCCAGTTTACAATATCTGGCAAAACTCCAATCAGAAATCCTGTTATCCGGATCGACAACACTATCGTCCAGAAGCAGGAGACCCTAAAACACCTTGGCTTTCAGTGGGAGATTGACAAGAACATTCTTACTCTTAAAAGACATATGTTAGATCGCATAGCATGCATGTGGTCAGTGGCTACCTCCCTTATTAGTGCTGGTATTCGTAAATGTCATCCAAACCAGATTGTGACTCTATTTACTTCCATCGTTGTACCTAAGTTACTATATGGTCTCGAACTCGTTGAGCTCAACAAGTCAGATGCAGTCCTATTAAACACACAGGCTCGTATTTGTTTAAAGGCACTCTTTGGCGTATCCAAGAAATCACGTAACCTCTTGAATACCATCTACAATCTCCCGGACGTTACCACTCACATCAACAAGCGAAAATTGTCACTTCTCCACCTGGCGACCAAAAATCCATCAATAGCAGCATACATGTACCACATGCTGTCATCCGGAGACGACATATCCCATAGTTTTACCCATACAGCAAACAGCACGGTGAACTGTTTGAATCTAGATATTGTTCATGTGTTACTCGACAAAAATTATGTCAAACGAAATGTTAAGTCTTTAGTTGCAGATCATTCAGACGAGGTTGACTTTTGTGTGGACCTAATTGATAACTGGCATGTGATGGAAAATAGAATTTTATTTAGAGCCAAGTTGGAAGAGAACGTGTTGAGGCTGTGAACTCCCCCACTATCTCCCCCTCCTACCCCCTGCGTTTTGTAGTTCACGTCACTTCTTAGTTCTCTACCCACTTTCATAAAAATGTTTGTTTTTTCTTTTACAATAAGTGGTCGTTTATTTTCAATCTATACTATATTTTTAATCGATTATGATATACTAACGAATACTTTGAATTTGATGCGTAGTAAATTTTTTTTTTGAGTTTTGACATGTTGGCATGTAGGTTCAGTACCTATCCTTTAGGTATCCTTCAGTACTTTTCAGTGCCTTTTTTTTTCTTGTTACTCCTGATTTTTTTCCTACTTGGGCTGTCCTTTTTGTCTGGGGTTTGAGTAGTCCTGGTATTGCCTGGAGCGGTCTCCCTAGTCATGCATGGATAGGCCCCATAGCATTTCACTCACAGCCCTCCCCAGGCAATACTAGGTCCCCTCTTATCTCTTCGTTGGGTAGTTTCCTATTCATATTTGAGCTTAGTCACACGTGTCACTTTTCAGCTTTTCTATACGTACTATCGTACTTTCTGTACATTGTAGTTAGACGCTCTAGTTTTTTTTTTTTTTTTTTTTGTCTACACTATGAGAAATTTATAATTTCAGTTATTAGGTAGCGTCAGTTGGACTGTTTCTTCACGCGTTTTCCTTTATATTTAGTGGTGCCTTCGGCTTTTTATTCGCTCTTTTCATATTTACTGGGAATCGCCGAGAGCTGAGGTTTTTTCCCTTTTTAATTTTACTTAGGCGATTCCCTCTTTTCCGCATGGGTTACGAGTGGATCTAGTGTCGCCTGGGGAAGGCTCTACTTCTGTACGGATAGGCCCCGTAGCGGAAATACAGCGCTCTCCGGGTGTACGGAGTCTCTCCAACCCATCCAGGTTGACTGTTTTCATTTGCTTTTTTAACAACGTTATATAGTTCGAAAAACGAAATTTTAATATACATATTGTAGTTAATCGCTCTGTATATATTTTTAAGGGGCATAACATATATATACCAAACCGTATTGGTGATGAAAGAGAATTTAATAATAAAAATAGATTCTATTCCGCTTGTAGAATTTTGCCCGATTGGTCAACATGCAGGAAATGGAATGGAGAAGTTTCTGAAAGTTTTTTTAAATTCAAGCTCTCTCTTCCTGCAGTCAAAATACTTATACGCATTTACTTTTGACTTTGGGAATGGGATTAAACAAGATATATACATATACCAATCAGTGAATTTGCTGACAGTCAAATTAAAATCTGTCTCCTGTCTTAGACATTCAGGAGATTGATTCATTTTTCGATCCAAACAGTTTGTCCCCAATAATGAACAATGATTAAAATGATAATAGTAGAACAATGATTGAATATGGACAAAAGTGATTATTGTTGGTGGTTGAATTGGCAACGAAATTCCACTGTAACTAAATTTATTCGACAATCGTCATTCAACATACTCTACTCTCAACAAGAATGCTTAAAAATCCTGTGTTATGGTATACTTCTCGACAGTAAGTACAAATATTTTTTTCTTTGTGTACTTTTATAAGACTTGGTTTTATTAATCATTTATGTTTAACCTGTGTTCTTGTTGATACTTACCAGGCACTATTTGGGAAATTATTATCAAAGATTGAAAGAAACTTTTGTGAACTATTTTTGAGGAAATTTCAGTACACTCGCTCGCCATCATATAGGCAGTCATCGAAAAATTGTTCTATTCGCATCACCCGCCCGCATCAAATTTTCCGCTGATTTTCCGTGCGGAGATGCGGAAAAAAATCTGGGAAAGGCGATTTGTTCTTTTAAAGTATAGCTTTTTTCTGAAGTGCTCTAACGACCATCGAAAATAGTGAGTTACTGGCGTGATTAAAAAAGAACCGGGAATGTTTGACCGCCAGTCCGCCCGCATGCATTTTTAACACCCGTTGCAATGCGAACAGAGCATTTTTCGCCATATCATCTAATTTCATGTTTCTCATTTTCCCTTTAAGCTTTTTATGAATGAGGATTCGTTTACCTTGACAATGCAATATTACCTCGTTACTGCTACTATTACCACGTTACGTCATGATTTTCCATCCTTCTACACGATATTGCTGTTACAACTGCAAGATCAAAGATAACTGGCATATCTTATTAATATAAACAATTTTGTCCATGAGATCTCTTATCATGCCGTTGGAAAAAGTCCTGAATGTACGCTATTTCCTGTTAATACCTGCTTCCTGCTCATCAATATTGCCTCGTTACTGATACTATTACCACGTTACGTCCTATCATCTTCCATCCTTTACACAACGCTGTTACAGCTTCTAGATTACTGGTAAATCCAATTAATGTAAACAATTTTGGATCACGATATCCTTTGTTAAACTGTTGGAAAAACTCCTAAGTACGTTGTTACCTGTCAATTTTTGGTTCCTGCTCGTTATGTTTCTGGCTCATAGCATTTCTTACTTATGCTGTTTGGTTCTACTATGGGTCATTTATATTTCAAATTGGTTGAAATAAATATAGTTGCATGTCTTTTGACTGGTTTAGTATCTGTAACTGTCTGTAATTGATTCTACCTGGACACTTTTCCTAATGAATGTTTTAAGATTCGTAATTTATTCTTTGTAAAAAGTATTCACATTTTTAGAAAAAAAATAAGTTTCATTTATGTTAGCTTATTCATTGATATCTTAAAGAAAATGCTGAGAAGAATCATTCTAACTATACCAAATCATTTCCAAACTTTTGCTATAAAGCATTAAAAAGCCTTAATTAGCATTAATTAGTTTTTACAAGCATTTGTACTAGCGGGTGGCAGTTAGTGAAAGCTATGGCTAGTTATAATAATGCATTTTCTTTATCGGCAGAAAACTTGCCAATAGAAATCTACTCGAACTCCCAAAGGTAGAATAATGGGTGATTAATAAGTCGAAAACTTGTAATACAATTTTGAGCTTGCCCCGGTATCATCAGAAAAGTTGAAATATGTATTTTTTCCAATGAGGTCAATAATAGTGTGAATTCCTTCAAATATATTATGTTTTAAAATTAAAGAATTATATTTCTTGCGAATAACTAAAAAGCCTACATCGCTATCATTTTGTGGTGAAGGTTTTGGTACAAGATAAATTGGGATGAATAGGTACCCTTTTGCTAATGCATAGCTAGTCTACCAACAGACTTTTTCACAAACTAAAGGTCTGCTTAACTGTCTACTACTATCCAAATACGGTCTTCAGTGCGAACGCTGTGGTTCATTGAAACCATTGAATTCTACTGAATATTTGGCGAGATAAACTTCGTTAAACTCGCTGAAAAAGTTTTGCTTAACTCGCCGTACAATCCACTCGCCATTCACTTAGCCGGTTTTTCGGCTAACCTTCGAACAAGGAAATTGAGGCCGATGATGAGCAGCCTCTACAAGGATACTAATATTGGTGCAAGCATCCTAACGCATAGCAAATTAATCAACACCAGAGAAAGTTCTGCTCTTTAATTCAAATTTGAAGGTATAAAAAATCCGCCTCTGATGATATGCTTAAAATTGAAAACATTGACAAATCGATTTTACCTATAACTTTCAGTTTTCAACTTTTTTTTGCGACGGAGACCAAGATATATTTAGTATGTTATATAACAATTTGTGTCAAAGTGTTGTACCTTAGAATGCCATTGGAATAATAAAAAAAAACAGGATCAAAAAATATATAACTTACTTGGTTTGTCTCTATAAATTTGTAAATTAATTTTCTCTTCATCTGTACGTTTACACTTTACCACTACAAATAAGATGAAACTCTCAAAATACACAACATTTCTATATGGTTGTTGTGTGCTTTTTCTATAGAGTTACCGTTGTGAGACATTTCTTATTTTTCCAAGAATTCTATTCATCAATAAATAACAAAAGGCTATTTCCCTGGCAACCAAATAAACAGGGGAAATTTATAACATACATTGATTTTTTTATTAGAACATATCGTATTATTAAATATATTATATATATTCCTCTCGGGGAAATCCCACTTGTTCGACAGTATACTTGTTCGACGGTGCATTTGTTCGACAAATCTTAAAAAATGTCGAACTGTTGCGCTGTCGAACAACTGATCGCTTAGTTGTTCGACAGACCAGTTGTTCGACATTTACTTGTTCGACATCCACTTGTTCGACTGTATGGTTGTTAGACACCCACTTGTTCGACACTCATTTGTCGAACAAGTGGTCTGTCGAACAACTAAGCGATCAGTTGTTCGACAGCGCAACAGTTCGACGGACCAGTTGTTCGACAAAATAAAACAACAGAAATGAAACGAGGCCCGGAAATCCTAGGCCCGGAATTATCGAGTTACCAAAATTCGAGTTAGAAATTTTCGAGTTAGAAATTTTTGAGTTAGCAATTTTCGAGTTAGCTAAATTATGATGAAGTGAAAGTTATGACGTCACTTAACTGTTACTCGCTTTTCCATTTTCCCAAAAGGATTTTCGAGTTAGCAATCAACTCAGATTTCATTTTTCTCAAAAAGCATAGCTAAAGCTCTGAAGGAGCGGGCCAATATACCATCGGAGACCTATATAGTAGTCATCGTTTGATGTACCGCATCACAGTCGTGTCTAGCTGTCCTTACACTTTTTGCTTGACTCTCGGTTGCACCCGACTGAACTTAGCATGAAAATCTCTGCTGCCTGAGAAACCTTACAGAAAAAAAGAAAATGGTAGCTCAAAGGTTCCAGATGTTAAAATTTTCCCGACCTTCAGAGCTTTAGCGTGTCGGAAGAAAATTTCTACATCGAGTACCAGATAAGTCGTGGGGAAAAATTTGTGCGCGTAAGCGCACAGGCGAGCGCAGCGTTTTGTTAGGTATAAGCACCTCATCCCTAACGTGCACCCAGACGGCGGTGCATCCTCCCGGTGGTGCACCCGTGTGTGGGGTCTTCTTGGAGGAATGGCGATCATAATAGTTAGCCTAACTCATCAGTTGGAGTTATTTTATATATACACTATATGTCACTTTATAAATTTGCTCAATTTAAGAATTTTGGCAACGGCCCGGTGGCCTAGTAGTGGTTAAGGCGTCGGACTTCAAATCACTAACAAGAATACTTTGGTGGTTCGAATTCCACTATGAGGAGTTAGGGTCCGTGAGAGATCTCATTATTTATCGGAATGTAAGTTACATAATTTGCCGCCATTATGGAGTAGACATGACTTACTTGACTTGACTTAACTATCGACCCTTTGTGACTCTTCTGACAAACTTTGCCCATTTCAAACGGTCTCTTTTGTGTTTCGTTCCGCAGTGAGGAGAGGTAATCTTGTGTCTGCTCTGATCTGATCGGACCATCTCTCTTTGGTGGTCTACCTCTCGGCCTCTTATTTGGAAAATCTTGCTTGAAACTTTGGTACACGAGTGATGTGTTCGGCTTTCTGCATACATGTCCAAACCATTTCATCCTTTTGATTTTGATCATTTCGACAATCGTTTTTTCGGACTGTGTCATCTTCCTCCTTTTTACGCCAGCCCTTAATTGGCGTTATTTTTGGGCTCGTGGCGTAGTGTATAACGTAGCGTAGAACCGAAATTAATAAGTTTTAATTAGATGTGAGGGTGCATCAAAATTATAAGGCCGTCAGGCAGGGTGCATCGAGGATGATATAGAGATGCAAGGTTGCATCGAGATTGCGACGATGTGTGGGTGCATCGTAGAAAAATGGGTTATAGAATCTAGAGTGTGATTAATTACGTGCGTCCCGTGCCCTCGTGCCCTCATGGGTCCTGAAAAAAATTACGTGGGTCCTGAAAAAAATTACGTGGGTCCGGTAAAAAATTACGTGGGTCCTGAAAAAAATTACGTGGGTCCTGAAAAAATTACGTGGGTCCTGAAAAAAATTACGTGGGTCCTAAAAAAAATTACGTGGGTCCTGAAAAAAATTACGTGGGTCCTAAAAAAAATTACGTGGGTCCTGAAAAAAATTACGTGGGTCCTAAATAAAAATTACGTGGGTCCTGAAGATTTGATTTTGTGGGTCCGGAAAATGATTTCGTGGGTCCAGAAAATGATTTCGTGGGTTCAGTAGTCACGTGTGTCCTTGTAATTGTGCGGAATCTTTTATGGAGAATTTGTTGGGATAAATTTGAGAGTTTAATCGGATATTGTTCTCCTTAAAGCTATACTTTGAGACAACATACGATCTCGCCAAAATGAAAACACCATTTTCGAATACAAATTTCCAAAAATAATTGACATTGAATATTAAAAATTTTTATACTAGGGAAACATGGCACTATCAGACTGTCTTTGTGCAAAATTTCAAGTTGTATTTCAGTGTGACGCTTGAGATATGAGAGGATTTCTAATGCCAAACTTCAATTGAAATATTAAAAATTCCCTGCCTATTTCAGAAAGTTCTTATAATTAACACTATATCCATCACTTATAATAAAAACCTGAATAGTTCGGTTAAATAACCCGAAAATAAATTTTTCTGCATCTGTTGACATAACAGACAAATTTAAGGGCTCTGACCATAGCGAGCCTAATCGTTTGTGTTTACAAGATTTTGTAAAAAGTTTTCGACAAATTTATACAAAGCCTCCCCCTTCGTGGCATCGAACAATCGACTTTTTGCACCTGAACTTAACCAAATTTTCTATAATAATTCTGGGATGCCAAGTATATGTTTTTCAGACCCACGAACTGTACCCACGAGATTTTCTTTCGGACCCACGAACTACCCACAAGATTTTTTTGGGACCGACGAACTACCCACGTAATTTTTTTCGGGACCCACGGGGGCACGAAGGCACGAGGGCACGGGACGCACGAGGCACGAAGGCACGACCCACGAGGGCACGAGGGCACGGGGACGCACGTAATTAATCACACTCTAGAATATACAGCACCAAAACGCTAAATTTGTCAAAGACGGATGATACAGATACCTTACGGTTCCCTCTGAGACAGTTCAGTTTTGAAACAGCCTGGGCACCATTTTGACCACCGGGGTGTCTAGAGGCTTTTGTCCGCCGGGGGGAATGCTTCTACTCTCGGGTACCTAATAAACGGGGGGGGGTGGATAGAAATAATCTCAAAACTTAATAGGCCGGGGGGGGATGGAATAAAAATGTCCTGGGTGGAAAATTATTGAAAAAGAGGCTAATACAGAAGAAAAAGGGCAAAAAAAATTTTTCGAAAACATTTTCCCAAGAATTAAAGTCTATTCACGATAAGTGTGCACTCTTTTTTCTTTTACCTATAACTTTTGAAGGAATTCTTCAATCTTTATAAATTTGGTATCATTGGAAAGATATTAGTGAGTGAAGCAATTTGAAATAAAAAAATCTTTAAAAAAATTTTAAAAACGAAGATGAAAATGAAGAAGAAAAAAATGAAGATCTTGTAGAAAAGTGCTATAACTTTCATTTTCACTGGAGAGATTTTTTGATTTTAGGAGGTCATCACTGTGAAAAAATTTCATTAAAATATTATCAATGTAAAGTTATGATACAAAGTTCATAAGTGATTGACCCCCAAAAAACAGCAGAAAACAGCAGAAAACAGCGTTTTTAGACGTCAACCAGCTTATAACTTTGTTTGATATCTTTTGACTGAATGGTTATTTTTGAGAATTTTTTTCACAGTGCTGACGTTCGATGATCAAGGATTTACTTCACTGAAAATGAAAGTTATAGCACTTTTCTACAAGATCTTCATTTTTTTCTTCTTCATTTTCATCTTCATTTTTAGAATTTTTTTAAAGATTTTTTTATTTCAAATTGCTCCACTCACTAATATCTTTCCAATGATACCAAATTTATAAAGATTGAAGAATTCCTTCAAAAGTTATAGGTAAAAGAAAAAAGAGTGCACACTTATCGTGAATAGACTTTAATAAGCGAGGGGTTGGAATATACTCTAGGGTCTGAGTTAGGTCTCGTATGTACATCGGCGTATAGTCACTTTATCTTTTGATCATGAAAGTATAGTCCTTGAAGAGTCAGAAAACAACGTGTGTGGCGTTATCTGGATCAGGCACAAATTTCCATAATGGTGGATTTTAGATTTTCAACCCGTTTTAGTCCTCCTTGCTTGAAAAAAAAATTTTTTGACTTCAAACATAGATTATTATATTTTTATTAATCAGCATAAAATTGTGACCTAACAGTTTAGGACAATTGCCCGATCGAAGGGCGCTTTTAAATCGAGAGGCGCATCCAACTAGGGACGTTTTTTCCGCCCCATTTGCTTTCATTGGACGACAAGAAATTTTGAGTCCACCCAATAAAAATGGCTGACGGGGCTTGCCAGAAAATTTAAATGAAGATTGCAAACGATTTTGTCGGTCAATTTCAAATTTAAATTTTGAATTTAGATTTCTTTAATTTTTAGAGTGCACTTTTCGGCCTTTTTATGGGAAAATTTTTTGGCTATTTTCACCTTCATATTGATACCTTTCCAAAAAGTCCTGTTACAAATTATGTTACAGCCATAAAGGCAAAACACTTTTTCCTGACGTCAGCAGAAATTATAAATACTAATATCTCCTAAAATATTTACTTAGATGAGCTAAAATTTTGCATCTCACCAATAGCTAACTTTTTTCGAAAAAAAGTTTTCAAAAAAAATGATGAAGTCAGCAAAAATTGCGAAAATCACATTTTGCTGATTTTTGCTGACGTCATCAATTTTTCAGAAAGTTTTTTTGAAAAAGTTAAGTATTAAAAAAAAAGTCTATTCACGATAAGTGTGCACTCTTTTTTCATTTACCGATAACTTTTGAAGGAATTCTTCAATCTTTATAAATTTGGTATCATTGGAAAGATATTAGTTAGTGGAACAATTTAAAATAAAAAAATCTTCAAAAAAATTCTAAAAATGAAGATGAAAATGAAGAAGAAAAAAATGAAGATCTTGTAGAAAAGTGCTATAACTACCATTTTCCGTGAAGTGAATCCTTGATCATCGAACGTTATTACTGTGAAAAGATTTCTCAAAAATAATCATTCAGTCAAAAGATATCAAACAAGTTATAAGCTGATGACGTCTAAAAACGCTGTTTTCTGCAGTTTTTTGCTGTTTTTTGGGGTCAATCACTTATTAACTTTGTATCATAACTTTATATTGAATAAATATCTTAATGAAATTTCTTCACAGTGATGATCTTCTAAGATCAAAGAATCTCTCCAGTGAAAATGAAAGTTAAAGCAGTATTCTACAAGATCTTCATTGTTTTCTTCTTCATTTTCATCTTCATTTTTGGAATTTTTTTAAAGATTTTTTTATTCCAAATTGTTCCACTCACTAATATCTTTCCAATGATACCAAATTTATAAAGATTGAAGAATTCCTTCAAAAGTTATAGGTAAAAGAAAAAAGAGTGCACACTTATCGTGAATAGACTTTAGTGAGATGCATCTTTGGTCCAAATTTGGTCAAGATATGTCGTTTACTTTTGAAGATATAGCGATTTTACGATTTATGACGTCATCAAATTATGACGTCATAATTTACAATTTCTTTAATTATTATTTTCTGGGGCACTATTTAATTAGGCCACAACCGGGTCCTGAAGTTCAAGGTATATGTTACCTAACAATCCTTAAGTGGATCCCTTAAAATGGGTGCTATTGCTCTCATTTTTGTGATTTGTGTTTTTAAAAACTTTAGACACGCCCTAACTCACCCGAGACAGCCGTAATGGCAGTTTACGTAAAAAATAGTGGTGGTAGAGTTTGGAACAAAGACCACCAAACTCTACCAGCTGTAAAATCTTTTCGACAAAACAGCCGCGACTAGAAGTTTATGGTCTATGCTGTAAATCAAATGGTGGTAGCGGTGGTAGTAACTGATTCCTGTTTCAAAGGACCCACTATTTTTGAAACAAAGAGGCCGATCTGTTAAAATAAAATCAATGCATCTATCCTCTTTTGACTTAACTCTATTCAACCTAGGCTTTTAGGGGCGATTCAGAACTAGGGGGGGGGCTTTTCCTGCACCACCCCTTAACTTTTGGTCTAGTGGGTATTTTTGGATGAAACTTGGCACACAAGTTTTTTTTATTTTGAAGGAAAATAAAAGTTAGGAATTTACAGAAAATTTCTCGGCAAAAGCTCTATTATTTCAGGAGCTATTACCAATAGTTTGACTTCCGAACAGAAAGAGCCCCCCCCCCCTAGGCCGAATAGGGTTAAAGCATGTTGATGGAAAGAAAATTTTTTAGGTTTCGAAATGACGAGTTATTAAGTCATCGGCACTTAAAGGGTTAATTCCAACGTTAACTCCTCGTATTTTTCAGGGTTTTTTTTTCAAAGTGGCGATGTTCAAACTTTAATTTCAAATGCTATCTTTTCAACTTTTTTAAATTAGGTCCTCAATAAAAATTACCAGCAGCCGAAAGTATCGTTCCAAAATAAATTTGGCTGGACGGTATTGAAAGAGTTAAGCATTCTATTCCTGGTGAGATCAGGTTATTACCGAGAAGATGGTTTTTTTCCATAGTAAAAGACCTCTGCTATTTTTTGAAAAATCGAGTCTGATTGGCTTTTTAAATTCTTTGAAAAGAAGTTTAGATTCGGGAAAAGAGGAGTCAAACTTTGTGCATAAAATATCTACAATCATGGTCATAATATTTGAGAAAAAAGGAAAGTTCCCCAGGAAGTTTCAAAACTACAAACGATTCGTAAGTGCTGGTAAGTGCTCTAAAAAAGGAATAGACGAGTAGAGGTTTTAGCCCAAAAATTGACTTTCTCGTCTGAACTTCAAATTTCGAAAAACGACTAAAATTCTCATAATATTTTGACTCTGATAGTAGATGAGGTAATATTAACATTTTCAAATCTTTTCTTTTGTTTCTTAGAGAATTAATGTTAAGATAAGCGAATAAGATATCATTTTCAGAGCCATTATAAAGAATAAAGTTAATTTTTTCTCTTTCTGATCCAAGCACAATCTTTATTGGTCGTTTTTATAAACGGCCTGTTTACCGATTCTCGATATATTCTTGATGGTTAGTGTCGGAATCATTGAGTTTCAAGCCCGAAGGGCTAGAGGTCAATCTCTAACCTTTCTCAGGCAAGAAAGATTGAAGCCTTAAAATATGCGCCGTATTTTTGATGACGGATTGAATCTAGCAATTCCTTTGTTTTCGAGTGATATATTTTTCGAAATTAAGCGGTAAATTTTAGTTTCAACCTGTCATTTGTGTAAAAACCAGGCGGGTCGCTCAAGGCCGCGCAACTTTGGTAGGATTTGTTGGCTTCAAATCCTACCAAAGAGATTGACCTCTAGCCCTTTGGGCTTGAAACTCAATGGTCGGAATCCAACGGCGGTTACAGAAGGTACTCAGTGTTTTTAATGGAGAGCAATTACTCCCATAAAAGGAATAATAACAAAAGAAACACTCTCCGTAAAAAAGATTGAGTACCTTCTGTAACCGCCATTGCCGAAATATTTATAGTTACATGGATTTATCATAGATAGGACTCTGGATACACATTTTTTTTATAAGCAACCGAGTTGCTAAGGGCCCAGTCCTCAAAATGGCCCAAAAAATAAGCAACTTGCTTAGCAACCCTAAGGCCTCAAATCCAAATTAGCAACTTTTTTCCTCAGCAATAAAAAATAACTTTGAGTCAACTTTGAAAGAAAGCCTTGAAAATCTTTGAAAAATGCCTCTACTGCCCATTCAAAATTGAAAAATTGTTGAAAAATGCAAAATGTGCTTTTCAACCATTTTAAGCTTGAAAATTTTTAAGCAACCATACAAGCAACTTTGGGCCTGGATTTCGAAAAACCCTTAGCAACTCTAGGCCTGACCCGAAAAATGGAGTTGCTTATAAAAAAAAATGTTTACACCACAAGCTGGTATTTCATCGATTTCTCATGTACTAACTAGCCTTGTCCGCAGTAATGACATTATTGTTCACCCTCATCCCTTCACTAATCATCTTTCGTAAAATTATTTATTGCATTTTTCATCAAAACACAATTATACGATTCTCAAATGAGACCTAAAGTTCTCTCAAGAGAGTCAAATGCATCAAATAAATTGCTAATGATATGTCGTTATGACGTTTCAAACTATGATACAAAAATATGACAAACATGTTTTGATGTAAAAGAAATTGAATGTTGACACCAGAAAATTTCAAACTTCCACCTCGCCAAAACCACCGTGCCACCGCGTGCCTCCAAAAGATTTTCATATCACTATGAAACCAAGATACTCTGGTTTAACATATGTCAATCCTAGCTCTTCCCAGAAAAAATTTGGAAAGATATTGCCAACTTTATTTTTAGCGTCAATCTAGGCTTTTTACTAAATTTTTCTTGTTTGATGATGTTTTTGTCACATTTGATTTCATAAATGTATTCGTTGAGCTTTCTTGCTTTTGTCTTCAAAGTTTCATCCAGTAAATATACAAAAACAACAAGTTACAGGACTTTTTAGAAATTGGATTATTAATCATTTTTCAAAATCAGAGACCTTCGAGCCGCCTCGACAGTTGTCCTTTGCGGACAAAGCTACATCCTCGATTGTTAAAACAATGGAAAAACAATGCTTCGCTCTCCACCGTTTTATTTGATGTTTATCCAAGTCCTATGATAAATCCATGATAGTTTTAACGAGGATCGTTGACAAAGTTTTTGTCACCATCAGTTGTTTCACTATCCCTTTGTTCGGCTACTCCATGGATTATGGTGTTCCTTTGGCGTTGGTCGTGATCCCTCTTTTCTTTAATTTCAGCGTACCTTGTCTCTTTTACGATTGATTTCAAGCCACTCGCTAGGACGGATGAGCTTCCGAAAGCGCAAAAACTGGACAAAACAGCTGTTTCTGGCTGAAAAACACTGAAAAACACTGTTTTTAAGGATTAATATCTCGAGTTAGGTAAAGCAATCACCTATACTCGCAATATATCACTAATCCTAATTTTTTGAGAGCTTTCCAAAAATATACAACAGGTCTCCGTTTTCTCAAGCTGAAATTTTCATTAATTTTTCACCCTATGATTTTTGCCCGAGACCGTCGTATTTGTCCGAAAATCACACCAAAGTGTCCGAAAAAAAATTGGCACCCAAGTTATTTTGATTCCCCTACCCCTTAGCTTTCCAAAAATGTATAACAAGTGCTTTGACTAAAAAAATCGAGCGATTTTACAAATTTCCCCCTACTAATAGAATTGTAACACCGTAATCCACACGCAATAATTTAGTCATATTATCTTACAATATAACGCTATCAGGGTATCATACATCATATGATATAGTATGTTTTATGCACAGCGACTTCTATAATATCTTATACCGGATATTGCCATTTTGCATTAATTTCGTGAAAAAATAAAAGTACAGCTCGAGAAATTCAAGAAATACCGTTTTCCGGCGAAATAGGCTGTTCCGGCGATTTTTAGAAAGTTCCGGCTTCAAAAATCAGTTTAATTGACAATTGAACCATGCTTGATGGTAGGCATTGCCATTGATAATATTTTTCTATGAAAAAAACAACGAAATATAAGGATAAAGTCTGATCAAAATCTGCAAAAATGGCGATTTCCGGCATATTTCCGGGATTTTCGACCGGAAAAGAATTTTTCTCAAAAATCGGACTCGGCCATGATTTGGACATTGCTAATACGCATCTTTGTGCATGCAAAAAATCATAAAAAACAAATGATGAAATCTCGAGAAATGCCAAAAAACCGATTTTTCTGGCATTTTTCCGGTATTTTCGGCCGGAAAAATATGTTTTTCAAAAATCGGGCTTTGTCACATTTTATATATTACCATTTTGCATCAGTATTCAAAATTTCATGAAAAAATATAAAGTACAGCTCGAGAAATTCAAGAAATACGGTTTTTCCGGCGAAAATCGGCTGTTCCGGCAATTTTTAGAAAGTTCCGGTATTTTCGTCCGGAAAAAAGTTTTTCTCAAAAATGATACTCGGCAATGTACTCGGCAATGTTTTGCGCATCTTTGTGCAAAAAATCAGAAAAAAACTAATGAAAAAAAAAAAGGTTTTTCCGGCATATTTCCGGCATTTTCGGCCGGAAAAAAGTTTTTCCGAAAATTGGGCTCTGTCACATTTTGGGCATTACCATTTTGCATATTTTTGCCAAAAATCAGAAAAAACTAATGAGCCAATCTCGAGAAAAGCTGGTAACAGCAGACGGACGAACGAACGGACGGCGGACGGACAAAGGTTAATTTATACGACCTCAGTGCGGGAATTTCTTAAAACAAAACGTCATAAAACAAAAGATCTGACATTGTTTGACTATTTTCAATGGGGAAAAAAAATCGGGGATAATTTCCCACCGGGGACGATATTTTGGACAATTTTTCCAGTGGGAGGGGTTCCCAGTGGGGCTGTGGCTGTGAAGGGGGTGTGCTATCATTAAGCATATAAAAAGCTAATAATACGCAGGGAACGAGGTTGCTGGGTTACCAGACTCCTCACTGCAAAATCCTTTACGCGGTCTTGCAAAATTCCGTAATCTAAACCTTTCAGATGTGAAAATCTTTCCCAAGATAGCTAACTCGAAAACTTGTGCGTGAAAAATAAATTCCTAGTTAACTAACTCAAAAAAAGGTTTTGTGAAAAAAAATCCGAGTTAGCCAACTCGAAAATTTTTTTTGCGAAAAAAAAAAATTCCAGTTAATTTTAATTCTAACTCGAAAAATCTTTTTTGGAAAAGAAAAATTCAGTTAGAATTGAGTATACGTCATAATTTAAATTTTTATGACGTCATAATTTAGCTAACTCGAAAATTGCTAACTCGAACTTTTCTAACTCGAATATACGGGCCTCTCTTCAGAGCTTTACCGTGTCGGAAGAAAATTTCTGCATCTGGGAGCCAGATAAGGGTAAACCATAGGCTACGATTTTATGTGAAATACAGGGTACAGGGTAATATACAAACTGTCGACCATCTACACTGTCGAACAACTGGGCTGTCGATTATGTGAACGATCACTTGTTCGACGCCCACTTGTTCGACATTTATGTCGAACAAGTGGGCGTCGAACAAGTGGGTGTCGAACAACTGTAGATTGTCGAACAAGTGGGTTGTCGATCAAGTGGGTTGTCGATCAAGTGAGCGCCCACATGTTCGACAACCCACTTGTTCGACAATTTTACGAATTTGTCGAACAAGTGAGTTGTCGAACAGATGGGTTGTCGAACATGTGACATATCACCTTCCTCTCTAAGAGGAAAAAGAATTCGGCCATTCTTTGTTGTTTGTAGATCTGACAGGAGAAAACGGCATACCGGATAAGTGGGATGGGGGAACCTGGGAACCTAAAGTGGGAACCTAAATGAACACCTGAAAAGTGGGATGGGGGAACCTAAGTGGGAACCTAAATGAACACCTGAAAAGTGGGATGGGGGAACCTAAGTGGGAACCTAAATGAACACCTGAAAAGTGGGATGGGGGAACCTAAGTGGGAACCTAAATGATCACCGGAAAAGTGGGATGGGGGAACCTAAGTGGGAACCTAAATGAACACCGGAAAAGTGGGATGGGGGAACCTAAGTGGGAACCTAAATGAACACCGGAAAAGTGGGATGGGGGAACCTAAGTGGGAACCTAAATGAACACCGGAAAAGTGGGATGGGGGAACCTAAGTGGGAACCTAAATGAACACCGGAAAAGTGGGATGGGGGAACCTAAGTGGGAACCTAAATGAACACCGGAAAAGTGGGATGGGGGAACCTAAGTGGGAACCTAAGTTGTTTAATTATTAATAGAATTGAAATATTTTTCTTTAAAAACAATTACATAAGCGAAAAATAAGACTTGCTCGATAGCAAGTCTTATCGTAGTTTAAGAAGAATTCCTTTATGTTTAAATAAATAGGTCTATTGAAAATGGCGATTTGTGTTTACTTTTCAAATTTTGAAAAGATGTGCACATATTTTTTACCTGAAAAGTGGGATGGGGGAACCCGGGAACCTAAAGTGGGAACCTAATTTGTTATTATTATTATTTTTCTTTAAAAACAAATACATAAAGATAAGAAAGATATTATATGCAAGGAAAGAAAAAACCTTTTATCATAATAAGAACACCAGTTATTTACTTTTTACATTACGGTTCGCAAACAATAATGTTGAAAATAAAACAAAGGGAATTTATTTATTCAATTAGCTCAAAAAAGCATGTTTATTTATCAGCAGTTTTATAGTGCATCTTTTTGAAAGGTTCTTTTTAGTAAATTGACTTAATTGACTTTAAACTTTAAACTTTAAACCGTCATATCTTCAAATCTAGAAGGAATTAGAAGTTCGTTCATAGCTCGATGGATAACTTAGAGCCTCTTCTTTCTTTTGCACGGATCTAATTTGCTTGAATACAGAATCTAGTAAAACATTATTTACGATCTCAGCCAAAATTCCAAGCACTCTGGTCACTGGCCGTTTTTTGACTTAGAAATTGAGTTTTAGCTTTCGAAAGTAACCAAAATTTTTTATGAAACCCCTAAAGGCCACTTATGAAGTGTTTATTTTCAAGGATTAAGCATTGCATTTGCGAAAATAGAATGAAATGTATTGAATTGAATTTATTTTCAATCATCATAGAAAGAATACATTTTGATTTTGCTCACTATAGTCATCTTTTTGACAGTTTTGTACACAAAAAACAAATTCTCCAAATATTGAGTTTTGAAACTCAATTCAAAATTAAGTATTTTGGCCGTATAACGGCCACAAAAAAGTGCTTGGAATTTTCACTGGATCTAGTTTTTGTTCACTCTTGATGCAATACACATTGTTTTTTATTAGCAGCTCCAATTTTGGGGTCAAGGCTGGGGTCGCTTAGCATTTAACGGATTCTAGCTCGTTTTTCTTTCTGTACCAACCAAACAATACAGCGTGTGAATACACTTCATTAATTAAAAATGTTTGATAGTAAAATAGAACATATTGCATGGCTTGCCACGTTTCAATACACATAAGCATAGATCCACGGGGGGGGGGGCACTCAAGGGAAAACGACCTACCGTACGTGCGGCCCTTTTTCCAAGCTTCCCAAAGTACACTGTAAGGGTGGAAATTAGCAAAAATGAGAATAATTGCACTCTAAGGGTTTAAAATTTGGTCAAAGCCAGTCCGGCTTTTAGAATTTCATCCGAACAAGTGTCATGTTTTAACACTGGGTAAATTTTGGAACATCAAATATGTCCATCCCTATCAGGATCTGTTCTAGAACATATTGACCAAGAAAAAGATCTAGGAGTGATAATCGATAGTGTGTTTCGAACGCTTTTCATTGCATTTGTCAGACCCCATTTGGAATATGCACATGTAGTATGGTCTCCAAGGCTAATCAAACATATCAATGCAATCGAGGGCGTCCAACGAAGAGCTACAAGGCTAGTTAGTTGCTATAGAAACTACTCATACGAAGATCGGCTACGACTCATCAATCTACCTAGCCTAAAGACCAGGCGGCAAGTTGGTGATATGGTGGAAGTTTTTCAAGAACCTCCACATTTATGACGAGTCTATAAGATCAGAGAAATTTTCTCCTCGAACACGACCACGACGTCAGCATGATTACGAGCTTCAAAGGAACTTTGCTAATGACGGTATGAGAGGCTACCAAAGCAACTCTCTTTTTTACAGAAGTGTGAAACCTTGGAATGATCTAGAAGAAGATATTGTTGAAGCACCATCCTTACAAGTCTTCAAAGAGCGTTTGATAAAAGAAAGGGAGAAAAAAACTTTATAAAATGTAAAATCAAAAGTTCTGTTTCATAGGAGGTCAATAGACGTGCGAAATGTATTGCTATAAAAAAATAAAAATAAAAAAAAAAAATAAAAAAATAAAAAATTAGGTTCCCACTTAGGTTCCCCCATCCCACTTTTCCGGTGTTCATTTAGGTTCCCACTTAGGTTCCCCCATCCCACTTTTCCGGTGTTCATTTAGGTTCCCACTTAGGTCCCCCCATCCCACTTTTCCGGTGTTCATTTAGGTTCCCACTTAGGTTCCCCCATCCCACTTTTCCGGTGTTCATTTAGGTTCCCACTTAGGTTCCCCCATCCCACTTTTCAGGTGTTCATTTAGGTTCCCACTTTAGGTTCCCAGGTTCCCCCATCCCACTTATCCGGTATGCCGGAGAAAACACGAAAGCATCCAACGAGGACCTTTTTTTAAATATCTGTTTCCCAGACATAGCCTTCCTGGAAAATTTGATCTGTTGGTCGAATATTTCAAAAATCTTATTCCTAGAAATAAAGATCTGTTTCTCCGCAAAACTTAAATTTTTAATCTCAAAATATCTTTCCTAGAAAATTTGATCTGTATCCACAATTTTCAGAATTAAAATTTTGATCTGTTTTCCCAAATAGGATATCTGTTCCCCTCTCCTGGAAATTTTCATCTGTTTCCCCTATCTTTTTGTTATTGATATCTGTTTCCCCTATCTTTTTGTTATTGATATCTGTTTCCCCAAGAAAGTTCAATCTGTTTCCAATGCAATGCAATGTATTATGTCATCTCCTAGAAATATTGATCTGTTTCTCTCTGATGATGTCATCAGCTGGAGTGGGGAAACAGATAGTTTTAAGGAAAAGGTCTCTCCTAGAAAATCGGATCTGTTTCCCCATTTTTCAAAAAAAGCTCTCTCCTGGAAAAGGGAAACAGATATTTCGGGGAAATGGGCTCGTTGGCTGCTTCTGAAAACATTTTATTTTCATACTATATATATAAAAAAGGATGGTTGAAGTGAGAAATGTGCAAATGCCATCATCTTTAACTTTTCACTACAAAAGACATCAAACACATTTTAAGCAACGGATTAGAATAGGTGGATTAAGAACTCATAGAAAACACTCCTCGTTAGGTTATCAAACTTTTTTACGAGTTTGCTAGCAATTAAAACTTGATAAGTTGTAAAAAAGTTGTAAAAAATCATTAACTTTCAACATTTTCATTGGTCATTACGTATCACGTGGTACATTTTAAATAAGAAAATGCACTTTTTTAGCCCTTTCTATCCAATGCAGAAATTAGCCAAATAATTTGAAATTTATTTTCCTAATTCTAAATACAGTCTTCTTTCACCAGTATGCAACCCATTCGTGACCCATCGATAGTTTCTTAGTTATAGACCATACGTTAATTTTCACTTATCTGAAGATTGCCATTGACAAAAGATTAAAAATTTACATTAAAACTGGTCTAGCGTTTGTTGATGCTAAAACTTAAGTGCAGGATTTAAAATATTTGCAAAATCATCAAAATTGATCGAATCATAGGACAAATTCGTTTTCGAAACTGTATAAATTGGAAAATTGTTCTTATAAAAACAATGAAAAAACTAAACGAGGAGTGCGCAGAGTCATTTACAGATTTTTCTTGTAACAATGAGAAGACAATGGATCTCTCTTGGGAGCAACGAGAGAAGTTAATCCACCTATTCTAATCCGTTGTTTTAAGAACATGTATTAAAGTTTTTTTTGAGGGAAAGAGAAAGAAGGAAACGAATTAAAAGTAAATAATAATAATACGTCGTGTTGTGTAAGTGTTTGTAAGTATATTGGTAGAAAGATACTTTTTTTTTATAAGAACATATAAAAAAAAGAAGTAAAAATTTAAATCTGGTTTGATTGGATTCTACTTGTGGTTAAACCTGCGCACGCGTAATGAGGGAAAGGAATTTCACTTTGTAAGTTTAATAACTTTTTTCTTTTGTCATTTTTCATTGTTTTTTAAAGGGACTGATTAACACTGGTCTCCATAAAAATATGTTCAAATACTTATTGGCTTCTAATGTTTAAATACTTATTGGCTTCTATGGAAGTTTTTATTTCAACTTAATAACATACATTCATCATTGAATTTTATTTTGGTTTGAAGTCTCGTTGTTGTAATGCATTCGTTACAGGCATTTCTATACCTACGGCAAAAAGGGCAAAATAGGCAATTTAGAAAGGGCACTTATCACTTTCACTTTTGGTTGGTTATTTTTATACACTACGGCAAAACGGCAAAAGTGCCTACTGTGCCTTTTGTAGAAGGCGGGAAAACGGGCGGCATTTGGGCGTTACACCTAAAAATCCCGTGGCGGCTTTTTAAAAAAAAATCCGTGGGGCTTTTTTTTCTAAGAAACAAAAATAACCAGAAAAGTTGAAAAATAGAAAGAAACGGTGAGTTTTAATTTTGCCTTGGCTCAACACTACTTTTTTTAGGAAAGAAAAAAAAAATCAGAAAATCTAAAAAAAATTATCTCTGGGAGGAAAAAACACATACGGCACTTGCCTATAGTGCCGTACCTTGTATCCGCGCCTGATTTCAGTATAAACGATTTTACCAAATGATGCGTATAGTTCAACTTTTAGGGATAATCAAAATAATTAGGATAAAAAAATGTTTTTCAACTATCTTCTTTTGCCATCTTTCATTTATACTTAATATTCTCTCTTAATTTATTTAAGTATTCAAATTATGTTTTATGAAAGAATAGAGTTGATTTTGAACATCGTACTAAATGAAATTTCATATTTTGTGAATTTTATTAAAATGATGCTAGAAAATTATCTCCCGAGGAAGATAGATAACTATATGCGTCAACTAACAAGACATTTTATATCTCGTGAAACAAACTTAGGCAAATGGAGGGTACGGTATGTGCCGCCCTTAAGGGTACCTTTTTTGAACTTCCAAAGTCCCGCTAAGGGTTGGAAAATTCATTGATTTCAATTTTCAGTCCCACTAAGGGTTACAATTTTAAGATTTTATAAAATTTTTGAATTTCAGGTAATCATCCCAAAGGCTGTGGCCGCCTAATACAGAATTAGGGCGGCTACTGAAATAGTATCGTGCGCGTTCGTATCGTGTTCGCGTATAGGAGAAGGGCGCGCAGGAAAAGGCGTTGGAAAAAGTCCCATTAAGGGTTCCATTTTTCAATGAAAGTACCACTAAGGGTCGCAAATCTAGTTCGAAAAGGAGTTGCACTGAAACTTGGGCGGCACCCCCCCCCCGTCATCCTGTAAACCTGTAAACCCCCCGGGGTTTAGACTTTCTATTTCAAAATAATCTTTCAAAAATAACAATTATAATAATAATAAAGGCTATAACAGAAGCAATTGGTATACACCATAACAAAAGTTAAAAACACCATATTGTTTAGTGAACAATATTAAAATTTATTCAAATTCAAAAAAAAATCAGTGTATGTAAAAAATATGAGTGTAAAATTTATATAGTGAATATTCTTACCAGAATAATGACTTGACGTAAGATATTTACCAGTTAAAAACTAATTCCATTTCAAACAAAAAAAATCAGTGTATGTAAAAAAATTATATAGTGAATATTCTGTATTGAAGTTTCTTTTGGGAAATTATAAATCTGTCCCTCCGGACTAATATATTTATATTTCTAGTCTCATTGTATTATATAATTGTGATAAATCATAGTGTCCCTAGGGCTTTTTATCAATTAACTTTCTTTTATTTTCTCATTGTATATATCTACCAACCTTTTAGCAAATTTTCCCTTTTATACATCTGATGCGTATGGTGTGAAACTGACATTAATCTGTACAGTTTTATAAATTTCAAATTTTGAATAGATATAGTTAATATTTATATCATAATAATGACTTTGCGGGTAAAATTATACCAATTAATAGTTCAAAACATAAAATATAGTTCATCATGACGAGAAGATGCCAAGTGCTCTGCACAAGTTGTTACATTTATGAGTATGGAAGAAATCATTGATTCCTTTCTGACCTTTGTCTGTCTTCCCGTAGACATATTCACGGTTTCTACCTGACTTGTAGTGAATGACCGGGTCTGTCAGCTCGAACATTGGTCGCTTCTGTGATGTATCTAAGACGCCTTGGAGATCACAAACCATTCTTTTTCGTTTGCTCCATGTATGAGTGAAATGACTGAATGCTTGAGGAACGTCTTCGTTAAGTATGTAATAATAATAATATATACCTTCCTATAATATAGGACTAGGCCTCAGCGAAGCTGAGGATCACAGCACAATAGTTTGACAGAAAAAAAAAAACACTATCAAATTTTACTCAAAATACTACGCCATTTAAGGCGGTCACAAGCCAAAACATCCCAACCATCAACGTTTATATTAGCAAACCGCAAGGATTTCTTCAACGACCTTCCAAAAGTGAATTTAGGGCATCCTCTAGGTCTTTTAGAGCGAACCCAACAGGTTAACATCTTACGAGGGAGTCTTTCCCAAGGCATTCTAAGGACATGACCAATCCAACGCAGTTGTTGTTTGACAACATAAGAATCAACTCGTTTGAGATCAACTCTGCGAAGCAAATCATCTGTACTAATGTGCTCTTTCCAGGTGCGAAATCGGTTTACATGACACATAGCACGAACACAACGATTGTGAAAAGCACGTAATTTAAGAAGAATTCTTTCAGAAAGACACCAGCTTTCTGACCCGTAAAGAAGAATGGGAAGAATACATGTCTCATAAATTTTACCCTTGATTTTATCTCTAACATTTTTGGCCCCAAAGACAGACTTTCTGAGTGCACCAAACGCATTACTGGAGTTAAGTATGTTCAGTTCACTTTTTGGTGCCACATTACTTGTGGTTACAGTGGGTTGTGGATGGTGAGACGCTTCGTCACCGCTTGCATCATCTTCTTCGTCCTCTGAGTTCTCTTCTTCGATGATGTCTGAAATGATGGGTTTTAATTTCAAATCTTTCGACATTTGGAGAGGAGCCACTTCTTTTACCCTCCCTGGATACGGGGATTCCACTTTCTTTTGACCTTGTATTCCACCTTGATTGTCATTCCATTTCCTGTATTGATTGTGATCAAGTTGCTTCTCCACCAAGTAATTGATTTCTTCGTTTAACTCGTCATAAAATGTATATACAAAACAGTCTAGAAATTTGATACGAAGAACTGTTTCTGCCACTTGGGGAGATTTGTCAAGCCGTTGGTTGAACTTCACAGCTATGTTTGCAGCGATCTTTTGTGTTTTACAGAAGGTAAAATGAAAGTTTTTAAGTTGATGATAATCTTCAACAAACCTTCCTTTTTTGGCCACTAAAGAGGTACCGACGATCTTGTGACTGACATCAATTTCACGCAGTTGATACACAAGACGTTCGGCACCTCTTCCAAAGGGGTCGATGCTAAACAATATTCCAGCTGCTTTTGCGTCCAAAAGTTGCCGCTGTGTCCACACAAAACCTTTCTCAGATCTCGTCAACTCAGAGCAAACAAGTCGGTTCTGGCTAACAGTTTTGCTGTCCCAATCATATGGTGGAACAATGATGTGCTTTTGGAACTGAGATATGGTGACAGATCGCTCTTTGCGTGAATCTCCGACACGTGCATTTGTAAGCAAGGTACACGTCTTTGTGAGTGTGCTTGACATGTTGGCAAGCGATGTTGACAAGGAATTGATCTTCTTCAAATCAGATCGATGGAAACTTCCAACAGCTCCCTGAATCGTCATTTGGTTATTCATTTCTTTGAGAACACTCAGATCATCGAACGGTCGACCAAACCCAACCATACCAAAGTTGAGTCTCTCCTGAAAGTGACTGCCGATAGCCGAAGCTCGTCTGTAGATATCCTGTCTTGACACAGAAGGATAGATACTGCCTCCGTGTTTAGATAACCACCCATCGCTTGGACGACCATCCGATAGAAAGAAGAGAAACAGCGCCAAATGTTCGTGGTCATTCTCCTTAAGAGCCTGCATGGCCAAGTCAAGAGAAGGGATGTAGCTGCCGTGTGAGCTCGGTTTGCTGGTCTTGGATCTTTGCACGAACTTGTTGTAAAATACCCAACTCATGGGTTCTTTCTTGAACACAATTTGCGCGTTGTCTCTCATCTCAATCACGGTCACCACATTATAAGGTGTCACACCAAAAGATGGATTGTGAGGTCGTTTGGCGATGAAATCACTGGCCACCGAATAACTGACGACATCTGCCCGACAACGATGTGCTTCAATGTCTGCTGATTTCATTGATCCACTGCAGTCGATCACGAACACTGAATGTGATGTGATGATCTTCGGGTCTTGAGCAATGCATGATACTGCAGCGTTGTATTGGTACCCTGAGTATCAGAGGTTAAGTTTTCAAAGAAAGTAGTAACCTCTGAAGACAAATAATAGAAATTTTATCGCGCATGTGTCAATCTAATCACTGCAGAAAAAATCAAAGATGAAGAGCAAATATTACCATATTAATGTCTAGCAGACTGTATCAGTATGCAGTTTACTATTTACGAATTCCCCAGAAACCTCCAAGTGTAATTGAAATGAGTTTATTTCGAAAGAAATCTTTTATATGATCCCCAAATGTATAACAGTAATTACTAAACTTTTAATTATGGAAATGTCACTTTAATTGAATCGAAATAATAGACAGACTTTATGTTATAATTCTCTATCACTGACTCTTTTTACAAAGCATTGATGACTTTTTGTAAGTTGTGTTTTCAACGACGGGAATAAAAATATCGACTATGACGCTCATCCAAGATCTTGGATGGTCGTCATGGTTACTTTTGTCTTCGCTGATTGCGCGATGAATAGAATCTCGATTCGTCGGCACAGCGTAAATATATGATTTTGAGCTGTGCTTTTCACGGTATTGTATTGGTGTTAATCGTTATCAGAAACGCGGACTGAATCCAGAGGCAGCGGTAAGACCCAACTTGTGATCTCATGGGTACTTGTAACATCTGTAATGTACACGATATCCGCGAAAGTATATTTGTAGCGGATTTGTGTTGTTCCATTCTTCAATCTCTCTTGGCGCTCTCGTGTACCATGCAAGACGGCCGATTGCAGATCGGCCATCAAAAACAGAAAAAGTTCTGGTCTTTAAATTCAAATTTGAAGGTATAGAAAATCCGCCTCTGATGATATGCTTAAAATAGCGCTCTGTTTATATGCCTACGTCATAATTATTTTTACTTATATTTGAACAAGTTGCAATCGCAAAATCTTTTTCGTTTTAATTGTCAATCCGTGAAAGTTATTACTTCCCTATTGTAATTGAATGTAATTATAACGTGCAAGAGTAATAAACGCAAAGGATGATGGGATTGGAAGTCGAGTACAAACAGAGAAATTGAAGTCTATTTTAGATTCGCCGTGGTACGCTATTCAAAGTAGAAAAAAAATGTCGGTGGAAAGTGACGAAAATATTGAGAGGGTGACGAAATTTTTCCCCGATATTTTATCACCCGACCAAAACTTGTACCCGATTTTTTTATTTCCGACCAAAACATTTACCCGAAATTTTATACCGCAACCAAAATTCAAATCAAATTTTTTCACACATTTATTACCGAAATGAGTGCTTTAAACGTCGGATTACAAGATCCATTTTTCAGCTAGTGAAGAAGGAAACCATTTCTTTTGCGTTTTTTGCATTTTGGGCAGTTTAGTCGGGTGAAAGTGACGAATTTGAAATTTTTGTTGGCGAAAAGTGACGAATTTGAAATTTTGGTCGGGGAAAAGTGACGAAAATGCCTCTAGGTGACGAAATTTTTCCCCGACGAAAAAAAACCCCTACTAAATAAAACCAAAGATAAAACTCCGACACTTTTTCCCCGATAAGGTATTGGATTGTACAAAGATCGAACACCCCGCCCGCCACCCGGTGTTCACACCCCATCCCACCACTCACATTTTCTGGCAAGTTCATAATGGTAGACTGCAGCAGCGGATCAGGTGATCAGACCACACAGTCGCGTTTAACTGTAGCATACTACATACGGACCCTTAGTATACTACGATCTAATAGGAGTCATCGTATAAGTAGAGCTCGTAGTATTCTACGTAATCTTAATATGGTACGGTTAAACCCGACTGTAGGTCAAAGAGATGGAATGTCTGTATCATATATTCTGGTCCTCCAAAATAGCTGCGTTTAAGTATCCAGAAATATCTGTAGTGAGTGATATTCATTTGTCTGATTTTTCAAATTTTTAGTAGTCAGAAAATCTGTGGTATAATATCTTTGCTTTCTGATTTGAATGATGGCGCTGCGATACGAAGGACTTTTCTACTGTACTTTTTTCTCCGCCGTCATCATACAGTCTGGGAAATCCTCTCAATTGCACGCTTTATGTTTCGAGGGCCTAAGCGCGCAATTGCATGGTTATAATTTACGCCCGCTCGCGCCCCGGTTGAAATTGCTTAGGGATTTCAAGGGGTTCAGAATTCTCTAATTCGGGCGAAGGCAACGGGCAATCCATTTTTACGGAATCTTCTTCTACGATAAATTTTGAGTAAAACTGCCCTAGGCTTTTGAAATTCAACAGAGCTTTCGGAAGGAATTGCGTGTCAGAATAATAAAGGGTGCAATTGCACGCTTACCGCTTACCGCCGCCCCCGTCTCAGAACAATTTTGATAAGCGTGTAATTACACGCTTGAAAATTCTGCCATTTTGATAACCGTTTTGTTTTTGCCACTTGGGGAGATTTGTCAAGCCGTTTGGTTGAACTTCACAGCTATGTTGTGCAGCGATCTTTTGTGTTTTACAGAAGGTAAATGAAAGTTTTTAAGTTGATGATAATCTTCAACAAACCTTCCTTTTTTGGCGACTAAAGAGGTACCGACGATCTTGCGACTGACATCAATTTCACGCAGTTGATACACAAGACGTTCGGCACCTCTTCCAAAGGGGTCGATGCTAAACGATATTCCAGCTGCTTTTGCGTCCAAAAGTTGCCGCTCTGTCCACACAAAACCTTTCTCAAATCTCGTCAACTCGGAGCAAACAAGTCGGTTCTGGCTAACAGTTTTGCTGTCCCAATCATTTGGTGGAACAATGATGTGCTTTTGGAACTGAGATATGGTGACAGATCGCTCTTTGCGTGAATCTCCGACACGTGCATTT
Organism: Clytia hemisphaerica; assembly: GCF_902728285.1. Lineage (NCBI taxonomy): Eukaryota > Metazoa > Cnidaria > Hydrozoa > Leptothecata > Clytiidae > Clytia > Clytia hemisphaerica. The sequence continues at coordinate 100,719 of NW_027104615.1, forward strand.
GTAAGCAAGGTACACGTCTTTGTGAGTGTGCTTGACATGTTGGCAAGTGATGTTGACAAGGAATTGATCTTCTTCAAATCAGATCGATGGAAACTTCCAACAGCTCCCTGAATCGTCATTTGGTTAGCCATTTCATTGAGAACACTCAGATCATCGAACGGTCGACCAAACCCAACCATACCAAAGTTGAGTCTCTCCTGAAAGTGACTGCCGATAGCCGAAGCTCGTCTGTAGATATCCTGTCTTGACACAGAAGGATAGATACTGCCTCCGTGTTTAGATAACCACACATCGCTTGGACGACCATCCGATAGAAAGAAGAGAAACATCGCCAAATGTTCGTGGTCATTCTCCTTAAGAGCCTGCATGGCCAAGTCAAGAGAAGGGATGTAGCTGCCGTGTGAGCTCGGTTTGCTGGTCTTGGATCTTTGCACGAACTTGTTGTAAAATACCCAACTCATGGGTTCTTTCTCGAACACAATTTGCGCGTTGTCTCTCATCTCAATCACGGTCACCACATTATAAGGTGTCACACCAAAAGATGGATTGTGAAGTCGCTTGGCGATGAATTCACTGGCCACCGAATAACTGACGGGCATCTGCCCGACAACGATGTGCTTCAACGTCTGCTGATTTCATTGATCCGCTGCAGTCGATCACGAACACTGAATGTGATGTGATGATCTTCGGGTCTTGAGCAATGCATGATACTGCAGCGTTGTATTGGTGTTGATCGTTATCAAAAACGCGGACTGAATCCAGAGGCAGCGGTAAGACCCAACTTGTGATCTCATAGGTACTTGTATTATCTGTAATGTACACGATACCCGCGAAAGTATATTTGTAGCGGATTTGTGTTGTTCCATTCTTCAATCTCTCTTGGCGTTCTCGTGTACCATGCAAGACGGCCGATTGCAGATCGGCCATCAAAAACAGAAAAAGTTCTGGTCTTTAAATTCAAATTTGAAGGTATAGAAAATCCGCCTCTGATGATATGCTTAAAATAGCGCTCTGTTTATATGCCTACGTCATAATTATTTTTACTTATATTTGTACAAGTTGCAATTGCAAAATAGAAAAAAAATGTCGGGGAAAAGTGACGAAAATTTTGAGGGGGTGACGTAATTTTTCCCCGATATTTTATCACCCGACCAAAACTTGTACCCGATTTTTTTATTTCCGACCAAAACATTTACCCGAAATTTTATACCGCAACCAAAATTCAAATCTAATTTTTTCACACCTTTATTACCGAAATGAGTGCTTTAAAACGTCGGATTACAAGATCCATTTTCCAGCTAGTGAAGAAGGAAACCATTTCTTTTGCGTTTTTTGCATTTTTGGTAGTTTAGTCGCGGGTGAAAGTGACGATGTTATAATGAAAGGGTAATTAGTCCTCTCTGGGTCCCTCTGTCTTTATCCTGGCTTGGGACAGGCTGACTGTCATTCAAGACAGTCAGGCGACATTACCCCAGCGGCCTGTACAAGATGACAACAAACTCCAGGTAGACTGACAGGAGAAGAAAACAAAATATGAATCAACGAAGGTGTAAACACCTTAGACTCCTTTGGAGCCGACTGCACTAGACACCAGGCAGGGGACATCCTCGCACATCCTGATGTACTAGGCAAATATATATAGTATGAAAATAAAATGTTTTCTCCTGTCAGATCTACAAACAACAAAGAATGGCCGAATTCTTTTTCCTCTTAGAGAGACGATGTTATAATGAAAGGGTAATTAGTCCTCTCTGGGTCCCTCTGTCTTTATCCTGGCTTGGGACAGGCTGACTGTCATTCAAGACAGTCAGGCGACATTACCCCAGCGGCCTGTACAAGATGACAACAAACTCCAGGTAGACTGACAGGAGAAGAAAACAAAATATGAATCAACGAAGGTGTAAACACCTTAGACTCCTTTGGAGCCGACTGCACTAGACACCAGGCAGGGGACATCCTCGCACATCCTGATGTACTAGGCAAATATATATATATATATAAAAAAGGATGGTTGAAGTGAGAAATGTGCAAATGCCATCATCTTTAACTTTTCACTACAAAAGGGACAAAAGACATCAAACACATTTTAAGAACATGTATTAAAGTTTTTTTTGAGGGAAAGAGAAAGAAGGAAACGAATTAAAAGTAAATAAACCAGCCGAGGCTGGAAGGTCAGCCAATAGAGCTTAGCTAGATAGCTTTAATAAGTGGGTTAACAGATGTAAGAGATGCACTGAAACAGAGTAGACTAAATATGTTGAATAATGTACAAAATGTTGTACAAAGTTGCTTCTCCACCAAGTAATTGATTTCTTCGTTTAAATCGTCATAAAATGTATACATACAAAACAGTCTAGAAATTTGATACGAGGAACTATTTCTGCCACTTGGGGAGATTTGTCAAGCCGTTGGTTGAACTTCACAGCTATGTTTGCAGCGATCTTTTGTGTTTTACAGAAGGTAAAATGAAAGTTTTTAAGTTGATGATAATCTTCAACAAACCTTCCTTTTTTGGCGACTAAAGAGGTACCGACGATCTTGCGACTGACATCAATTTCACGCAGTTGATACACAAGACGTTCGGCACCTCTTCCAAAGGGGTCGATGCTAAACGATATTCCAGCTGCTTTTGCGTCCAAAAGTTGCCGCTCTGTCCACACAAAACCTTTCTCAAATCTCGTCAACTCGGAGCAAACAAGTCGGTTCTGGCTAACAGTTTTGCTGTCCCAATCATTTGGTGGAACACTGATGTGCTTTTGAAACTGAGATATGCTGACAGATCGCTCTTTGCGTGAATCTCCGACACGTGCATTTGTAAGCAAGGTACACGTCTTTGTGAGTGTGCTTGACATGTTGGCAAGTGATGTTGACAAGGAATTGATCTTCTTCAAATCAGATCGATGGAAACTTCCAACAGCTCCCTGGAATCGTCATTTGGTTAGCCATTTCATTGAGAACACTCAGATCATCGAACGGTCGACCAAACCCAACCATACCAAAGTTGAGTCTCTCCTGAAAGTGACTGCCGATAGCCGAAGCTCGTCTGTAGATATCCTGTCTTGACACAGAAGGATAGATACTGCCTCCGTGTTTAGATAACCACTCATCGCTTGGACGACCATCCGATAGAAAGAAGAGAAACAGCGCCAAATGTTCGTGGTCATTCTCCTTAAGAGCCTGCATGGCCAAGTCAAGAGAAGGGATGTAGCTGCCGTGTGAGCTCGGTTTGCTGGTCTTGGATCTTTGCACGAACTTGTTGTAAAATACCCAACTCATGGGTTCTTTCTTGAACACAATTTGCGCGTTGTCTCTCATCTCAATCACTGTTACCACATTATAAGGTGTCACACCAAAAGATGGATTGTGAAGTCGCTTGGCGATGAATTCACTGGCCACCGAATAACTGACGGCATCTGCCCGACAACGATGTGCTTCAACGTCTGCTGATTTCATTGATCCACTGCAGTCGATCACGAACACTGAATGTGATGTGATGATCTTCGGGTCTTGAGCAATGCATGATACTGCAGCGTTGTATTGGTGTTGATCGTTATCAGAAACGCGGACTGAATCCAGAGGCAGCGGTAAGACCCAACTTGTGATCTCATAGGTACTTGTATTATCTGTAATGTACACGATACCCGCGAAAGTATATTTGTAGCGGATTTGTGTTGTTCCATTCTTCAATCTCTCTTGGCGTTCTCGTGTACCATGCAAGACGGCCGATTGCAGATCGGCCATCAAAAACAGAAAAAGTTCTGGTCTTTAAATTCAAATTTGAAGGTATAGAAAATCCGCCTCTGATGATATGCTCAAAATAGCGCTCTGTTTAGATGCCTACGTCATATTTATTTTTACTTATATTTGTACAAGTTGCAATTGCAAAATCTTTTTCGTTTTAATTGTCAATCCGTGAAAGTTATTACTTCCCTATTGTAATTGAATGTAATTATAACGTGCAAGAGTAATAAACGCAAAGGATGATGGGATTGGAAGTCGAGTACAAACAGAGAAATTGAAGTCTATTTTAGATTCGCCGCGGTGCGCTATTCAAAGTAGAAAAAAAATATCGGGGGAAAGTGACGAAAATTTTGAGGGGGTGACGAAATTTTTCCCCGATATTTTATCACCCGACCAAAACTTGTACCCGATTTTTTTATTTCCGACCAAAACATTTACCCGAAATTTTATACCGCAACCAAAATTCAAATCTAATTTTTCACACCTTTATTACCGAAATGAGTGCTTTAAAACGTCGGATTACAAGATCCATTTTCCAGCTAGTGAAGAAGGAAACCGGATCAGGTAAGCTTTACAGGGCCCATGGGCACCAAGCGGAACAGTGAGAGCGACTGTTCTGCTTGACACCCAAAGTAAATTTTACTGACCAGAGCTTCCCGCCTACTTTCCCTCCTATTTTCACTTTTCCGCTTCGTACCCAAGACTCGTTTTTTCACTGTTCCGCGTCGCACCCAAGACTCGTTTTTTCACTGTTCCGCGTCACACCCAAGACTTTCTTTTTCACTGTTCCACGTCGCACCCAAGACTGATTTTTCACTGTTCCGCGTCGCACCCAAGTCTGATTTTTTCACTGTTCCGCGTCGCACCCAAGACTTTCTTTTTCACTGTTCTGCGTCAAGATTCGTTTGTTCACTGTTCCGCGTCACACCCAAGACTGATTTTTTCACTGTTCCGTGTCGCACCCAAGACCGATTTTTTCACTGTTCCGCGTCGCACCCAAGACTCGTTTGTTCACTGTTCCGCGTCGAACCCAAGACTGATTTTTTCACTGTTCCGCGTCGCACCCAAGACTCGTTTGTTCACTGTTCTGCGTCGAACCCAAGACTGATTTTTTCACTGTTCCGCGTCGCACCCAAGACCGATTTTTTCACTGTTCAGCCTCGCACCCAAGATTCGTTTTATCACTGTTCCACGTCGCACCCAAGACCGATGTTTTCACTATTCCGCGTCGCACCCAAGACCGATTTTTTCACTGTTCTGCGTTGCACCCAAGACTCGTTTGTTCACTGTTCCGCGTCGAACCTAAGACTGATTTTTTCACTGTTCCGCGTCGCACCCAAGACTCGTTTTATCACTGTTCCACGTCGCACCCAAGACTCGTTTTATCACTGTTCCACGTCACACCCAAGACCGATGTTTTCACTGTTCCGCGTCGCACCCAATACTGATTTTTTCACCGTTTGCCGGGGCACCTAAGATGGATTTGTTTTTCGCCGTTGTTCTGTATTACATGGAAACAAATTTACAATGTTGGAATAAGACGGATTAAGTAGATTACGACTTTTTGAAAGTTGTTAAATATTATTCAAAAGGAGGAAAAACTAAATTTGATTGGGTTTCTTTTATCTTATAGAAATTAAATCTTTCATAAATGTTCTGTCCAAAATATAATTCTGCTTGAAACTATCAAACGTGATAAAACAATGTGTCATGAATGAAATGAAAATGTATGTTGACATCAATCAGGGATAATCAATATTGATGCAGTTGATGATGTTCTCCAAAAATTCTTCCAAGCCTCTCTAATCCCTGTTAAGAAAAATAGGAGGTTATTTATTCAACCCAGTAAAAATATTGTTTTTCCTATTTTTTCTTCAATAAACTGGCAGTCCTTTTCAAAAGGATCTCGGTAATATATGGCTGTTATTGACAGTGGAAATGGTTTTTCATTTTTCCAAATCCTGATCGACTGAGTATTACGACAAAACAGCCTTTTTGCAGGTCAAAAATGCAGGTTGTTCCTAATCACTTCAATCGCTCTCCGTCCTCAAAAGCGTAGATACATATCTCAGACTATAGCTATATTCATGAATATGCACCATTGAAATGTCTTCTGAGGTTAAATCACGAACTCAGCAGCTGAGTGACGTAAGATCGGTCAATAAGCCACTTGAAACCAATCATCTGTTGGGTCCTTTGGAAGACATGGTAATGGCACATATCACGAATATATAAAACCATGGCGTTCTAAATTTGAAGGCCTCGCAAACGAGTTTCAAATTTAGAACGCCATGTATAAAACGCATAAAAGGTAAAAGCCTGTTAATTTCACATATCATGCCAATGGAAAGAAAATATAAATAAATAGAAGTAAAGAAAGACCAAAGAAAGATTTCTTTTCAATAATCTTGAATACACAGTAACCACTAACATTACCTCCACATGAATTCATTCGTGTAACTTTGAAGGAATCGGAGTTCTACGCCCTTCATAGCCTTGATTACTAGTTTGAATTTATTCCAGTATGACTCGATATTCTGAAAATGATTAAATAAAAGTGTAAAAAAGTGATATCTAAATTTATAATAAATTATAACTGTTGTTAGCCCTCTAAGTGCCAAAGTTTGATTATCCGACATGAGCTATATAGGAAAGGGAAACGCTCCTGTTTCCCAGTTGAAAATTTGAATCGATTCAGTCTTGTTCGCACAGTGGGCCCAAATCTAACCCTCTCTCAGCCGCTGTCCTCCCGCGGCGTCGAAAAAAGAAGAGACTCTAAGCTATCCAGCGAACTATGAACGAGCTTCTCACTTCTTCTAGATCCGAGATTGTGGATTTAAGGTATAACTTATAAATCGCTGTTTATTTTTATTCGGTCTACCAACGCCGTACGCCCGATATCCCCTTTCATCCGTTTGGTAATATAAAGTCTAACTGGCCATGTCTAATAGCACGCTTTGGGAAGCCCTTTCAAGCTACAACTCCGGTTGACACAAGAGTGATTTTATTTCTATCCCTTCGCACCCTACAATAGAGTTTCATTTTCAGATCAAGGCTGCAGGGCGACTTGTAGTTGTATATAATATGCATACTCCTCGTAAGGGGACAATATTCTTCAAAAACTACAAATATATTATCTACTAAGCACATCAGAGTAAGAAATTTAGATAGGAATAAAATGACTCACCTGAGTATGAGCGCCATTTACTGGATTCACGAAATTGTAAGTGTGATTCACAGTGTCGTGTCTAATGCAATTTTGGACAAACTGCGGCAATCTTGCATAACCACGCCACTCATCACTAGTTATTACCGTGTTTGGCAACAACACTCTATTAATCGCTCCTGTCAGCGTTTGTCGGTCGCGTCTCGGCACAATTTCCATGTAACCTTTGGCAGGTCTGTACCGCGTGTCAGCGAGACCAAACACCCAAACAGGATTGGCACGTCTACCTCTACCACCCTGTTTATAAAAGATAGATTCATAAAATATATTTGGAAAGATATTTGATTTTTAGATAGGAAAATTGCGCACACCGAGCTGGTTATGCTAAGCAAGATCACAAAACTGGCACAAAATCGTTGCCAGTTTCAGATGTTTGTTTGAAATGTTTGTACACTCCGTAAATGTAGGATATATTGCGAATTTTCGCGCAGTCGAAGATAGAGCGAAAATTAGTTTCTCCGCGATCTCGCACTCAAATAGTAGGGCGTCAAGGCGTGATCGTGAATGGGCGGACGGGCGTCCGAGAGACATGGGTTCGAGTACGCATGCTCAGATGAGACATGTATGGGTTTAAAAATGGTAGCCCTTTTTCAAAACAACATCTCGGGTAGAGGGCTCTGGACATTAACCTTACTTACATAAATCTTATATTTTATTTTCATGTGATGCATCGACGATGACCGGAGGCAACGAAACGGGATATGTATCCAGAAAAACACTTCCGATTCTATAGCCGACTAAAGAGCAACCGGACAAATCAGATACACGATAAAAACTCGATAACGAACAACCACTGACAACACCTGCAAGAGAAGAATCCGAGCATTCCGAACTCGAAAGACGAAACGATATGATACGATATCCCAACATTGGTCGATGTTATCATATATTTCCATCGAAAGAACTGACGAAATATACGTAATTACAAACGAATTAACGAGAGGCGGTAATTATGAACGATTTAATGAGAGATCGTATTTGCGAGAGACTCAAGAGTAGTGCCTTAACCCTCGAGGACGCGACCGTGCATTGGGACGAGGAATATGTATTTTCCTCTCACGAAGGGGTTTGTGGCGCATCCGGCCGGTTCGCAATCACTACTTTCTACGAAATATTACCACGTTCAAATTTACAACAATGACACTCGAGCCAAGAATTTATTATACAGTACTCAACGAATAAACTTCTTGTATTTTATCCGCTGTCCAGAGTATCCTCAGTGCTTGCAAAGACCCGTTCACCAAATTATAAAGAAAACACTGTGTCTTTTCTTCTGTGGGTATGGGAGTCGGGAGTTTAGGGTGTGGGAAGTTACTATGGTTTAGAGTTAGAGGAGAAGATATATTGTCTAGGGGTGGCAAAATATGATCAAAACTTGCCTTGTTTGGGGGTAAATACATTTTTTTGTAAAAGGCTAATTTCAAAATTTGTCTTACGCGTTGTCCATGGCGAATCATTGACTCGTCAACTTGAACCACGAAATTCTGGCCACCACCACCAACATTGATCGGGTTCCTCTGCAAGTCTCTGGCACATACCAGTCGAAGCAGTTGATACATGTCAATTATGACTTGTTTTGACATATTTGTTAACTGTCTGACATATTTCACTTGGATGCCATTAGACCAATAATATATGGCCATGAATAATTTGGGTAATGGCACTTTAGTCCATTGCTGGAATATGGTACCGTCACGTATCTTGATTTTTCGCCGACACGGTCTACCACATCTCCTATTAATGAAATATAGAATAAAATTCGTTTTTTCTTAAAATTCTAATTTTTAAAATAGGTTAACATGAATCAACTTTTAAAATTTGAGACGACAGCAGCATGACTGTCGTATTTGAATCTTCTGAAATAAAATTCAAAACGAGTAATCATCTCAACGATTTCGGAGTGGGGTAAGAATTGTAACCGAGATTGAAGAGGTTTCTAAATATCAGACTATCAAAGACATTGATTAGAGGCTGTTGTCCGCAGATATGTAATTTTTGCACAAAAATGTAATTTCTGCGCAGATATGTAATTATTTTGCGCAAAAATGTAATTTCTTGGTTTTTACAAAGTAACTATGGGGTAGTGTCAAAATCATTTTTTACCCTTTTCAGCCTTGTTTCCATACAGACTTTCGTAGTCGGGTGCAACTGCCGTAATTCTTTTTGCTGGGATAACATATACACACCTGTCTGAGAACATAAAGTTCAAATGCAATTGAATCCCAATAGTCCAGACCAGGCCAGCCCCCGCGCTGCTTGCTCGATCGGTAGGATCGATAATCAAAACGAAACTATGAATTTTCATTTTGTGACGTAATGTCAAAAAGAAGATGCTGAAGTGTCATCAAATTCGTTGAGTAGCGTCAATTTTAGAAATTTATAGCCTCCGCGGAAGCCATTATATTAGCGAGTTTATGTATCGAAGGATATAGCGAGCACCTCACTAAAAGCCGGGATTTTTTATCTCGTTTCTTAGTGAGTTCCACTTTGACGATTTCTGAAAAATAGAAGCATTTCCAGTGTTTTGACGCAAATTCGATTCTATTCGTTACTGCAACGGCTTCAAAAGTTTAAAGTGATGTCAAAAAATCGAATGTTTGGAGCCCGAAAACCCGAGCTCCAAAGTTAAAAACATCGGTTCTTACATATCTGCGTAGTCTGTACCACCCCGGCACCACGGGTGTTTTTTATATTTTGAACAAAACTTGCCGTGTGTCGGTCTGTTACGTTTAGCGAGATTCTGTGTCTCAGTTTGTCCCAGTTTTCTGGGACAAAATCTTAAAAAACACAAGCGCAGGAGTGCTTTTTTGAAAATTGAAAGATGCCATTGCATTGACGTGTTTAAAGTAACGTCACTTTAGTTGAGATGTTTTGAATGCTAAAAACAGTTACGCTCCACCCGAGAGACATTCGAAGATTTTTGAAAAAGGTGTGAGACAGGGAATGTTACCTAACTGTAGCAAACCCTATTTCGCATTATCTTTTCAGTCAGCGAAGAAGAGTCTGGTACAGGCTATTATCTGCGCAGCACTTAATTACATATCTGCGCAGCTCATAATTTGTCTGCGCAAAATAATTACATATTTGCGCAAAAATTACATATCTGCGCACAATGGAGGCTTTAGAAATTCCGTTTCAAAATGCAAGCTCAATTTAGGTATTGTACTTTTGAAATTAATATTGTCTTCCGCGTAGCTACATCAGCAGGAGCCGGTTACCACTTTTCTAAAAACTCCGATCAAATACAGAGGATATAACTTAGGGATTTTCATTTTAGTGTTTACTTCCTTTTCCTTCTTTTTCGAAAATTTTTAACCTGTGGTGGGAGATGCCTTAGCAAAATTTATGATTATGACACGAAAGGATCGCGATAAGAACACTGTCGTACTATTTACTTAAAAAGTGGTTTCCATGTAATTCTCCCTTCGAACAACGAAGGAACCACAGACAAGAAATTTTATGCGATTATTGCATTAAATTCAATAGGACAGTACCGTACCGTATTAGTTAACAATAAGTTGAAGCAAAATCTTACCATCTGTATCCATCTGAAACATTGTCAGCTGTCAAAGCCATTTGTCCACCGTAAACAACGCATACCTTGTTTGGTGGTATAAGAGCTTTTCCTTGGAGGAAGTGAATTATCTCAATTTTTGACCCCCCAAACAGCAATGCACCCCATCGATCTAAAAATTGTCGATGAGCGCGAGCTGCGGCTGCTTGAGGTACTACCTGAGCTGCTGCCATCTTGAACAAAAATAATGGAGTGACCTGACACGATTTTTCTCTACAGTCTTATGGTTCGTTAGTTATGTGATCGTCAGACTAGACAGTTTTTCTAGACAATTATCTAGACAATAAAGAAGACGGAATTCTTAAAGTCTATTCACGATAAGTGTGCACTCTTTTTTCATTTCCCTATAACTTTTGAAGGAATTCTTCAATCTTTATAAATTTGGTATCATTGGAAAGATATTAGTGAGTGGAACAATTTAGAATAAAAAAATCTTTGAAAAAATTCTAAAGACGAAGATGAAAATGAAGAAGAAAAAAATGAAGATCTTGTAGAGAAATGCTATAACTTCCATTTTCACTGGAGTGAATCCTTGATTATTGAACGTCATCACTGTGAAGAAATTTCTGAAGAATAATCATTCAGTCAAAAGATATCAAACAAAGTTATAAGCTCATTGACGTCTAAAAACGCTGTTTTCTGCTGTTTTCTGCTGTTTTTTGGGGTCAATCACTTATTAACTTTGCATTATCACTTTATATTGAATAAATATTTTAGTGAAATTTCTTCACAGTGATGACCTCCTAAGATCAAAGAATGTCTCCAGTGAAAATGAAAGTTATAGCACTACTCTAAAAGATCTTCATGTTTTTCTTCTTCATTTTCATCTTCGTTTTTAGAATTTTTTTAAAGACTTTTTTATTTCAAATTGTTCCACTCACAAATATCTCTCCAAAGATACCAAATTTATAAAGATTGAAGAATTCCTTCAAAAGTTATAAGTAAAAGAAAAAAGAGTGCACACTTATCGTGAATAGACTTTAGTAGCTAACTTGTTTACTACCCTGTCTCAATGATCTTTCGAATTTTTAATCACAAAGCCCCACGTGATTTCAATGGGGTACTATGGTTTTGAGTTGAAAAAGCTTCATGCAAAATGGTACCAAAATCATTGCTTAATTCTTTATAAGCTACAGACTTTCATGCCATTTGGAAGTTTTGGAAGTTTTCTCATTTTTCAAAAAATGTTGCGCGTTTGAAAGGTCAAAAGCTTTTTTTTTGATGTCTCGATTCTTCGAATTCTTCTTTAGTCTAAATATTGATTGGGGTAGACTAGACAAACTACAAAAAACAAATATTATAAAAGTATTCGTATGGATCCCATTAAAGCGAGAGCGAGACAAATCTATAAACAATAGATTTTCTTCACTTTATTCGCCCTTTCGCGGAATACTTTGATCAGTTTGTGCTGCCAACGATAGAAGAAAGATGGACAGCATCATGGAAAATGTAGAAAATTACACAATCATGATTCGTGAAATGATGGACAGTGGACTACTGGCAAGGCAACTGTATTGTTCGAATCGTCACCAAAGAACGCAGATGGTGTTAAACCCTGATATGAAAAGCTGGTAAGACCTATTTTCAGGAGATGCCATGTATGTACGAACAAGCTGTCTGTTACGTCAAGATCTTTCTTTGTGAACACCCGAACAGAGTTGTCCTCGTGGATGAAAGTGTTGAACAGTTGGTGTAATGAAAGCACCATCAAGGTATAGACGGGTAGCTAGAATCTATCAATTTCCCCCCTTAATAAGAAAAGGAAAGAAAAATTCTAATCCGAAATGGTTTATATTTTATACTTTTCATACAAACAACGAATGGGAAATAAAATTTACCGCCTAGAAAAATGAATCTATCAGCCGTCAGTGTTCCCAGTAAATTTAAGTTGTAATATATAATAGCATGATACAAACAAACATTTCCTATTAATATTTTTCTTCTCTATATATAGGAAATTGCAACAGCCCACTCACTGCACAAGACGATGGTTAGTGACATGTGTCGACATTTTCGTCTGGCTTGTCAAACATGGCTTGTTGAAACAAAACCCTTGCTTCTTAGGGGAGAAGGAAAGCATGTCATGGTTGAAAAATTAAAGGTATATCTCTAATTATATTTGGTTTGAAGTTTCTCTAATTCGATAAACACGAGGTAAATATTGAGCTATGGAGCTGGGGAAGAAGAATAAAAGGAAGAATTGAATTGACTTGAATGCTGATAATCAGGAAAAAATTGAATCATAGAGCTTATTTGAATTGGAAAGCGTCAACTGTAAATCCATTTGCTTCAAGTCTACATTACATAATTTTTGCTTTACTTGTTTTTTCTCATAGAATACTTGCGATTTTAATAAATTTTATAACGTTGGATAAATTTGAGCAAACTTACTGTTATATTTTCAGTGAAGAGAACGGAAGAGAACGAGGCAAAAAGATTTTAGGTCTGAGTTTACCTTAGGTTGAGGGTATCGTAACGCCGAGAATTTTTTTCTATTTCAGGATTGTGTCAGCAATGATCAATGTGAAATCTGTATCATTTATGATACAGAAAACGATGTCGGCTACCTTTTGCACAACACTGACAACAGATACACGCAACAATGGGTTTTACCGGTGAAAAGGGGTACTTTTGTGTTTTCAGACAAAGTACTCAATATACCTGCTGGCTGTCCACAAAGTCAAACCATAGCCCTTTTTCAAGGCAACAACACGGTTGATAAAGCCAACCATGCGAAGAAATGGATAAAAAAGAAATGTGGCGTCTCTTGCCCTAACGCAGGTGCAACTCTGTCTGAATACAATTTCAGGCACTTTTTTGCAAAGAATCAGGAATTAGGAGATAAAATGGTTAATTTGTTAAAAGACATTTACGAGCCAGTTTTTTTGCAATAGTTATATAGAGCTGAAAAACTCTTAGGTAAAGCAAAGATACCTCAAGAAAGATGATTTTTAAGGAATTTTCATTTTACAAGAACTTCCATTTGGCAGCTAGCTAGGCTGCTACGCAAAAATAAAAACAATAATTGCTTGAGGGAGTCTGCAAAATACTTGTATTTTTCATAGGATTATTCTTACCGTTGTTATAGAAGAAAAACTTTTACCGATCAGGCGAAATTCCAAGCACTTTATTTAGTCACTGGCCGTTTTTTGACTTACAAATTGAGTTTTAGCCTTTGGAGCAGCCAATGTCAAAAATAAATCTTCTTTGCAACGCAGAACAGTGAAAAAATCAGTCTTGGGTGCGACGCGGAACAGTGAAAAAATCAGTCTTGGGTGCGACGCGGAACAGTGAAAAAATCAATCTTGGGTGCGACGCGGAACAGTGAAAAAATCAGTCTTGGGTGCGACGCGGAACAGTGAAAAAATCGGTCTTGGGTGCGACGCGGAACAGTGAAAAAATCAGTCTTGGGTGCGACGCGGAACAGTGAAAAAATCAGTCTTGGGTGCGACGCGGAACAGTGAAAAAATCAATCTTGGGTGCGATGCGGAACAGTGAAAAACTCAGTCTTGGGTGCGACGCGGAACAGTGAAAAAATCAGTCTGGGTGCGAAGCGGAACAGTGAACAAACGATAGTCTTGGGTGCGACGCGGAACAGTGAAAAAACCGGTCTTGGGTGCGACGCAGAACAGTGAAAAAATCAGTCTTGGGTGCGACGCAGAACAGTAAAAAAATCGGTCTTGGGTGCGACGCGGAACAGTGAAAAAATCAGTTTTGGGTGCGACGCGGAATAGTGAAAAAACCGGTCTTGGGTGCGACGCGGAACAGTGAAAAAATCAGTCTTGGGTGCGACGCGGAACAGTGAAAAAATCAGTCTTGGGTGCGACGCGGAACAGTGAAAAAATCAATCTTGGGTGCGACGCGGAACAGTGAAAAACTCAGTCTTGGGTGCGACGCGGAACAGTGAAAAAATCAGTCTTGGGTGCGAAGCGGAATAGTGAAAAAACCGGTCTTGGGTGCGACGCGGAACAGTGAAAAAACGAAGTTTCCAGCGATTGAAAAAAGCTGGAAAAACAGGTTCTCGACAGTTTTGCACGGAAATGCATTTAATTATGCATGCACGTCATTAAGTAATAATGAGATGCATGCGCTATTCAGCCTTTATATTCTGTTCAAAAAATTGAGAAAATCCTCGCTCTTGCATTCACTCAAAGAAGTTAACTCATGTGTGTGTGTGTGTGTGTCTTGTAAAGCATCGTGTATCTTGTGAGAAGAGGAAAACCAACATGGCTGAGCAACAACAGAATGTCGTAGACTACAATCAACTGCAAGTTATAATACAACAATTAGTTCGCAACGAAATGCAACCAGCTATGCAACAAGCTGAGAATCGCGCCAAACAGGCACTCGATCAAACAACAGCTAGCACTTCGACAAATTTTTCAAAATTAAAAGCTAAATTGGATAAGCAGAGATTAAATGACAACATCACATTTACGAAAGCTGGCCACACCGATCAATTCAAACACAATCAACAAGTGTTGGAGGTTATTGATGACACCTTAGAAGCCATGGAATCCGCCGACGTACAAGCAATGAAAGATCATCTAGAAAAAGGTAGGAATTTGATTCTAACCAGGGTGAAGCATTTGAGAATCGCTGATACATACGGCTGGTTCACTGTGAAAGAATTTAAGGCTAACGAACTGACTTCAGGAGAGGCAGAAGAAAAAAGACTGAAGAGAGCTATAAAAAACGCGGAATCAGTAAAAACTAAACTTTTCAAAAAGGCCAGGTTCGATGACGACAAAGAAAAGCCCAAATCAAAACAAGACTCAAAATATAGAATGGACGATATAGTTTGTCACGGATGTAGGAGAGTCGGCCATTATTTATCACATTGCCCCTTTACCTCAGCTTCTACAACCACATCGCAAATACCCTCGATTGCCTACTCGACAACAAGGTCTTCGTCTACTAATAAAAATCCTTCTTCAACAAATACTAAGAGTAAATCCGGTTAAAAAACTATATAATTGAGTTATGCTTTATCGACATTACAAAAAGACAATTTATTCGTGTTATTAATTTTAAAAAACAAACACTCGCAATCTGCTGAATTTATAGACTATAATAATATATTTTTATCATATGACTAACGTTGTGTTCTTAAATTGCCATCATAAGCCCATTATTCGTGTTTATGATTTTTAAGAATGTCACTGATTTATAATTTATGCCTTTGTATTGGCAAATGAACGCATGACAATTCGTCGAATGAGATATTTTACCTTGATCAAATTTGTTTTTAATTACTTTCTTTCCTTTTCGACTTTTTGCATTTTTAGAAAAGTTTTTTCTTACTTTGCCACTCCAGAGAGATTTTGGGAATTTGATCAATCTACCGAAAGTCTATCTGTCGCCGGAAGAATTCAGGAATTTTCAAACTTCTGGGAAAATGAATTGAAAGCGTCGAATTTCGCCCTCGGTATCGTGCGGGAAGGCTACAAAATACCATTCGAATCGGAACCTCCTCCATTTTTCGCCAAAAACAACGCATCTAGCTTAAAGAATCGAGAGTTTGTCAAAGATAGTATTGAAAAGCTTTTAGAAAACGGTTGTATTGAAAAAGTGACAGAGCCACCTTATTGCATCAATCCGCTGACCGTTGCAGAAAGGAATTCCAAACTTAGGCTAGTACTAGATCTCAGGCACGTAAACAAACACATTCAGCCAAACAAATTCTCATACGAAAATATAAAACAGGTTTCTGAGATGATTAATAAAGACGATTTTCTAATTACCTTTGACCTCAAAAGTGGGTATCATCACGTACCAATTAACTTAAGATTTCAGACTTTTCTAGGATTCGCTTGGGAATTTAACAGCGAAATGCAATTTTTTGTATTTAAAGTTTTACCTTTTGGTTTGAATATCGCATGCTTAGTCTTTACAAAGCTTATGCGTCAATTAGTCAAGAGATGGCGTTCAAAAGGAATAAAATGTGCTATGTATTTAGACGACGGTATCGTAGGGGACAATTCATACTTCTCGTTAATACAAACAAGGGACCTGATGCTCAACGATATGCGATCCGCTGGTCTAACAGTTAATTTCGAAAAATCTAGCCTTGAACCAGAGAAAAACAAAACATGGTTAGGATTCATTATAGACACAGAAAACATGAATTTTGAAGTTCCAACACCAAAAATCCAAAAAGTGCTCAAGCTAATTTCAGAGGCGTTAAATAGTGAATTCTTATCGGCAAGAAAAATTTCCAGAATAGCAGGCAATCTTATTGCTATGGCACCAGCTATCGGTCCGATCGTTTATTTATTCACAAAACAAATTTACAAATTCGTCGAATCAAGTTTTTCCTGGGACAAAAAGCGTCTTTTGAGTCTTAACGTTTTACAAGAACTCGAATTTGGTACAACAATCTAGAAAAAGTAAAAACTTTCAGAATAAAAACGAAACCTGAGATCACCAGAATTATTTTTTCGGACGCAAGCGGTACCGGTTACGGAGGTTACGTCGTACAAAAGTTTGGAAATATTATAGCAAAAGGAGATTTCGACCAGACCGAAAGGGAAACAAGTTCGACATTTCGTGAGCTAACAGCAGTTAAATACATTTTGCTATCTTTTCCTCAATTACTCGAAAACGAGACAGTGGAGTGGTTTACCGACAGCGACAATATCTGTAAAATTATTAATCGAGGTAGTACAAAACAACACTTACAAAACATTGCAATCGATATTTTCAACATTTGTTTACTACACAATATCGAAATTTATCCTACTTGGATCCCTCGAGCGTTAAACCAAACAGCCGATATAATTTCAAAATCGATCGACACAGATAATTGGTCCATTGACAACGAGACTTTCGATTACATTATTAAAAACTATGGACAAATTACAATCGACAGATTTGCAGATAACCTAAACAAAAAATCCCCTAGATTCAACTCTCGTGAATACTGCCCAGGGACATCAGCAATCAACGCATTTTCATGTCATTGGGGAAAAAATGAGGTTAATTGGCTTTGCCCTCCCATATCACTAGTAGGTAAAACTATTCAGCACTTGAGAAACTGTAAAGGTAAAGGAATATTGCTTGTTCCCTTGTGGCCTTCGTCATACTATTGGCCATTACTGACGTCAAACGGTCTTCAATTTGAACCTTTTGTAAGAATGTTTTTAGTACTAGATCCTTTCTTTGTAAATTATTCCAACACTAAATGCGTTTTTGATGGCTTTGCCAAATTTTATTCCTTAGCCTTGTTCATCGATATGTTAGAATAAGAAATAACCTATTGAAATAAATACAACTTCTTTGTCATCTAATCCCCTTAACAATTGTATTTTTTCCTGTTTTATGTTGACGACATTTCTCGCTTCATTGGAAGCCTGTTTACCATGATTACAACCAAGTGAAAGATATGCTTCCGTGACAATGCCTTCGTGCATCACTGTTTCGGCGTCAATGTCTCCGTACAAACGTATTTAAAGGAGCTCCGCTTTCTCCAACGATTATCAATTTGCATTATCATTTCATGATATGATCACCACAAAGGTAACAAAAAACTATTCATTTTCTTTTTTTCCCAACAGATCACGGCGACGCGCCAGGGTTGAGAGAGAAACTACTGAACATTAAGGACAGAAACTTGAAACGAAAAGCTGAAAGCCTTCCCGTACTATTAGAAGCAGCCTATGCAAAATCTACCCTAAGGAAGTACAAGCCAGCCTGGGAGAAATGGTTAATCTGGTCCGACCCCTTTGACGAAGTGATTAGCTGCCCCGCCGATCCGATCTACGTCGCAATTTACATAAACGATCTTACCAATTCTTTCGCGACCGAAGGTGCACTAACTGCAGCAATTTTGGGTATCCGTTGGGGCCACTTGAATTCCGGATTTGATTCTCCGACCAATCATCCGCTCGTCAGACTAGCAATCGAAGGCGGTAAACGTATAATAGCAGAAAGGAGATCCCCCTTAAAAAATTGCCACAGAAAGGAGCCCTTGTCCACAGATCTTATCAAAAATCTCGTACGGAAATATTCAACCTCTACTAACTTGGTCGATATTCGCTTCCTTATCATGGTCCTTTTAGGATTCGCAGGGTTTTTTAGAATCAGCGAGATACTGAAAATCCAGTTGAAAGAAATAACATTCGATAAGTCTGGCGCAACAGTTTATTTACCTTTTTCAAAAACAGATCAAGTACGCGAAGGTAACATCGTTTTTATTAGTAAAACAGATACAGAGTGTTGTCCAATCTACTGGCTTCGTAAGTATCTAGCATTGTCCGGGCTAAGACACAAGCCTGAAGCATACTTGATTTGCCATCTATACAAGACGAAAACAGGACACAACGTGCATAGCCACCGCCCAATATCCTACACGACAGCCCTGAGCACATTCAAAGACCATATCTCAAAAATAACCGACCCTACCATATACGGTTTACATTCCTTGAGGTCAGGAGGAGCATCAGAAGCTGCGAACAACGGTATTTCTGATCGTCTTATCTCAAAACATGGTCGATGGTCTTCAAACACCAGCAGGAACACTTACATAAAAGACAAAGCCGAAACTAGATTTAGAGTTTCACGTTCATTGGGAATTTAAATGCCCATTTATTATATTTAAAGAACATGGTCGTTTTTTCCTCTTTCTTTTTCTCTCTCGTTTTTAATGCAAGCAAATACCAATGAAAAAGTAACTTTATTGTTTTCTATTTTTCTGTTCATTTCGAAAAGGAAAAATAGTCGAGAAACGAAGTTTCCGGCGATTGAAAAAAGCTGGAAAAACAGGTTCTCGACAGTTTTGCACGGAAATGCATTTAATTATGCATGCACGTCATTATGTAATAATGAGATGCATGCGCTATTCAGCCTTTATATTCTGTTCAAAAAATTGAGAAAATCCTCGCTCTTGCATTCACTCAAAGAAGTTAACTCATGCAAATTCAAACAATTTCGTTTTCTATTTCATGCACTTATCTGGACCAACGTACCAACCGATGCACTTATCCGGACGAACGTACCAATCCATACACTTATCCGGACGAACGTACCAATCGAAAAGACACCGATTCAACATACAAAGAGAACTAAAGATCAGAATGGAAACCCTAGCCACGGAAAGGACAACCAAGGATCAATAACATTGGAACAATCGGACGAGCGCTTCTTCCTGGACTTCAAAAACCACCGACAACTTATTATCAAACATGGAATCGTGGATGTGTTTTATCAAGTTGATGAATTTGGTATTCCTTAAACGAAAATTACAAATAGATTGATAACAATTTGAAGCTATGAAGCTCATACCTCGTAAAAACCCATTATAACAATTATAATTTAAATTTATGATCTCTTACATTTGACGGTCAAACACTTGCAGATGAAATAATTTCGTTAGAAAAATATTTGTACATAAAGGGGAGAAGACCTTTAACCTCCGAAGGTCGGGGTGACGGATGCCATTGGTTCGGAGATAATGTTTCCTCCAGAATAAACAGCCACTGGGGGTTTTACGCTACACGCTTCGTCACCAAAAATTCAGTTGTATTTTATTTGAGCTTATCCAACTTGTAATTTACTACTAATTTTGTTAAACATTTTTTTTTTACCACGAGTGTTAATGCAAGCAAATACCAATGAAAAAGTAACTTTTGTATATGTTTTCTATTTTTTGTTTCCTGTCAGAAAATTCGAAAGGAAATAGTCGAGAAATCAGTCTTGGGTGCGACACGGAGCAGTGAACAAACAAGTCTTGGGTGCGACGCGGAACAGTGAAAAAATCAGTCTTGGGTGCGACGCGGAACAGTGAAAAAATCAGTCTTGGGTGCGACGCGGAACAGTGAAAAAATCAATCTTGGGTGCGACGCGGAACAGTGAAAAACTCAGTCTTGGGTGCGACGCGGAACAGTGAAAAAATCAGTCTTGGGTGCGAAGCGGAATAGTGAAAAAACCAGTCTTGGGTGCGACGCGGAACAGTGAAAAAATCAGTCTTGGGTGCGACACGGAGCAGTGAACAAACGAGTCTTGGGTGCGACGCGGAACAGTGAACAAACGATTCTTGGGTGCGACGCGGAACAGTGGAAAAACGAGTCTTGGGTGCGAAGCGGAACAGTGAAAGTAGGCGGGGAGCTCTGGTCAGTAAAATTTACTTTGGGTGTCAAGCGGAACAGTCGCTCTCACTGTTCTGCTTGGTGCCCATGGGCCCTGTAAAGCTTACCTGATCCAGGAAACCATTTCTTTTGCGTTTTTTGCATTTTGGGCAGTTTAGTCGGGTGAAAGTGACGAATTTGAAATTTTTGTCGGCGAAAAGTGACGAAAATGCCTCTAGATGACGAAATTTCTCCCCGACGAAAAAAAACCCCTACTAAATAAAACCAAAGATAAAACTCCGACACTTTTTTCCCCGATAGCGATAAGGTATTGGATTGTACAAAGATCGAATACCCCGCCCGCCACCCGGTGTTCACACCCCATCCCACCACTCACATTTTCTGGCAAGTTTGCAGCAGCGGATCAGGTGATCAGACCACACAGTCGCGTTTAACTGTAGCATACTACATACGGACCCTTAGTATACTACGATCTAATACGAGTCATCGTATAAGTAGAGCTCGTAGTATTCTACGTAATCTTAATATGGTACGGTTAAACCCGACTGCAGGTCAAAGAGATGGAACGTCTGTATCATATATTCTGGTCCTCCAAAATAGCTGCGTTTTAAGTATCCAGAAATATCTGTAGTGAGTGATCTTCATTTGTCAGATTTTTCAAATTTTTAGTAGTCAGAAAATCTGTGGTATATAATATCTTTGCTTTCTGATTTGAATGATGGCACTGCGATGCGAAGGACTTTCTACTCTGTACTTTTTTCTCCGCCATCATACAGTCTGGGAAATCCTCTCAATTGCACGCTTTATGTTCCGAGGGCGTAAGCGCGCAACTGCATGGTTATAATTTACGCCCGCTCCCGCCCCGGTTCAAATTGCTTAGGGATTTCAAGGGGTTCAGAATTCTCTAATAATTCAGGCGATCGAAGGCATGGTTTAAAACGGGCAATCCATTTTTACGGAATCTTCTTCTACGATAAATTTTGAGTAAAACTGCCCTAGGCTTTTGAAATTCAACAGAGCTTTTGGAAGGAATTGCGTGTCAGAATAATAAAGGGTGCAATTGCACGCTTACCGCTTACCGCCCCCGTCTCAGAACAATTTCGATATGCGTGTAATTACAAGCTTAAAAATTCTGCCATTTTGATAACCGTGCAATTGCGCGCTTACAGCCTCGGAACATAAGCGTGCAATTGAGAGGATTTCCCAGACTGTCATATATACCGTGAGAGGTCCTAAATCCGACACCACTGCCTAAATCCGATGGGGTCTTTCAAAGATACTAAAATAAAAACAAACCTTTCGCTGTGGCGCAACGAAGATACCAAAGTGTCAACTAAACTGAGAGATTTGATACACTGAACCAATTTCCATCAAAAACTGACTTTCGTATCCGTCAAACAAACATTTCTAGCGGGCCGCGGAAGAGCGCTCTCATACGCCCAAATTCATAAGGGCGACACTCTCCCCTTGATTCTGCAGCTACGAGTGACGAATTATTCAGTAGTTTATGAGTTGTTAGTTGCCTAAAGTTGATGTGAGTTTCAAAATTTCATCGGGAACGTCCGATACAACATCGTTATCATGATTATTAACAGTCCGAGATCAATCAATAACAGTTCATTTGATTAATAATTAAAATATACATTTGGTTGTTGATGGTATCCATTTTGATACATGTATGGAACACTGTTGAAGATTTGAGTACCGTACGGATGTAGGGTACGTAGGTTGATAAATACAGTTTTGTTGGGTTAGGAACATCGGCTGTTGGAAACAATAGCTGAAGTAGTTTGAAGCTGGCTGCGTTGTGTAATAAATTGGCTGATTTGCTAATAAATTATAGATCAACGGTTGACAGGGTATATCGTACGTAAATACCCGACGTGGTCTACGTTGTCATCGTTCAGGGAGTTGTTCGACAGGTTCTTCTTCACCAGATGATTCTTCACCAGATGATTCGTATGCCGTTTCAACGTTCTCGTCGTCTTGAGGAACGTCAGGCTCGTTAGGAATCAAGTCTCAGGATCGTTCTGTACGCGGTGTTGTACTTCGTCGTTCATTACGTTATCGTAGTGTTGCACCAGATGTAACGGAGGTTCGTTGTCAGTTTCGACGTGACCTTCATCAACGTGTACAGGAGGTTCCTGTTGTGGTGGTTGTCGTGCATCTCGTTGTTTCTTTGGCTTTTGTCTCTTCTCCTGTGGATCTAAAATAAGCTTGTTGCGAACTGGCATAATCATGTTCCGGTGAACAACGCAAGATTTGGCAGCAGCATTCTTTTCGTCAACGACCGTGTAAACTGGGCCTTGACTTTCTTGAATTCGTTAGACTCTACGTTCCCAATGGCTACGTAGTTTGCCTGAACCACTGCGTTTTATTCACGTTTTTCAATAATACTCTGTCCCCTGGTAGTAGAGGAGCAAGGCATGGTTTCTCGGCTTGTCTTCTCATATCGTTGGCTTTCTTCTTGGATCTCGTTCAAAGGCAATTTCGTTGGCCTCTTGCATTTGATCTTTCCAATTGTTGATGTATTGATCGTAAGTTTTGCGTTCAGTTTTTGGTTCTTTCCCAATCAATCTATCAAGAAATATGGAAGGTTCTTGTCCGAATAATAAGAAATAAGGAGAGTAGCCTGTTGTTTTGTGTTGTGTGCAGTTATAAGCGAATGTTAATTTGTTAAGTTTCTCGTGCCATCTTGTCTTTTCCTTCTCTTCAAGTGTTCTCATCATTTGTAGAAGCGTTCGGTTCATCCGTTCAAGGCACCGTTTGTTTGTGGATGATAGGGTGTGGTCCTTGATTTCCGACAACTTCTCTAATTCTTCAAACAGTTTATTCTCGAATTCACGACCTTGATCGTGCATGATGCGAGTAGGTATGCCGAATCGTAGAATAAAGTCTCCATACAGATGTTTTGCAGCAGCAAGTGCAGACTTATTTTTAGTCGGATAAGCCTGGACGAATCTTGTAAAGTGAATAACAATCAATAGGACATATTCATGTCCACGTGAACTAGCATGGCTCGCCCCCCCACTTATTTGGGGGGGGGTGTAAATCTAAAATTGGCCTAAAAGTGGGTGGGAGCTGTCTCATTTTTTAAATTCAGGGGGGGCCTAAAAAAGTGGGGGGACCTGAAGGGCTGCACTAAAGTTCTGGGGGCTAACTACACTAATTAAGAAATTGTAAAAAGATTTTTTTGTTTGGTTTTAATGTTCTGTTTTTAAATATTCTACCGTTTTATTTTTATCTGCGTGCGAGAGTGGGTGGTACACAGATTTCAACTGGGACCTGAAGCTTACTGAAAAGTGGGGGGACCTAAAACTTAGGGGGGACCTAAATTTGTTTGGGGGACCTAGAACCCCATTCGGAGCCATGACTAGTTTCGAGATGGAGATAGTCAATTGCAACTAGTTCCATTGGTGAAGCAGTGTGGATACTTTGAAGAGGAGCGTGCGATTCACGATGCATTGACATTCTTTGTGGATGTAATCATCAATGTCGCTGAACATGTTAGGCCAACAGACCCGTTGACGAGCCAGCTGATATACTCGTTCGGTCATTAGATGACCCATGTTGACATGTAAGTGTTCGTAGATAACGTTCTTTAATGATTTTCTGTTCGTGGAATCAGCCACACCTTCTCTTGAGTAAACCGTTGTCGACAAACAGTTTTCTCCTTCCGCGAAGCAAATCCTTTGTAAATATTGAATCATCTCTCGAAGCTTTTTTATCACTTCAGAGTAGATGAATAACACGTGAAATATCTACGTCATTCTGTTGAGCATCTATCAGTTCGTTGATGGAGATGACGTTTTCGTCGTCAGGAACATCCTCATTAGTGTTGTTGGTAGCAATGGCTGAAACCCACACTTCGTCGTTGTTGCTTTGTACTTCAACTGCTGAAACTACAGCCTGAAATACATCAGGTGTAACCTCTTCACTACACAACTCTTGATATACTTCGAAATGTTGAGTGGTAATGGAGAAAAGCAATCGGCATCTCGATTTATAATACCCGGACGGTATTTTATTGTAAAGTTAAACTCTGATAACTCAGAAGCCCAACGCTGACCTTTAGCGTTAAGTTTGGTATTTGACATTATGTACAGTAGTGGATTATTATCCGTATATACAGTAAAATGATTTGCATAAGCGACAAAATCACCAAACTTTTCACATATAGCCCACTTCAAAGCTAAAAACTCTAATTTCGTGCTGTGATAATTTTTCTCGGCTGGTTGTAGAGTTCTGCTTCCGTAAGCAATAACTCTTTTCTTTCCTTCTTGAACTTGGTATAAAATACAACCTAGCCCCTTTTGACTAGCATCTGTGTGAATATAAAACTCTTCGTCGTAATTTGGATACCCCAGTATTGGTGATGATGTAGTAAAATCAATCAGTTGGTTGAGACTTTTGGCGTGCTCTGATGACCATTCGACGGGCATCTTCCCATTGTTGTTGGATCCTCTCAGCAAGTCGGTTAAGGGTTTTGCGATCGTTGCAAAATCCTGAATATGACGGCGATGATAATCAACAAGTCCTAAAACTTGTCGCACCTCAGCTACAGTTGTCGGTTTGATATTCTTGAGAATACGAACGGATTCAATACTTTCTTCATCCATACGGTAACCGTGCTCGTTTACAATTCTACCGCGATATTTTACTTCTCTCGCGAAGAATGTACATTTCTTCAATTTCAACTTAAGTCCTTTTTCTTTAACTCGTTGAAGGACTTTTCTCAGATGTTGAAGATGCGAATCTAAGTCCGTCGAATAAACAATAATATCGTTGAGGTACGGCATTGCGAAATCGTGTCGAAAGATATGTAGAGTGTCTTCCATATAACGTTGGAATACGGCTGGTGAATTTTTCAAACCGAAAGGTATTCTAGTCCATTGGTATTAGCCCCATGGTGTGATAAATGCTGTGTTGTCACAACTGTCTGGATGAACATAGCCCTGGTGATAAGCTCGAGTAAGATCTAACGTAGTGAACCATTTACAACCCCCTAAATTCTCAAGTGAGGTTTGAATTCTCAGTATCGGGTGACGATCAGTTATCGTTTTCTTATTCAAAGCTCTGTAGTCACAACAAACTCTTACACCTCCTCCTTTCTTACGAGCTAACACGATTGGTGACAACCAAGCAGATTTGGATTTGGTGATCCAGCCTCGGTGAATTAGGTCAGCAATGTGAGCTTTTACGTCCTCGTACAACGGTCTTGGAATATTGGTGTAGTTCTTTTGTACCAGAACTTCTTCAGTCATTTCAATGTTCATTACTAAATCTTCAGCATTACCGGCATCACTATTGTCAATGGCAAATACTTCACGGTGCTTGTACAACAATTTTCTAACTTTATTCTTTTCATTGGTAGTTAAGTTCCTTTGTTTAAGTTTATCAACGGAACTCACAAACGTTTCCTCACAGTTCTCTGGAATCTCGGGTAATTTGGTTGGAACTTCATCAGCTGGTTGATCTGGTGTAGATTGATCATTTTCTTTGAAATCAACCTCGATTGGCATGACAGAGTTTAAAAGCTGGATGGTTCCTAGATGTAAACAACCTGGGACCATAACTGGACGATTGACGTTGTTAGTTATCTTTAATCGAATTCGTGACTGTGGACCCTTCTTTAGCCTTATAAGTTCCTCTTGGATCTCGATTTCTTCTGGTATATCAAACGAAGGTTCAAAAATTGCAGCTTGTCTCGTCTCAAGAGCAATGTTATTTATCTTACATTCAACGACTTTACTTGAGTTGGCTTTTAACTTTAAGCCTGACTTCGGTATTTTGACGGATGAGACAGTACTGGCCTATACTTCTTCAACTACATAAATAACGGATTCAGCACAGACTTGTTTGGTGAAAAATTTATTTAAGTTTGTAACAGTTTCATTTGTCGACCCAGACGTTTGTACGAGGCTCAAAATAACATTAAAGCCAATGATCGGTTGGGCGATTCGTTGCTTGGTAACTAAGAACGAAATTTCAATAAGTTTATTTCCTATATGTGTATTTACAGTGGTATAGCCAACGTATGGTAATAATTTTCCGTCAGCTGTTTTGATCTCTAGATTCATAAGTTCAGGTAAGTTTTTGAGTTCGTACTTGATTTTGTTGGTATCAAGCCAGTATTGGTTGATCAAGCTAACTTGTGCTCCGGTATCTCACAATGCGGTTACTATTTGTCCTCCAATCGAACACTCAACTTCACATTTTTCTCCGACCAAATTTACCAGTTTCACTGTTTGTTTTGGTGTAAGATGGCTTTGAAAAATACAGTTCTTATCGATATTTTGAACATTACGATCTTCCATCGCTTTAATTGCTTTACAAAGTACCTTGTGATCAGCAAAATGTTTCTTTTGACACGATTCATTACAGTATTGCACTGCTTGACAACAGGAACATCTTTTCATCACAGGTGATTGCTTTCCACAACCACAGCATTGTAGTTTAGGAGATTGTTCTACTTGATGGGCTGACGAGCATCTCACCTCCCCAGCCCCTGCCCTTTTGGCTGTTGTTGACAGGATTTTGATTGATGACCCTCCTCTCCACATTTCCAACAATGGTTGCACTGGCTGGTACGTTTTTAGTGCTACAATCCTTACAACCTTTTCTTTTCCATGAACCGGATGATCTACCATTACGTCGGTCTTGACTGGATCCTGTTGGCATGGAGTTAACACTCAAGAGGGCGTACGCTCTAAGCGGGATTTTAAAACATAATGTAATGATAACTTTGATAACACCCAGGGGAAAACAAAAAACAAAAGTTTAATAAACGATAAATGTAATAAACATCCTAATAAAATGTGATTTTGCAGGATTTTGAGTATATACCAGATACTAACTTGATGCCTCATATTTGGTATTGAGACCACCATTTAGTCCCTTGATACAAAGTTGAAAAAATGTTTTTTTCAATTAGGACCACCACTTAGTACCATGTACTACCTTATTGGAACTAATTTTCGCGGGAGTTAATTTTAGCGTTTTGTGCAGTTCTTCGTCAAAATCGCAAAAATTTAAGCCAGCTAAAAATTTTGAGAGTTAAAAAAACCGCAAAAATTAATTCCCGCGAAATACAATTTTTTCCAATTTTATCGAAATATTAGAAAAATCCCTAGGAAAATGAAAGAAATTTGTCCAAAAAAGGGCAAGACCGCAAAAATTGAAACCCGCAAAAATTCCAGAATGAAAAAAACCGCAAAAATTAAAACCTGCGAAATGCAATTATTCGGATATTTTTTTGACCGCAAAAATTAGTTACCGCAAAAATTAGTTCCAATAACGTAAGTTGTTTTTTACCTACCTTATCAGACCACCATCCGGCACTGGCCCCCACAACTTAGTACCGACCCCGATATTGTCCCACCCTGAAATGTTTTTGCCAAAAAGAGATTGCTATCAAAAGTTAAAGCTCAAAAGCCACTTTCCCTAACCTTTGGAGGCAAAAACATGTTTGTTTACCTCCCGAACAATTTTATACACAACGGTGGATTGCACATTTTCCTGTGCCATTTCTGAGAAGTTTGAATAGGAAAGGTGTATTCCCTTGTCATTTTTAGGTAAAATGAGTATTAAAATTAATTTGTAATGTTTAAAAATTTCAAAAAAATTTTTCTACATCAACTTGAAATTTTTAACAAGATAATTGCTGTTTAATTGAGCAATCAGTAGAATGTTACGGATGTTCAAAAGATGTGAGAATAAACGTTCAGCGTCGTTGACCCTTTCTTTCTGAAAGAGACAATTATTGAGTAAATAGTCTGTCATAAGGCACTGTTTTAAAATTTAAATGGTTGTAACTTTGGATCAAAGAAAGGTTTTAAGATCAGGATTTTATCAAAATGAAATCCAGTAACTTTTCTTCCATGTTTGCTGCAAAAAGATTCTGACAAAAAATGGGGAAAAAAGTTGTACAAACTCCTTATTATTGCCCGGACTGATGCATTATCTTATTATCCATCCATTGTACTGTTGCTTGCCTTTGTCCTGCTTCTTTCATTTAATTCTTTATAATACATTTCTTTTGCTCTGTTTTAGCAAGATAAAACAAAAAAATGGGAGATGATATTGTATTGAACTTGCAAACAGATGATACTTCTGTAAAACCAAAGAAGAAAAACAAAGAGATTGCTAAGAAAAAAGAAGATGGCAAACGCAGTGGCAAAAAGCGGAAATATATTGATCCTAAGGATTTTGTACCGATTTCATCTTTGTTTGAAAAGAACCCTGAGATTCCAACTGTTAATCAAGACGACAATATCAGTACAAACACAAAAGATGTTACTTTTTCATCAGATGCACTTGAAGATTTATCTGTTAACCATAAGTTGAAAGGAAATCTCAAAGATCAATTTAAGTTCAATTCCTTAACAAAAATTCAAATGCTGTCTATCCCATGCTTATTGAAAGGTTCTGATGTAATGATCAAATCTCCCACTGGCTCTGGTAAGACCATGTGCTATGCCATTCCAATAGTTGAAAAATTGAGTTCCATCAACCCACCAGTTCATCGCTCAAATGGGCCGTATGTTGTTGTTTTAGTACCAACGCGTGAACTAGCTCTACAAATATTCAATATTTTTCAAGATCTTTGCAAAAGCTCAATCAACATTGTACCAGGATTACTTGTGGGAGGTGAAAAATGTAAAGCAGAAAAGAGTAGGATCCGCAAAGGTATCAATGTATTGATCTCAACACCTGGAAGATTGAATTACCACATGAAAGAAACAGCTTCCTTGGATCTACAAAATCTGCAATGGTTAGTTTTAGATGAAGTTGATCGTTTACTTGACATGGGTTTCCTTGCCACAGTCACAGAAGTTGTCAAACAGCTTGACGAACGTAGAACCACTGACAGACAAACTGTTATTCTATCTGCCACCTTGAATTCGGATGTGAAAACACTTTCGAAATTGAGTATGAATGATCCAATCATTGTTGATGACAGCTTAGATGTTCATGATCCTGCTACAAAGAAAAGAAAAGTTGACACCTTTACTCTCCCAGAATCCCTCAACCAAATGTATGTTTTCGTCCCTTCAAAATTGCGTCTAATCTCACTCTTTGGATTCTTGGCATCCAAAAGCTTTGTTGAAAAATCCAAAAACAAAGTCATCGTCTTCATGACTAACAAAGCCTCAGTTCAATTCTACGAGAAACTCTTTAAATTAGTTTTGAAAGAGAAATATAAATTAAGTGAGAAGTCAACTCAAAAGGTGTTTCAATTGCAAGGTGGGCAAAACCAACAAGAACGGTTTGAAACATATAAGAAGTTTCAGCTCATTTCTAATGGAGTTCTCTTCTGTACTGATGTCGCTGCAAGAGGTTTGGATATCAAGAATGTTGATTGGATTGTTCAATTTTCGTGTCCACAAGAGATTGGGGACTATTGTCATAAAGTTGGTCGTACTGCAAGAATCGGTCAACAAGGTAGCTCTTTGATGTTTCTTCAACCGTCAGAGAAAGATTACCTAGAAAAGTTATCTGCACAATCAATCATACTCTCAGAGTATACATTAGATAACCTCTTGAAAGACTCCCTTGATTCTTTCTCAAGCAAGAAAATGAAAATTGAAGACAAGGCTACAGAAATTCAAAACTTTGTGGAAGAAACACTTGTCAAAGATAAAATGCAGCACAAGTTAGCTGTTGCTGCCTACTTTTCGTTTATTCAAAGTTATTCTACCTATCCAAGTGTCATGAAGGGTATTTTTCACCCAAAGAAACTTCATTTGGGACATACAGCAAAAAGTTTTGGATTGCGAGAAGCACCTGGTAAATTGAAGGAGGAGCCAAAGAAAGTGAAACCTATGAAAGATGAAAAGGAGAAAAAGAAAAGTAATGGTAGATTGAATATCCCAGCAGATGATGTCTATTCTGGTCCGAGAACCAAAAAGTTTGGTAAGAAGAAACCAAACAAAGGCAACTAGAAAAAGTTAAGAATTTAATTTTTATACTTTATAGTTTTGTGGACATAATCTTCAGGTCGTAAATTTTTATCATATTTTTTAGTATAATGAAATAAATCCTGGACTGAACCGTTTTTTTTCTTGCTTTTCCTTGTAGATTGTAAGCCTTTGACTTTGATTCATATGGCTATAAACTAGAATAAGATCTTGATTGTATAATCCCAGTTTCTTTGTTTTCTCACAGGCTGTCATTTTGCACTGCATTCTGCACTTTGAGCAATGATTTTGGATTAAAAAATGTCTCTTTTATTTGCTCGTTTATTTTAGATAAAGTTTATTAGTTATGAATTTTCAGCGTGCGTTTTTGTTACAAAAGTTGGTTCATCATTCTTTGTCATTCCAACACATGCGCAATGCATCAAAATTTGTACCACTCACTCACAGAGGAGTATTGGAAGTCACTGGACGAGATTCTGCCAAATTACTTCAAGGTCTAATTACAAATGATATAACATTGATTTCTGAAGATGACGAGAAAATTATGCATACTTACATTTTGAATATCCACGGTCGTATTGTTAATGATGTGTTTGTTCATAAGAACACAACTAATGATGAATCGTTCCTTCTTGATTGTGATACTGGACAAGTTAATGGTTTATCAGCACATTTGAAAAGATACAAGCTACGTTCGAAAGTCAAATTTATACCAAGACAAGATTTGAATGTATTAACTCTTTTCGATACTGAAAAAGAGCCTGGGGACCATATAACAACAGATCCCAGGAATAAATCACTTGGCTCCAGGTTCCTTTCCGACAACATGGATTCTGTTTTAGCATCTATTGATCCATTACCAGAAGAATTGTCTACTGACCACTACAAAACTCACAGATATGGTTTGGGTATCTCCGAAGGTTTTGATGAGGCTGATAATGGAATACCCCTTGAATATAATGGTGCTCTACTGAATAGTATCAGTTTCACCAAGGGTTGTTATGTTGGCCAGGAACTTGTCGCTAGAGCACACTTCACTGGTGTGATCCGTAAAAGAGTCATGCCTCTACACATTGACAATTCTTTGAATTTTAATGGATTGACTGATAAAACTGTATATAATTCAAAAGGAAAACGCGCTGGTAAACTTCTTGGAGCTATTGATAATGTTGGTCTCGGCTTGATGAGGATTAAAGAAGCAATTGGAGGTAAAGATCTCCATTTGAAAATGCCAGACTCTGAAATCAGAGTAGAAGCTAAAATTCCAGACTGGTGGCCTGATGATATTGTAGAATGAGTTGGAACTGTAATGTGGAGTGGATTGATTTTTACCAATTTAATTTATTGTATTTTGTAATACTTTTAGAAAATTTTAGTAAATTTGAAATTAAAAAAAACATTAACTCTACTTTTCCATTCCCGACTTGATAAAACTTCTTCTTTATAGTCTGAAGTCGCTTTTAAAAATTGCCCAAATGTCTGTTGACTAATTACTTTCTATGGTCGCTTTCTTATTTAAAAGCCATGGTTTTCATTTAGGGGCTGTTGTTTGGAGCTATATTTTATCAAATATTTAACAAATTAAACAAATTTGAAAAAACAATTGCAATACATTTATTTTTCAGCTATAAATAGAAAAAGAAAATGAATTCCTTCACTCTACGAAGATGCTCCTGTTTTTTAAGGCAGGCCCTACAGCAAACACACCATTTCCAACGACGTAACTTCCAAAGTATTACAAATAGTCAGCAAAGAATACAACACCATGACCTGTTGGCAACTCCATCAGTACTCGTAACATCCCAACGTTATGCCTCAAAGAAAGGTAACAAGCTTTCTAATCAATTTTTAAGGTAAAATGACAAGATACCATTCCAAAAAAACTAAACTGGAGATTATCAGGACTTCTAGATGATCTAAATGTGGGTCTAGTGAATTCTTCTTCGAATCTTACGTTCATGCGATTGCTTAAAAAGAATCTCATCTTAAGAAGTGGCTACTATATTTTTTATTTTTGTCTGGTTTCTGCCTTAAATGTTTAGATTTTTGATATTTTTTTCTCCAAATCTTCGACAAAGTTGGCGTTCATACTATAAATGAATTGTATTCATCTTTTTCATCTTCAAGCCAAAAAGAAGAAAGGTTCACCAGGAGGTAGCGGTGGGTCTTCAAAAATTGATACCTCAGTTGGAGATGGGATCTATGATTTGAATTCAGTGAAACAAGATATGGAACGAAATCTAGATCGACTCAAAGATGAAATGAAACATAAATTCCAAGGAACACTAACACTAAGTGAGATCAAGTCTTTTCTTTAGTTCTTAGAAAGATTTTGACCCCTTGTAGATCAAATTCAAATGATTTATGTTTGCTTCTTTGAAAATTTTCTTTGACTTTCACTTACCTTTCAATACCTCCATTTTTTCAGGTACGATAGACAATATCTTTGTTACATTGGATGGTACATCTTCACAACTTTTTGAAATAGCACAATGCACTGCTCTTGAAAAAGAATTTGTTATACAACCTATGGTCAAAGGAAAAAATGTAAGAAAGAATTTATAGGTAGTTTTCTTTGTTTGTTTTATTAATGAAAAATTAACTGATTTTGCTAGCCCTCACTTTTTAATTTTCATGGATCCTTTTTTTTTCCCACAAGATTTTAAACTCTTCTACTTTTTAGATAGAAAAACAAATTATTGATGGCATAAATCACACAGGACTGAATTTACGGCCAAGGTTAACAGAAAAGACTATCACAATTGACAAACCTATGTAAATCATCTTTCTGTTGCAATACATTTTTTTAGTAGTTTTTAGTTATTATTCTATAGCTTTTAAATTGAATTAGTGTGACTGAGACTCAATTTCCTTTCAAACAAACCCATATGGAAAATGAGCATCATCACCAGGTCATTATGTTTATAGTATTTTTTATCGTTTGTTCTAACGACTAAATTATTGTTAATTGTTATATATCTTATTTTACTGAAGCCATGAAACTCTTGAGTTTGAAATAAGAATTTAGCCAACTCTCATATTTAACAGTCTGCGAGGAGAAGATGAAAAGCTTCCAAGTGTAATATTCTGTATTAGTATGTAATTTATAGGCTGAAATGAAAAATAATATTTTTACCTTTAGCTCGAACACTGAATACAAAACCAACCTGATGAAGCTTGCGAAAGGTTCCGCTGAAAAATCCAAGACTAACATACGGAAAATACGACAGCAATCGTTTTCACAACTGAAGAAAATTAAAGATGCCAGCAAGGATGAAATAAAAATGATCGAAAAACAGGTTTTTTTTAACTTCATTAATGGTCTTCATCTACCTCAATAAATTGAAATACTTTTCTAGATATTATAAGTTATCTTTGTCCGTGGAATAAAATTTACATAGGAAAAAGTCGTTCATTTCTGCTGGCATCATCATCAAACATTTTAATATTGTTCTTATAGGTTGAACTATTGACGGAAAATTCCAACCAAAGCATCGATAAAATGATCGAGTCAAAGAAAAAGGAATTAAAATTTTAATTTTTAGCCAATTGTAGATAGTTTTTATTTTTCAAATTTGTTTTTTTTCTACCACACGTATGAGTGAATTTTTGGGTGTCCCTTTCTTCTTTAATGAGCCCTTTTTCGGATGGCTTTATTTGAAAAACTTTTTAATAATAAGTCGTTAATCCATCTGCTAGAGCTAATTATACTAGACCGATACTTGTTATTTCAGGTAGATAAAAATCAAAACTAAACAATGAACAAAACAAGTAGACTTTTAGGAAAACTAGCACAAGCATCTACTACAACAACAAGCGTACGAGAAATGAATAAATTTCCACCCGTTACAACGCCCATGTTGCCACCCAAATCTTTTGATGGGAAAGTTGCCCTCATTACGGGCGGTGGTACTGGTTTGGGAAAAGGAATGGCTACAATGTTGTCCAGATTAGGTGCTACCGTTGCAATTGCGGCTAGGTATGTATGCATGTATAGCCAATTCGCTATCACCTGAGATTAAATACTTTTAAAGAAACACTTGCTCTCACAAATTTCATTGTGAAATACTTATAGGTTTAACTTAGGCTTAACTTAGGACCACTTCAGGTTTCTGCAGGCCAAATATCTCAAACCATCTGATTATCCCTTTAATTTATATATTGTATTATAGATGTTTAAAATATTTCAATTTTCTTACAGACGGTTACCAGTATTGGAGGCAACTGCAAACGAAATCATGAACGAAACTGGATCTACAGTATAGTTCTTGACTTATTCTAAACTTAACTTATAAACTTATAAACTCCAATCACATTTTAGCAGCTGATGATGTTCTTAAGTGAAACTTTTCATATTTTGTTCTTCACCATGTTATATGTTAATGAGGCTATCTTAAAAACTTCTCCTTAGGCTACTAAGAAAATATAAAAATTACAAGAAGGTTCATTTTCTTTTGTCATATTCGACTTCACTGCTCACAAAATGAGGCTTTTAGTAAAAAGATAATAACAAGTTTGAAATCTTAAGTCTTAGGTCCTAGGTCATTTGAACAATCCCACTCAGTGTTCATAAAAATTTTTAACCTCCTCATACACTAGGTTCTTCCCATCAAGATGGACGTACGTGATCCAGAAGCTGTCAAAGCAGCTATCGATCACCTGGAACAAGCTCATGGTCTTCCCAACATTGTCATCAACAATGCAGCTGGCAACTTCATCTCACCTTTTGAACGTCTTTCACCAAACGCCTTCAAAACTATTGTGGATATCGTATTGAATGGAACAGCTAATGTGACTTTAGATGTTGGCAAACGATTGATCAAGGCTGGACAAGGTAACGCGCCTTTAAGCTAAGATGACTTGAGATTCATTATTAAAAATTCAAGTTTAAGGAAATGGTCTATTCAAGATTATTTATTATTGAGCAGGACTGTGATTTAGGCTTTGACTTGAGACTTTAAAACCAAATTAATTCCCTGTAGATGAAAGGGAGTTTCAGCAAGAGACTATCTACCAACGTGAAATAGCTTTCCCTGTATACAGACATACTAAAATCCTTGTCTTGACAAACCTTTTGTGTTGTTAACTATTATAACCTAACTTAACTTAATTTGCTTATTGGAAAACTAGATGATACCATTGTTGAAATAGAAAGACTTCTTATAACATAATAGCATAACATAAATATTTAATTTTGTTTTAAACAAAAGGTGAGCTTTTGACTAGTTTCTATAAACGTGATTTTCACTCCAGGTGCGAATTTTTTGGCCATCACAACTTGGTATGCAGAGATGGGTTCTGGTTATGTCGTCCCTTCAGCATGCGCTAAATCTGGCGTCGAAGCTATGACTAAGTATTTCAATCTATTGTTCATCTTCTTACTTTTTGCATAATTAGCTCTGTTGGAAGTGTCTCTCAAATCCTCATTCGGCACTTCAAAGACAAATTACTTTAAAGAAATTCTGTTATCGCTTTTGTGTATCAGTTACGAATTGATGTAAACTTTTCACAGGTCCCTATTCATTTTTGAAATTCGTCATAAGAAGGTACAAACACTTAAAACACAACTAAGCTTACATTTGCCCACTAGAAGAACCGAGAAACTAGAAATAAAAAGAAATGATAAAAAATAATCCCTTCTTTAGATCGTTGTCATCAGAATGGGCGAAGTATGGGATGAGGATGAATATTATCGCCCCTGGTCCTTTTGAAACGGAGGTATTTTAAAGTGTTATTGCTTTTTTCGACGATATAACGATATCCCAATATATACAGGGTCTTATTTGAAGAAAAGTCTGTATGCATAAAATCATGTTCCGGCGAGGATTAAATTTGCCGGACGGCATGGTAAATCGGTATCTTTTTGCCTAAAAATGAGTGTTTTGGCAAGAATTAAGGTTTGATTTCGAAAATTACAAAAAAAGTTAATTTTGGCGACAGCCCATTTGGCAAATCTTGTCAAAATTCCTTTAAAGATAATAGATTTTCTCCAATACGAGGACTTGGGGATGGTTTGTTGATTGCTTTCCATTGTTTGTGCTTCTATTATAGGGTGCTTTCAAACGACTCGACCCTACTGGTGAATTCACAGCTCAAGGGAAGAAGAAAATTCCAGTGAAACGCTTTGGTGAGATTGAAGAACTGGCGAACTTAGCTGCATACATGGTGTCTGACTACTCGAGCTTCTTGAATGGTGAAGTAAGTACTTGTAAACAATCGTATTGTTTGATCAAAACTTAAAGCTATTGTTCCAAGGTTAAGGGTTGCTTCTAAGGCTCAAAAATATTTTAATCAACTAGATGTCTTTTGAGAAGTTAACATGTCTTTTAGAAGGCCGTGATTTTGATTTTGATTTATCTTATTTTCCCTTTTTAACTGAACTCTGGTTCTTTTTCTCAATAAATGAAAATGTTTTTCCTCTTTGTCTAGATAATTACTTTCGATGGTGGAGAGAAGAGAGCTTACAGTGGAAACTTTAACGGTTTGGATATGGTATGTTCTTAAACTGATTCATTCAGTTTCTGTTATTGACACCTTGCCATCACTTCGTAACTTAACGTTTTCAAATAGTTTCCTTTTGATTTCAAAGTGCGTTTACACCCCTGAGAAAAAGAAAGTTAATCTGGACTTTATTTCGGGTGGGGTCAAAAGTAGGACGGCATGGTCTCAAAGCTCCTAGGTTCAAACCTACTGGTACAAGACTGAAAAAGTAAAGCGATTCCTTTTGATGTCAGTGTGTTCAAAGGGTTAATATCGTGGAACCCTTTCAACACCTACCAACCTTCATCAGTATATTAGCGTCCGAAATAACCAGGATCAAATTTCGTTAAATGTTGTTTTATCTGAGCGTATAGTAAAACCTATGTAAACTCAAACCTAAACTCGCTTAGCTTTTTTTTTCACTTAAAACGCCAATAATTAAATTACTTTGTTATTTTTCCAGGTACCACAAGAGCAATGGGATATGCTCGAAAATATGATCAGAACCACCAACAAAAAATCCAAATTGTAGATTATAATTTTTAACTCAATTAATCCCCTTTGAATTACTCCTGATCCACAGTCATACACGATTGCACACCTACATATTGCATTGAGAAACTATAATGGCAAGTTTTTGAAACTGCTTTTAGTCCTAAAGCAAGTAGCACCAAGACGGTCAACTCTCATCTAAACAATAGCTCACCAATAATTTTACTCCAACCACCTCGGGTATACATTAAATTGCATAAAGTACATACAATATTTTTTGAATTTTTTAGGAAGGATAAAATCATAATTTATTATTATTAATTTTTGGACCTACCTGGAGGTCCTATAAATTAACCTGTGTTCGTCCGTCCGTCCGTCCGTCTGTCCGTCCGTCCGTCTGTTACCAACTTTTCTCAGGATTGAATCATAGGAATCTTTTGATTTTTGGTACAAAGGTGCAAAATGGTAGTGGCCAAAATGTGACGGAGCCCGATTTTCGAAAAAAAAAAATTTTGGGCAAATTTGGGCTAAAAAACGGCTAAAAAACGGGTTTTTTGGACTTTGTGAAAAATTGGATCATTAATTTTTTCTGATTTTTTGCATGAAAGTAGGCTAACATCATTGGTAAAATATGGCTCAAGCAGATTTTTGCAAAAAAATTTTGTTGGCTCAAAAAACGCATGTTTATCTATAAGAATTACTATTAATTAGCATACATCAATGTTCTTAATCAAATTACTCAATTTTTTTATGAGATAGATGTTTTTTTTGCTCATGAGGGTTTACTTTTGAAGAATATGTGTGTTTAGACATGAAATTTTGGTTGCTTGGCGTGTTTTTATAGAAAAAACTGGCCAAATTCGATATTTTTTTATAAGCACATTAGCAATTACTTAGGTATTAGCTTTTCTCGAGATTGGCTCTTTCATTCTTTATGATTTTTTGCAAAAAGATGCACATAACTATAAACCCTTGAATGTGACGGAGCTCGATTTTCGGAAAAAAAAATTTTGGGTAAATTTCAGCTACAAAACGGGTTAAAAAGCGTTTTTTGGACTATGTGAAATATTGGATCATTGTACCGGGTGCAGCAGAAAAAACTTTGGACGTTTGGCGAGCCACTGAGGCCGAACAAAGTCTTGTTTAGACCCAAAACCACTTTTATTAGAAAGAGGACATGCTAACTTAAATTTTGCGGTATAACTTTTTAAGTTTGGTCAAGTAGTTGTCAAGTTATAAGCTTTTGAAGTCAAAATTCACTTTTCGAAAAGTGTAAAAAACACGTAAAAAAAGGTGTATTAAATTTATGCAAATAATGAAAAAATAGCTCAGTATTTGACTTATTTAACGACTTTTACGACATAATTAATTGTTAAAATACTTTTAAAAGCAGTTTTCGTTTACAACATAGTCAGTTTTTAGTAAATAGTCAGTTTTTAGAAATATTTGAAAAAAATTCTTATCGAAAACGCTTAAAAATGCTTAATTTAATGCCCTTTTATTACGTGTTTTTCACACTTTTCGAAAAGTGAATTTTAACTTCAAAAGCTTATAACTTGACAACTACTTGACCAAACTTAAAAAGTTATACCGCAAAATTTAAGTTAGCATGTCCTCTTTCTAATAAAAGTGGTTTTGAGTCTAAACAAGACTTTGTTCGGCCTCAGTGGCTCGCCAAACGTCCAAAGTTTTTTCTGCTGCACCCGGTATTTTTCTGATTTTTTGCATGAAAGTAGGTAAAAGATGGCTCAGGCAGATTTTTGTAAAAAAAATTTTTCAACTCAAAAAACGCATCTTTATCTATAAGAATCACTATTAAAAAGCATACGTCAATGATCTTAGCCAAATTACTCAATTCTTTGATGAGATAGATGTTTTTTTTGCTCACGAAGTCTTGAATATGAAAGAATATTTCAAGAGCATGAAATTTTGGTTTCTAAACGTTTTTTTTATAAGAAACAAACGACTAATTTTAATAGATCGTCACTATTTGTGTTCTGAATGATTGTTTACAGTCATGCTGACGTAGATATCAATTATATGTGTTAAATGCATAACCAGGTAGGTCCATAAAAGTATCACTTGTTTGTTTCATGTTAATCGTTATAATTTTTATGAAAAGAATTTGTTAAGAATTTTATACCTTTTTGTAGTACAGAAATCTTGATCAAACTCCGTGTTAACTTACTCACATTAGGAAGTAATGGGGATCGAATATAATACTATAAAAGTCGGTAAACTACTCATGACTGCGCTGGCAATACAGTAGCAGTTATCACTGACAATCCAAAAGTCTGCTTAACAATCAAATCTCAAAATGATGATGTAATTGAACCAAATCAACCAATCAGTGACATAGAAAGTGATTTGATTGTTGAGCGGACTTTCGAATTGCTAGCGCTACGGGAAGGGATTGAATATTGACTGAGTTCTGAATTTTTTAAATCTCGATTGCGAGTTCGATTTAACACATTTGTACCATTCAATATCATTTTCAGATAAATTAATGAAATAAAACAGAATGGAGGCACCAAAACATATACCTACAGAACATAAAGATATCATTCATGATGTTTCTTTTGATTACTATGGAAAACGGATGGCCACTTGTTCCTCAGACCACACTGTGAAGGTACTAAGTGTTCCCTTCAAAAGATTTTTTTGTTTTTCCTAAATATGATCTTCTTATGTGAAGTGCAAAAGGAGTCTCGTCTTTTGCCATTCAATTTGTAGTTCTCTTCGCATTGTTTTATCTCATCTCTCATAGTATAATTTGTTCAAAACTTTGTATTGTGCTTTTAAGATCATTTGTACTTTCAAAAGATAAATATTCCCGAATTTCCATACGTCTTCCGTAATTTCAGCGTGTTGTTTGAGTGGTAGGTAATCAAAGCACTTGATATTTTTCATGACAAAAAGCGAGAACACTTTAGGGTGCCGGCATGCCAAGAAGACTTGGATTGTTTTAAAGGAAGGTCAGTACCCTTTCTGCATTTTGACCTCTTTTCTATTCTGATTTTGTCTTTTTCTTTCACTCTATTCTTTCTCCGTAGATTTGGGACTTGACTGAAAATGGACAGTGGAAATGTACTGCAGATTGGAAGGTTTGATCTATTTACTTAAATAAATAGCGAATAGGAAGAAATTTTCAAATTATCAAAGCATAGTTTTCTAAGTCTGCGACCGCAGTCGGAGGCGGCCCGAAGGCTCAACTTTTGATAGCTGTCTACCCGAAGGTAGGGGAGGGCGCCACTCTTTCTCTCTGGATTGTTCCACTTACCCTTGACCCTTCTCTTAATTGCTGAACATCATCAGAGAGGCATCGAGTACTACTTTGGGAATTTTTGGTATGTCCTGGCTGGGGATTGAACCCACAACCTTGCGCCTGATGCTCTACTACCACTGCACTACGGTCGCTATAGTTTCATACTTAGTTAATCTAGACGAGAATTCTTATTTTTCTTTGTAGACACATTCAGGTTCAGTATGGAAAGTGACCTGGGCACATCCAGAGTTTGGTCAAGTGATCGCTACATGTTCTTTTGATCGAACTGCTGTCGTTTGGGAAGAGCAAGGTAGGTTTTGTTGTATAACTTTTAATGATTTTATCATTGCTGCCTTATCCACTGATCAGCCATTAAAGCGCGAGGCTGGGTTAGTGTTCTATGTTGTCAATTTTTAAAGTCGCTGCATAGATTTCCATGCATTGATTTAAAATGCATTTCGATAAAAGTAAAAGATATCCCGAATTTTTCAATCAATTGAAGCACCGTATTTTTATTTTGTTCTTTTTTTCAGTCGGAGAAATCAGTTTCCCTCTCCAATCGAAAAGTAAATGGGTAAGAACAATACACAGAAAATGAAGTACCTAATCGGCCCTTTTTACGCCGGCCCTAATTTAACGCCGGCCCCTTTTACGCCGGCCCTTATTCCGCCACAGCCTAATTTTGGGCTTACGCCAATTAGGGCCGTAAATAACGCCAAAACTTGTAAAAATCGCTAATCAGGCTTCAAAGTAGTACGAACTAAAATTTACATTAAAATGTCATCTTTCAGTATTAAACTGTTGAAAATTCCATTGAAAATAATTGATTTTCGTGAAGTTTTGGATATAGAGTAAAAAAATGGATAGTTTTCATCCTTTAATCATGCCTAAAATCCTATAAATTGACAAAAAATGGTCAAAAATTAACGCCGCCTTTAGGTAAAAATTGCTAAATTTTGGCCCTTTTTGCACTGGCCCTTTTAACGCCGGCCCTAATTACGCCACGAGCCCAAAAATAACGCCAATAAGGGCCGGCGTAAAAAGGGCCGATAAGGTACTCTAAGCTCTAGTTTAGACGGCCGACTTTCTGCCCTGCCTATTCTAATTGTTAGGGTAGGCAGAAAGAGGGCACAAAGCTGGTATTTAAAATCTTTGCTTGAAAAGGGTTGAAAGAAGACATTGCATTGACGTCAAAAGAGGGCAATGCATTGACTTTAGACAGCCCACTTTATGTCCGCAGGAATAGGCAGGGCAAAAGTGGGCCTCCTAAGCTAGAGCTACCATTCCGAAGTGCGCAACGAACTTTTTCTTTTCGATTTTCTGCAAGTATCCAATCTATATATTAGTTTTTTTTTTAAATCAGACCACTCGGACTAGCGGACAAAATCTTCTGCACTCGATTCCCTTTCCGCTGATTAGAGCTCCCGCTCAAATACCGTTTA
The DNA here is from genome assembly GCF_902728285.1 of Clytia hemisphaerica. NCBI lineage: Eukaryota > Metazoa > Cnidaria > Hydrozoa > Leptothecata > Clytiidae > Clytia > Clytia hemisphaerica. The sequence continues at coordinate 142,944 of NW_027104615.1, forward strand.
AACGTCTCGTGTTTCAGGTACAACGAGCATCATTGGTGGATAGCAGTAACTCAGTAACAGACATCAAATTTGCTCCCAAAGATCTAGGCCTCTTATTGGTAAGCTATCGGATACGTTATAGACTTGAAAAGTAACAATTTTTCAAGGTCTATAAACGAGGAAAATTTTTTGTCACAATAATATGACTAGTGTATATGTATAAGAATTGCGAAGCAATCCAGGCAAGTCACTCGATTCGCAAGTTGCAAGCAAAATATTTATAAGGGTCACGCACTAGAAATTGCGATTTTAAAATAGATTCGTAATCAATTCGTAAATACAAACCCTGCGAAACCCCGACAACAGCTCAGGTTCAGGAAGACCGGGCCCCTTTAGAATGATGTTTTCGGTACCGTAGAAAACGCACATCAAGTTTTCCTTGGCGCTCCCCTAGGTATATAGAATTTAAAGCTACATGCACACGATAGCAAAACTGCTTCGCTCATGTATATTCGCTTCGCAATAAAAGATGTACCATATATGAGGAGACCATCTGAAGAAACAAACTTCATATTTTCAGGCGATGTGTTATAAAGACGGAGTTTTCCGAATCTATGAAGCTACTGACGTCATGAACCTCAGCCATTGGTCGGTACAGGTCAGTTTAAATGTTTCCTATTTTCATTCCACTGTTTATCCTGCTCACTGTTTTACTGGATAATAACTTGTGTCATTTGGGGCCGTCCACATAGTACGTACGTACGCACTAAGGGGGGGGAGGGGGTATTCTCAAAAGCGTATGCTTGCGTACAGGGGGAGGGGAGGGGTCAAAGGAAAATGTACGTACGCAGAGAAAATTTATTCATAGCCCTTTTTCGATTGTTATTTTGTCGACTTTTACGCTTGTTATACGCATCAAGGAAAAGAAAAAGTTTCTTGATAAACATTGAGTTTCATGTATGAAATAAAGGTCCGAACCAAACTATTTGAATTCAAGATTTTCTTCAACCGAGGGGGGGGGGGCGTGAATGAAAAAGTACATACTTACCAGAGGGGGGGTATAGCCATTTGCGTACGCTTGCGTACAGGGGGGAGGGGGTACTCGATTTTCGACATTTTAGTGCGTACGTACTATGTGGACGACCCCTTTCATCGATTGCATTAAAAAGCCTCACAACCCCCACTTCTTATTTTCATTATTGGGAAATCGCCTGAAGAAGCCTCACAACCCCCACTTCTACTTACTTTCATTACTTCATACTTTCAGCACGTCGTCGAATGTAAATTGGCCAGTGCAAGTTGTATATCATGGAATCCCTCAAGGTCAGTATGTCAATTAATTCGTACGTTAGAACAATTCTGGGGAAATTTTGATGGCCTATATTAAAGGTAAATATTTTATTCTGGGATGTCACCTTCAAAGAATTGCTTCAAAAGCTTGTCCTATATTCAAGCAACTCAATCGGCGTATTAAAGTTTCAATTTTCTTATCTCTTCATTTAGATCCATTGCACCGATGTTAGCAGTAGGGAGCGACGACCCGAGCACAAATGTTGGTGGAAAAGTCGAAATTCATGTACTAAACACTAATACAAGGTTGAGAATCTATTCACCACACCTTAGAAAAACTTAAAATAGACTCTGCGGATCCTTTTTTAATCTGAGATTTTTTTCGCGCTGAAATCTACTAAGGATAGGTAATGGCCATTTCATTATGTGTGTGTATGTGTGTCATTCAATTATTAAATTTATCTCTTTTTTCAGAAAATGGGGCAAAATCGCAACGCTAATGGGTGTGACGGACGCTGTACATGATATCTCGTTTGCACCTAATGTGGGAAGGTACTTTTTGATGTTCTATGTCTTTCTTTTTTTTCTTAATGCATTATTGTAACCAGTCTGGGTACCTGAAGTGATTTGATATTTTACGACAGAAAAGATTTTCCTAATGCAATGTATGCTTTAGTATATAGACTGGAGTCGTTTATAATGCATGTAGTACTAATAATACCAATACTAATAATAATACGGGATTTAGTTTGTATAAACGACTGGAAGAATCCGGTGTTCCAGCCTTATAGATACAGGGGCTAGCTACGCAGAAACTTGCGTAGCGAGAAAACAATTTATCAAGCAACAACAAACTCTCAAAACGAAATCAACTCAAATGAAAAACTTTCAATACACAAATCCACACATCTTTTTTTTCTCAAGAATTATTTTGAGCAGGAAAAAATTATAATTACAATATTGACACTTTTCTTTTGTTTCGAGTTAGTGCACAAAGGTTTCTAGACGACTAAAATTGTTCCCTTTATTACTTTTTGCTTTATTTCTACTATGTATAAATTAGTTGTCTAGCTTGCTAGACTATTTAGTATATGAAAATCCATTCATCTTCCGAATTTTTCAGGTCACGTCATTTGTTAGCCATTGCCTCCAAAGAGATTTTCATTGTTGCCATCAAACCAATTCGGTAAGTTTACTTTCGATTTAAAATTGGGAGAAAAGCAAACCTTTCATCCGTGCTCCAGGTCAACATGAATCGAAAGGAAAGTTTCATTTAACCATCATTAACTCAAAACTAATTTCGCAATTAATTTGACAAATTGACATGAGAAAAAACTCTTCTATTCATTCAATACTCGGATGTCCGAATTAACTGTATCATGAAATAAGTAATAATCTTAATATTCCATTTTGTTTGACAGAACACCACCAGAAAACACGGCAACACAAGCAATCACTGACAAACCTGACATTCAAATATTGGCCACACTCTCTGATCAAGACTCACAGGTATTTCCAAGCATCACGTTTAACTTGTCACAACTGCTCCCTTTTCCTACTCCAAAACGTTCCGAATCCAATATGAACATAATACCGAACCCATACCGAAGCGATGCTAAACCGTAACGCCCGAACGTGGCCTTAGAATTTAACATTAATCACCTTTACTTTCTCTTTAGGATCGCTTCAATAGTACGACACAAGTATGGCGTGTAGAATGGAATATTACTGGAACCATCCTGGCTTCAACAGGCGATGATGGCAGAGTTCGACTGTGGAAAGGTAAAAAAATGTCTCTCATTGACGGTGACTGTTGTAATGCAGCTCCCCTCTGTTGAACTTTGCAAAGGCAAAGGAATTCATTCGAAGGATACCTCAGTAAATTATAAGGACAATTATGCAACTTTGTTTCCAGCCATATTTCATCTTTAACAAACTCTAGTCCTTTATCATAATTTGCACTGATGTTCTCATCGTTATAATAAAAATGAATTCGCCTATCTACAAATGTTGTGGCTTTTTATACACTCTCATAATTTCCCTAGGCAATACGCAAATAGTAATTAGTAATAAAACGACGTAGCAATATGTTCTATAAATTCTCTAGGCAATATAGTCGTATCAGTAAACAAATTTCTATAAAATGAAATTCTCAAAGGAAACGCAATAACACCCTCTTTATAAAGTGTACTGTATGAACTCTTTGAGCTCATTCGTTCGCTTAATGCATTAATCTACCACGCAAAAAGAATCAGCGTAAAATTTATTCTATTTGGACTGGTTATCTCCACGTAAACTTTTCTTCAAATTTATATCCCATTTTTAGGAAACTACATGGACACGTGGAAATGTTTACCTAGTTGGCGTGGTGACGGTACGACCACATCCATTCTCACACGACCCGCGTCAAATTCGATGAGTCAAGCGCAGAATATTCTTGATATGTCAACACAGAAGAGTTACCCTATGTATTGAGAGAGTGGAAACGGCTCTATGAGCAAAATGGCTGGCCCATTTTCCAGCTCCGTAGCAAATAAACCAATAAATTGACAAATTTGATGGAGATTTGATAAAAGCAGATCATTTGACTATAGATTAAATCCTTGGAATAGCGTTACTGTCAAAAAAGAACCATGCCAGCTCTATTGAAAAACACACAATTACTTTGTGCGGTTATTTGTGCAGAAAAATCTTTTGATAATCGTTTTTAATTTCACGGTCGTTTTAATTTTTTGAGGGTGGAATGATTGAACTAAAATTCTGAACGGAGAAAGGAGTTCATGAACTTTTTTTATATGACTTCAGTGTTAGATTTTTCTTTTGTAACCGCGATAAATTTCCGAATCTCTAAAGATATCGTATCGTGTACAGAATACAATCAGAGCAGAAAAAGAATTCATAGTATGGTAAAGATTTTTTTAACAAGATCTTCTTATCTTCTTGTGCAATTGAGGGTTAACGTTCTTCTAGTGAACAAAAAAACTCAACAATGTCACTAGACAGCATTCGGTCCTGCCTAGTAAAATGTAAATATAATTTCTATAAAAGGACTTATCAGGATTTCGATTTATTGAGGTTTACTTTTTGATATTTTTTAAAAAGACAATAATCAATCAACATAAAATTTGTCTATTATTTGATGTCGTCTATCAGAGGAAAAAATTTTCGATTTCCAAGGTTGGAAATTTCAAGTTTACTTAGTTGGAAAAAAGATAAAATCCAATGGAAAATCCAACCTGGAAATGTGGGACAATGCGTGTACCTATCCGTCAGTTCAATTTTCCTTTTGAAACGAACATGGAAAATCGAAAAAAATCCAATTTTCCATTTCGTTTTTTGCTAAAAAGACAAACCATAGAAAATTGAAATTTTTGTTTTGATTTTTTAAAAAGACTCCTAAAAATATCTCTAGAGCACTAACTTGGCGGTAAGTTTGTGTTTTTGTAGTGCGTTTTGTTTCATTTTTTCGTTTTACAAACAAAAAATGAAAAATTGATTTTTTTCGATCAGATTCAACTTCAAAAATTAATGGCGCCAGAAAAAGAAAAGGGGAAGATAGTCTACAGAAAAAGAGAGTGTTGATTGTTAACAATAGTGTTGTCAATTTCGAACGTGTTCGAATTCCTTTAGGGGGTAGCTAAATGGCCAAACAAAAAGAATCATAACAGAACTTCAATGTGTTTTGTTAAGAATTACTTATTGCTTATCCTAGCCAATAAGCATCGATCCAAAATCACTGATCGCTTCCATCGTATTACACCCCTGTCTCACTGACCTGGTGGAGATTATACCTGAATTTTCACCGGAGAAAGGACAAAATTCAGAACAAAAATTCAAACTTTCAAATCCTGCTGTCGTCAGACATCAAAATAGTAAGATTACATGCGAAAGGGACACAACCATTAAGGAAGAGAAAATTTTGACCGGGTTTGAAATCCGGGAGGGTACTACCCTTGTCGACCGACGGGGGTGCTCCGCTGCGGTTCGAAAAATGGACCCTACGTAGGACTCGAAATTTGCGAAAAAAGTGACCCTGAATGGGACTGAAATTCCAAAATGTTCTCAAATTTTCTACTTTTTCCCCAAATTTTCCAAAAATAGGCACCCTGCGAGGGACTGATTTTTCTATTTTGGTGTTTTTGCGACCCTACCTGGGACTCGTGGAGGTTAAAAAAGGTACCCTGACCAGCGGAGCATCCCCGTAACCCATCTTGCCCCCCCCCCTGGGGTTTGAAATTTCAATCAATTTTGACTGGCGTAAGTCATTTAGCCCACTTTTGGCAATTCTTTCCGAAGGGTTATTTACCGGGACGGATCTGACCAGGTCACTGATACAGGGGTGTGAAATTCTTTTAATGCTTGTCTTGTTATAAATAAGTGCAATTGCATTACAAGTGAAATTTTATTTTGATAGCTGTCCGCTCTTACGTGTTTCTCAATCGACGAATGATAATTGAATAATCAAAACTTTTAAGTTGATTTTTCAATTCATTATCTTATATTGAATAAACGAAATGAAAATCACAAAATTTGACAAAATTTGACAATTTTTGTGTTAGTAAAAAAATTTTAGGAATTTTTAAAACAAATCAAAACAAAAATTACAATTTTCTATGGTTTGTTTTTCTAGCAAAAAACGAAATGGAAAATTGGATTTTTTTTCCATTTTCCTTGTTCGTTTAAAAAGGAAAATTGAAATGACGGATAGGTACACGCATTGTGGGACATTCTCCAAGGTTGGAAATTTTGCATTTTCCATGGCTTGGAATTTTCAAAAATCCAGGTTGAAAAAAGCCAAAATCCAAATTTAACAAGGTTGGAATTTTTTTAAAATTCAGTTGGAAAAAGCCAAAATCCAAGCTAAAAAAGGTTGGAATTTTTTAAAATTCAGTTGGAAAAAAGCCAAAATCCAAGCTAAAACAAGGTTGGAATTTTCGAAAATCCAGGTTGAAAAATGCAAAAATCCAAATTTAACGAGGTTGGAATTTTCGAAAATCCAGGTGGAAAAAAAACAAAATCCAAGCTAACAAGGTTGGAATTTTCGAAAATCCAGGTTGAAAAATGCGAAAATCCAAATTTAACGAGGTTGGAATTTTCGAAAATCCAGGTGGAAAAAAAACAAAATCCAAGCTAACAAGGTTGGAATTTTCGAAAATCCAGGTTGAAAAATGCGAAAATCCAAACCAAACAAGGTTGGAATTTTCGAAAATCCAAGTTGAATAAAGCCAAAATCCAAGCTAAAAAAGGTTGGAATTTTCAAAAATTCATGTTGAAAAAAGCCAAAATCCAAAAAATGATGGCAGAGATGTGGAAAAAGAGATCTTAAAAAAGGTTTTTGTTTTTGTGAACAGTCACTCGCTAGCCTAGGCTCGATGGCTTCCGGTCAATCTCTCGTTATTGTTCGCACAGATACGTGGTTGATCTTACATCACTCACACAGCTCAGCAGGGCACTATTTGAAACTATGACGCAAGTACCCTATGTTTTCACTGTGCGAACTCACTGCGATTGACCTAGGCCGCTTCGAAGGAACGCCTCACCTGACGGAAACTTACAGCTTGACTGCCTGCATTAGAGCCTAATATCTAGGTTAGCTATACATCAAAACAGTTTTGAGCGAAAAATCGCTTGTGGTTTTCTCAAAGGACATGCGCAGAAAATGGTTACAAAAACGTAATTTCCACATGGATTTTTGTTTGGAGAAACAAAAATTTCCAACCCAAAAAGTCTAGTTTTCAATCGAAAGAGTTTCAATTTCACAAAAATGTAATATCCACATATGGATTTTTAATGTTTTCCAAACTGTTTGGAGAAACACAAATTTCCGACCCAAAAAGTCTAGTTTTTCAACCCGAGGTATCAAATTTACAAAAATATGTATTTTCACATCGATTTTTGACCTTTTTTTCAATTCCCAAACTGTTTGGAAAATAAAAATTTCCCACCCAAAAAGTCATGTTTTCCAACCAGCCTTGGAAAATTGTCATTTCTACATGGGCTTTTTTCACTTGATTTTTCAAGGGCATTGGTTTATTCTACAAAACCTATGGGTAATGAATGCGTGTATACTTCCGTCCATTCGATTTTTCACAATAAAAATGAAATGAAAATTGATTTTTTTCAATTAATTTCAATTTTTCACTTTTGTTTTTAAATTAAAAATTGAAAAAAGAAAAATTGAGATTCCATTTTCAATTTTTAATTTTTTGTCCATGTGGGTCACATTTCTGTCATGATGGTGTATCCTTTAGAGTAGACGGGGGTCTGAAACGGCAATGTTTGTTGTTTGCGCTTAGGCATCCTTTGTATAATATCTCTATCACATAAAACATTTTACACTGTTTTTTAATATTGTTTCCTTATTTCATCAAATAATAGTGATGATGTAACATCATAAGTATATACTACCTTTTAAAATTATATCATACTTGGCTTTAAACGTAGCTTCTGCAGATGGGTTCAAGCTAAGTATAGTCCGAGATCCGTAAATCGCAATAGGTGTACTTACGCAATATAACATGCAGCAGAACAGAATTGGTGGAGTGATTCTGCAAGACAACTGACACGCTGGAGTAATCGTCTATTTGAAGGTCCTGAAGATGCTGTAACAGGGCTGGGTGGTTCAGAAAGTTTACAAAGATTTCACCAAGTCACGGTGGAGAATAATCGCGACAGCTACAATTTGCTGTAAATCTTTAGAACTACTAAACCTAAAAAAGCCTACAAAAACCTTCCGTAGAATGACCATAAACACCTCCTTTCCATAATCCCCGCACCGATCCGATCCGGCTGGAGATTCAAAGTAACAGATCTTACTGCTAATTTTCCAAAAGCTTCGGTCTTGCATATCATTCCAGTTTTTCAATAAGATCTTATATCATTAGAACATTAGATGTTACATTATTATGTTTTTTCTGATCGTGTAATATGTTAATAATGTGATAAAGATGTTATGGGCCATATGTATAACATCTACAGCAGTCTGTGACTAATCTATCAGCCTAGCTTCACTCTTGCCATGTTCAGACCCCCGTCTACTCTAAAGGATACACCATCATGACAGAAATGTGACCCACATGGACAAAAAATTAAAAATTGAAAATGGAATCTCAATTTTTCTTTTTTCAATTTTTAATTTAAAAACAAAAGTGAAAAATTGAAATTAATTGAAAAAAATCAATTTTCATTTCATTTTTATTGTGAAAAATTGAATGGACGGGAGTATACACGCATTGTAATGGGTAACGTTTTCCAAATCAGCTTAAGGTAATCGCTAAAATTTCCAACCTTCAATTATAAAACCAAAATTTCCAACCCAAAAATATTGAATTTCCAACCTTGGAAATCGAAAATTTTTTCCTGTGTATGTAAAACCATTTTTGGAATCTTTTTGAGTTTATGACCCTCTGAAAAGTAATTTTTGAAATTTTCAAATTTTATTTCTAAGATTTGATGAACATTTAGTCATTCGAAGAATAATCGTCAGCCGTGCAAAATTACTCGAATCTGATTGGTTTAGAGAAGTGCGATTAATCGTTAATTGCACTATTACCACTTTTTGCACTCTTCGGCGGGGGGACACTTTTGTCCCCTTATTCTTTTCTCTCCCAAGTCCTGTGTCAGAGACTTTTTTTTACTATATAATAAAAAACATTTTTTTTCTTCAATATAAAAAAGAACAAAGAAATTTTACGTTACAATAGCTTCTTTTAATTGAAAACAAAGAAAAATTACACTGCAATGTTTTCTTTTTAAACAAAAGTAAAAAAGGAGGTTTTCGAATGTTTACTGACGATTACCTCGGAATCGTATGTTTTGTCGTGCAATTAACGATTAATCACTCGTAACAAAGGAGAAAATACCCAGAAAATACCGTAATTTGCACTCGTCCTTCGGACTCGTGCAAATTACTATTTTCTCCTTTGTTACTCGTGATTAATTGTTAATTGCACTTCAAACCATACGATTACTAGTACAAATTAACTTCATATAGCTCAACTCATTGTTTCAGAACAAGCCAAAAGGTTGATAGATAAACCCTGAAAGTTTCATATCAAAATATATCGATTCGTTATTGTTTATTGATAGGAATTTTCCGACTTTCAAAATGTATCGGCAAAATTTATTTATTGATACTAAATTATCAATGGGAAGTCACAACTATGGTACAGTATAGTATTTACCATACAAATGAATAGTAGCCTCAAACTCAGGCATATTTCGATTCTATTGGCCCCCAGACTTATAGTTTATTCTCAAAAAGTTCATCACCTAATTTCACTATTCCAGCAGATTCTGTAAAAGTTCAATATTCTGAGCTACCCAGAATTTTGGGTGTGTTTCATTCTCAATCAACATCATAATACTGTTAGAGAATAGTCGAACGTGCGCAACGCACTGGGCTCAACTTCAGTGGCTTCAAATCATTCATAGGCCCAATTGTAGACCCCCAGATATTCACCCAATGAACAAGTGTGCCAAATTTCAACCAAATCCGATAATTTTGGAGGCCTGTAGACTGCTCCAAAGCTTTAGCCTCGTTTTGGCAAAAAACTCGTTCCCAGGCCCCAAAAATCAAAATTTTTGAAAAATGCAAAAAGCACCCCCAGATATTCACCCAAAGAACAAGTGTGTAAAATTTCAGCCAAATCGAACAATTTTTCAAGTCTCCAGGCTGCCCCAAAGTCTTAGCCTCGTTTTGGCGAAAAACTCGTGCCCAGGCCCCAAAAATCAAAATTTTCAAAAAATGAAAAAAACACCCCCAGATATTCACCTAAGGAACGAGTGTGCAAAATTTCAACCAAATCCGACCATTTTTGAAGTTTCCAGGCTGCCCCAAAGTTTTAGCCTCGTTTTGGCGAAAAACTCGTCCCCAGTCCCCAAAAATCAAAATTTTTGAAAAATGGAAAAAACACCCCCAGATATTCACCTAAGGAACGAGTGTGCAAAATTTCAACCAAATCCGACCATTTTTGAAGTTTCCAGTCTGCCCCAAAGTTTTAGCCTCGTTTTGGCGAAAAACTCGTCCCCAGGCCCCAAAAATCAAAATTTTTGAAAAATGAAAAAAATACCCCCAGATATTCACCCAAGGAACAGGTGTGCCAAATTTCAGCCAAATCGAACAATTTTGGAAGTCTCCAGGCTGCCCCAAAGTTTTGGGACATACACACAGACACACAGACAGACACACACACACACACACACATTCTCAGATTCTAACTCAACTGAAGTTGAGAATAAAAACGCTTTCGAAAATATTTTCATATATTTTTAGCTTTAAATTCTTTGACTATTATCCTAGGATCCAGGAAAGGGAAATGCAAACACAGTCTTTAAAAGAAATTTGAGACTAAAGTGAAAAATAAAGTACTGACAAGTGTTGCGGATCCTTTTTAAAGGTTTAAATCAAAATTAGATATGTACAACATGACACATATAAGACGTATGGGCATCCCATTCTATATTTCAAAAAAATTATAAATTTAACATATGAAACAAAAAATTAAAACTTTTCTAGTGACATAAATAAAAAATTTAAATAAAAAGTAATCATGAAATAAAATACTGACAGATGTTGATAATGTAGAGAGGTGAGTATGTGCAAAATAAAATATCTACAGTAAAAAAATGTAAATAGCAATAAGGTTTATACAAATAACGGTAGAGTTGAATCTCCTACCAATAAATTCCTTGCTACATAAGATTTGAAGTCACTTAGTCTTAATTTGTTACATATGCTGAGTGGCCTGCTGGATTGGAAGTAACGATTGCCGCCAGAAGTTGAAAAATGTAAAACGCACGAAAAAAACGTTCTAAATACACCTTTTCGACCGTAGCTGCTAATTGCCGCGCGGTCGTTTTTTGTCCGTTTTACTACCTTAAAACCGTTCCAGTCTTTTTTTATGCACCTATAGACAATAGAAAAAGGTATCAAAAAAGGATTGGAACGAGTTTAGGGGGAAATATCCGCGTTGCAATTGACGGCTACGGTCGAAAAGTTGTATCTAATCCATCATCCAAAATGCGGCGCATATTTTAAAGCTTCACTTATTCTTGCTTAAGAAGAAAGGTTAAAGATTCGCCTCTAGCCTCTAGCTTGAAACTCATTTGATTTCTTCCAATTCAAATAGATGTTTCTAACCTACCAAAAGTTTTTACATATTCTGTTTGAGTTTTCGTACAAATAGAATCGACCATTTTATTGAAGATGTTGGGTTGATCAGCATGGACGTGATGTCCGGCATCTTCAACAAAATAAACAGTCAGCTGTTTATCGGACAGTATATCTTGCACTGACTGGAAATCGGAGATACCATTGACCCAGGAATCACCCCCGGTTATGATAGTGACCGGTTTGTTGTTCGGAAATTGATCTTTGAAGCGATGTATTAATGGATTTTTGGCGAAAACCATTTTGTCGGAAACAGTTTGGAAAGCCGTTTCACCACTAAAAATGAAATTTACAATAATTAGATATTCAATTAAACAAATCTCCTCTACCTAAACACTGAGAATGATCGGAGATGAAGGAAACACACAACAAACAACACTTGAGGTACTAATAGAGGAGATGAAAAAGGACAAAAGAAAACAGCCAAACTCAAAAGAGAACAGCGGCAAGCTCATGGATTTATAGCAGTAAGAGAAACGATATTGAAAGTCATAATAGACCTTTTCATAAATTACGTCACGAACATCACTTGCCTCGTTTTGAAATTATTGCCATGGTGGTTAACTCCCAGCGGATTTTATTGCAACTACTTTCTATTCGTAAAAGAATCATTTAATGTCTCAAGGGATATAACCACCATGGCAATTGTTTGAATACGAGGCAATTGATGTTCGTGACGTAATTTATGAAAAGGTCTATCAAATCTAATCAAATTTTATAGCAAAGTAAAGGAGCCTCTTTAACGAGAATCTATTCAACCCTTGAAAACCCTTGAAAATGATAATAAATTTGACGTCAGAACAGATCAGTCGTGCTCTTCGTTTTTTTTTTAAATGGAGAATTTTTAATAAAATACAAAAACATGAAAAAAACGACCAAATTTCAACAAAAAACGGTATCGCCTAGAAGAATTTCAACAAGAGATGAAATCGAAAATGTTGCAAATCGATGTACAGAGCAAAACTGCATAAAAGATGACGACAAAATGAGATTAGAATGTCATAAATGTCAACGAACACTGCATTATGCATGCACAGGACTACCATCTTACCAAATACAAATGTTCCTGAATAAAGGCTATCGAAAATACCAATGCATAAATTGCTGTTCCATCGATCAGGAGCTACACCGAAAAATCTTGGACCAATCAGAGAAAATCAAAAGCTGCACACACAGCCGTAAAGAAATTGAAGCGTGTGAAAATATTATCATGGTGAAAAACGAGAATGAAAGGAAGTTGAATGTCGCAGTTAAAGAATTACAGGGATACGTTAAAGAAAGGAACCATGTTGCCGATACAATTCAAGCTCAATTTTTAGCGCTGGAAACTAAACTGACAACTAAAATCGAACAGGCAATGAATGCGAAAACTATAGATATCAAAATGAAAACACATTCAAAGAAAAGTTTTGCCGAAATCACGAAAACCGGTGACGAGTTAAATATATCCAGCATGAAACAAATACTTCGCAGCGAAAAAGTCGAAGAACAAAGGAAGAACAGAGAAAGCAATCTCAAGGGAAGCTAACATCATCATTCATGGAGTGGAAGAGAATGGTAATAGAGATGAAAATGATTTCGTAAACGAACTCATATAAACGACGTTAAAATAAACACAGAGCCAACTTACGTCTCCCGTATTGGTAAAGAATCAAATCGTACACGACCAATCAAAGTTGTATTTAATGACGGGCATGTAAAATACAAATTTATGAGAAACTTAAGAGAATTGAAGCAGTACGATAAGTACGCCAGTATGAGCATCACAGACGATTTAACAATAATGGAAAGAGACCAAGTAAAAGAATGGAGAAGTAAAGCAAACGAGAGAAATCGAGCAATGCCGCAGAGCGATTACAAATGGAGAATGCGAGGAAGTCCTCAAGGAGGACTATATTTAAAAAAGATTTTTGTAACGCCATATATACATCGAAATGATTCTCAAACAGCTACCACACCTACCTTGGTTTTTGAGCGTTGCAATGGAAAATATAATGAGCAATGGGACTATTCTCTTCATTGGAATATAAAGGATCGTATTTAGCCACAATGTCTGAGCGAAGCCTCCCGACTAACGATGGACCTGAAACGAGAAGAAGAAATTATTCATGAAAAAGGTTTAAAAAATCTGGAGTTTTGACCTAAACTGTCGAATATGCTAACCGCACTGGCTCAACTTCAGTATCTTTTAAATTACTCGTAGGCAATTGTAAATAAAATTTAAGATATGATAACTTTTCTCTAGAGACCCAAAAATCAAAATTTTCAAAAATATCTACCCAAGGAACAAGTGTGCGAAATTTAAATCGGACCATTTTCGAAGTCACCAGCCTGCCCCAAAAGTTTCTAGCCTCGTTTTGGTGAAAAACTCGTTACCACACCCCTAAAAATCTAAATTTTCAAAAAAAAGAAAAAAGACGCCAGATATTCAGCCAAGGAACAAGTGACATAGAATAGGATTTAATACTATCAACAGCCCTTCCTCACCAAAAGAAATTGCTATCCATTCAAGCGTTTTAACCTAAAAAGTCTTTTTTTCTGAAAACAAGGACTCAAAGTTTAAGCTAGAGATCGTTATTCTCAAATTTTAAAGAAATAATGAATTCGATAGATGAGAAAAACAACTTACCCCAAGGTCCAGCAGCACGCAGAGCAGATAACGGGTTAAAAGATGTCAAAATTTTGAACAATCGGATTTTCCATTTCGGGATATTCTCCAAAATCCCCGTTCCTGGTTCAGGAATCTGTGGAAACCCCCATGGATCATCTAAAATCAAATGTAGAACCCGATCAGGATATTTGATGGAGTAAATAGAGGAAATATAACCACCGAAACTATGTCCTAAAATTATAATCTTCTCTAATCTCATTTGTCTTCGCCAATCTTCAATCGATTGTATAAATAGTTCATCAACCTCCTCAGGGACCTCGGGAAAAACCGGCCTCGAACTTCGAGCGAAACCTAACAGATCGATGGCATATACGTTCCGTGTTTTTGATAACGCGTCTAAATTCCACATCCAGAATCCAGATCCTGCTGCGAAACCATGTATCATTAATAATGGCGGATGTGTTTTATCGTCATGGTTACCAACTTTTAATGTTCGAATGACATTTTTGTTTGAAATTTCAATGAATTTTGTCTCATGGTCGTTCTTCAATACTAAAAATATGAATAAAAATCGTGAAAATAATGTTTTTTTAAAAACGCGGTAGAAATTCTCTACGACTCAGTAAAAGAAGACAAGAAAATGTAAACAAATAAAGCCGTACGTGAAGGTAGATCGTCCAGCTGCGGTGCGCAGGGTTTTGGGCTCAACCCCTAGCTGGGTCATACCAAAGACACCAAAAATAGTATTTGATGCCTTAGTAAGCGGAGAAATCCAGGGAAATGAGTGGCTCCCACCTCTACCTTCGGATAAATAGTTGACGAAAGGGAGCTTTCGGGCTATTATCTTATCATGGAGGAATTGATAGATAATACCAAACATTTCAAAACTAATTTTCTCTCAAAAAAATTGTAAAAACACTGACCTTGGTACATGAGTTTTTCAGCTTCGTGGAACTTTTCTGGTGACGTAGGCGTCCATTTCATGCAACCAGAACATTTTCTTTCATCGAGTCTCTTTGCTTCTGTCATGCTGAATGTGTATTTGAAGTTTGTTGAAGACTTTCTTTATTTGTGTAGTTTCTTTCTTTATTAGTTCATTTGATGTTTCTTTTTCGTTCTTTTTTGTTTTCAGTTTTATATTTCCTAAAATAAATGAAAAAATAAATGTTGAAATTTCAAATTGGATTTCAATGAAAGTTCGCCATGTTTTCATTTAAATGTTATAAACAACCTTTTAATTTAAAAAGGGACTTTAAGTTCGTAATCCAAGAAATTCATTTTTTTATGAACTATCCAATGTCAAAGTTTGGTAAATCAACCCGTAATCTTATTGACCTAGGAACAAATAAGGCAAATGTTATTGGATAGTAAGCCTTTCTATACAAGTCAAAATTCTAAAAATTCGAGGAGAAAATTGATGCAAACAAGTCCTGGTATCTACATAAAATAATATAAAATTTCATTCAATATTACAATACAAAACCAAATAATTTAAAGAGAAAAATAATCAGAGCTGGTGGAGGATCCTGATAGTAGCGAGTTTATGTATTCGAGATAAATCGATGGGAACGGTATAAAGCATAATTGACATATCTCCAAAATCACCGTCCACTTTGCTCGAAGACGGTAAAAACACCAAAATACCGTCGTCTGTTTAGGTGAGCAAAGGCGATATAGAGCCGTACATGAACTATCGACTTTGTTTTGTATCATTTCACTTACCGTCGCCCTCGATATCCTCCGATACATAAACTCGGTAGTGATAGGTACTAAGACAGGGCTTCTGCAAACTACCACGGAAAGCTCCACTCGATAAAACGTTTGGTGAGAACCGAGCCTCTCCTAATTCTAAGAAGTCTGCCAATACTGAATAAAATATTGTTGGAAATTTCTTGGAACATGACGAAAAGAGAATGAGCACATTAGAGTCTCATTTTAAAAAAAACTTTAAATACTATAACCATCCCTCATCCAAATTCCAATCATCTCAACAGGAAAATTTCTAAATATCTGTTAAAAATTAATAATTCGTAAAATATATACACCGTTGACACTTGACAACGCGTAAATTGAGATTATACAGTCCACACAATGATTCATAAATGAGGCACGTATAATCAAGATTCTCCTGATTGGCTAGAAGGAGCTTCAATATCATCAGCCATAAAATGTTGAGCTATATTTGACAAGTCACTTTGTTCGGTTACTTTATCACAAATATTATTCACACACATATTAAACTCATCCGGCCTGTCCGCATAAATATGATGTCCTGCACCTTTTATGATTTGAACATCGACATAACTTTTATCCCTCAGATATTTGATGTTGTATCCTGAGCTAGAGTCCATCCAAGACCTTGATCCATACAAAACAGTCATTGGTATTTTGGAGTCAATTTCTTTAACGCGATGAATCATTGGGTATTTGGCCCATCCGTATGGTATGGATAAAGAGCGAAATGCAGTCTCACCACTATAAAACAATAAAGAAAACTTGTATACCTGTATAGAAGATTGAACCAAGATTTCAGATTTCAAACATTAATAATGTTTTATCTTAAACACTTTTGGCAGTGCTGTTATTTCTGGTTATTTTAAACTTCAGGAGAATGATTAATAAAAGCTAAAGAAAGATACCTTGGGGATTGCGCATTACAATGGTAAATATATTCCATCACTCTCGTGTCGTCTTCACCAAATATTCCTTCATATTTCTTTCGTAAATCTGGACGAAATTTACTGATCAAAGTTGGTCCTGATGGAAAGAATTTTTGGATATATAAAAAAAACTTTCATGAGCAGAATTATATTAATCTGAACTCTGAGTATCTATCCTTAACCAGGGTACAGTACGCAGTGCGGGTGAGTAAAAACAAGACATAAAATGCAGCTCTTCCATTGAAATCTTATTCAATCTCTAAATAACAGAAAAAATCCAAAAAAATTTAAGGGCTGATAAACTTACCCCATGGACCAGCAACTCGTAGTGCAGCTAAAGGATTAAACAAACTTAACACGGCAGCAGCAGCCTTTGCCCAACGTGGAAGCTTAAAGGATTCTTCTTCCCCTGGTGGGGGCTTTTCAGGTATTCCCCAAGGATCTGCTAATATTAAATGTCGAACTCTTTCTGGATGTTCCAAGGTGTAAGAGCAAGCTAAATAGCCACCAAAACTATGTCCCAATAAGACAAATTGTTCTAATCCAGCTTTTTGTCGCCATTCTTCTATAGACTGGACGTAAAATTTCTCAGCATCAGCACTGTCAGATGGAAAATTAGGTCTAGAACTTCGACCAAAACCAAGTAAATCTATGGCATATACTTTTTGTTTTTGTGAGATTTCATCCAAATTTAAAGTCCAGAATCCAACACCAGCAGCGAATCCATGGAGTAGCAAAACTGGTAATCGGTCCTCTTCTGATTCAGTTTCAATGGTTTGAATTTTGTTGTCATCACTTATAGGGACAAAGTAACTTTTGAAGGATCTACGAACACCTAAGAAATAAAATTTTCTTGTATTAACTTAATTTTTTTGTCAATAATCCTTACCTAAGTCTACAATCCTGTGAATTAGGTCTATTTATGGCTATTTTTGGCCGTTATACTTTTGAGAAAGACAGAAAAGAAATCAATCAAAAAATTCTTCAATATAATACTGTGAAAATTTCAGGCTAAACTGACAGTAAATTTAGTTCTTATAATTTCAATTTTGGTTAAAAAGTATTATTTGAAATGTGTCCAAAATTAGTTCAAAGTGTTCTATTAGGGCTGGATTAAAAAAATATCAAACAACAAAAAAGTTTTTGTGAAGGAAAATAAAAGAGAAATTCAAAAAAACTATCTATTGTACCAAGAATAAACTGGCAATACGCTCTTATAGAGCTAGGAAACAGAGGTAGCAATTAACTGAAAAGACCAGCCATGGTTTTCTTAAACTATGGCAACAGCCATACCTTCTAACATTTTCTTTTCAGCAACTTCTAACAGTTGGAAAGAGGTAGGTCTCCAGCTGAACCATGACCACCACCAGCTGTCTTGAGTAGCTACTTCACTCACAGCTGTTGTTGTCCCTTGGTTGCTCATACTATCAAAATGAAATTTTCGAAATGTTTGTAATGATCTCACATGTTTGATTTTTGTGATTACATGATAAATCCTAAAGGAAAACATGCTAAAATATCATTCATTAAAACAATTTGGAAAGATGTCTAGAATAAGATGTCAACAATTGCAGTACAGTAATTGTTTTATGAAAATAGTCATCTGCGATTAATTACGTGAAGGTTTTGACTTATTTGGGCATTTCTCTGGAAGTTTTCATCCTAGAGATCTAATCTTTTGATATTTTATTTGCCAAAGTATGGTCATTACACAAAGTTTATTGCCTCTCCCTAAATTTCCTAAAACTAAACTTAAAGAGTCTCCCACTTGATACAATCGATAACTTTTGCAAATCGATGACTAATCGATAACCAATCAATTGATTGAATATCTTTTGATTCCTAAAATCAATAGGTAATCAAGTGTATTCTAAAATCTTGAACATCGATTGATCATAGATTGGTTTTTTCATCAATTGGCTATCAATTGTGATTAATCAATCATTTCAGAGTCAATCAATGAATAATCAATCAATCGATCATGAGTGTTGTTCTGCTCATGCAAAACCCTTGATTCTGTAGAGGTCACAAAATTGCTGAGTACCATACAGACATCAGAAAAAAAATTCAAAATAGCGGCCAAGAGAACAATGATAAAAAACTAAATTTTGGAGTTTTCAATTGCTTACTACAACAGAATAATGCAGTGAAATAAAACGTAAACAAACCTTCAACCTTTTGTCGGTCCAAATTAAAGAAATATCCTAGCAGCTTCAATCAAAGACAAATGATCAAATATGTCGCTTTTACATAAAACATTTAATCGTCAACATCCCCTACATCATCTACCACCCCAGCACCCAACAATGGAACCAACATTTCCAAGGAATCTACTGGGACAGTGACTGCCCTTACTGATGCTGACCCGACTACCAAAACTACTTCTAAACCTACACTGAATATGTTTTCGTTTGTCAATATACAAGGACTTTGCCCACAAACAAAACCTTCATCTGTACCCTACCTCAAAGATCTTACAAACAGCTCAACACAACTGTTTTTAGGCTTAACCGAAACCTGGGTTGACGGACAATCACAAAAAAGGAGAACTTGAGATTGAAAATTACACTTTTTTTAAGAAAAACAGAGACAGAGTAAAATCGAAATATGGCAGAGCAAGCGGAGGCGTTGCATTTTATGTACGTAATGACATTGCATCATTCTTCGAGCCCATTTTCGAATTCTCGAACGGAGTAAATGAAGCATTGATGCTTTTATCAAAAAAATTTAATATTCTTCTCTGTGTTATCTACAGACAACCCAACAATCCAGACCACAAATCTGAAGAACCTGAATTACAAGAACTCCTTTCTGCAATGATAGCAAAAAATGATAGTATTACTGATTGTACACCTGAAACATTAATCCTTGGGGACTTTAACATACCACACACCTCTTAATGACGAGACTTTAACCCCAACACGAAATTGCAATAAATAGCTTCTGGACGTTTTAAATGTCTTTAAAGCAGACTTGCACATTAATCAACTGATACACAAATCAACACGCCGTGATGGTAATATTTTAGACTTCTTATTCACAAACAACACAGACACTTTATTTAAAATTACACATGCTCACCTACTATTTATTCAGATCATCTTGTTGTAGATGTTGTTACAAAACATTTGAATTTTGATAATCAATTCGGAGAAACTGAAGAACGTAGCTTAATAAGCAAATTTGACCTCTACAACTTCCAAAGTGATAAAATTGACTGGGAAATTATTAACAAAGAATTAACTGACATTAATTGGTCTCAAGAACTGGACACAAATCTATATGAACAAAATCGTCAATATGCCAACTTCCTTGAAAAATGTCGTCTGATTGTGAAAAAGTATTTGCCAAAGAGAAAACCTCCAAAAAAATTTTCAAAGATTCCAAGAGATCGTCGTATTCTTATGAGAAAACGTAAAAGACTCTCCAAAAAGAATTTCAAAACCAATAAAACAAATCAGAAACTAATTGACATTGAACTGATGCTACAGCAATCCCACGAAAATAAACGCGATAAAGCAGAGCTGGATGCCTCACTGAAAATAAAAAGCAATCCTAAATACTTCTACTCCTATGCAAAGAGATTCACAAAAACTAAACCTAAAGTTGGCCCACTGAAAAATCCAACCATCAACAAATTAACATCTGACTCGCAAGAGATGGCAAACATCTTACAAAAGCAATATACTGTTCAGTATTTACCACTCCCAAAACAGACTACAGTTTTCTGAATTCAAATGAGACAAAAGACTCCTCAACCCTTGAGCACATTACTTTCACAGAGGTGATTTCATCCAACAAATTGACACTATTCCAGCCAACTCGTCAGCCGGACCAGATGACTTGCCAGCAAAGTTTTTCAAAATGTGCAAGAAATCACTTTCTAAGCCACTTAAGATGATATGGCAAAACAACTTTGACAAAGGAATCACACCTGAAATTCTCAAAACAAGCCACATTACACCAATCTTCAAGAAAGGAGATCAAGGTTTACCAGAGAATTATCGACCTGTTGCCCTGTCATCAATTACCACTAAAATATTTGAGAAAATAGTCAGAGAAAAATTGCAAACCCACCTTGAAGAAAACAACCTATACAATCCAACACAACACGGTTTCAGACCAGGGCGATCTTGCTTGAGTCAACTATTTGCTCATGTAGAAAGACTGATATATCACCTACAAAACAATGAAAATGTTGATGTAATTTACCTTGACTTCAGCAAGGCCTTTGACAAGGTGGACCATCAAATCTTGCTACACAAGCTAAAAATTAATGGAATCAAAGGACAACTATTGAACTGGATACAAACCTTCCTTACTGAGAGATACCAAAAAGTTTCCATAAACACATTCCTGTCAGATAAAGCGAAAGTTACAAGCAGAGTTCCACAAGGCTCAGTTCTGGGCCCCCTCTTGTTTCTGGTAATGATTAGTGACATCAACGAAAAGATTAAACATTCCATCCTCTCATCTTTTGCTGACGACACAAGACTTATGAAGGCAATATCTTGCGCTGCAGGTGTGAGTCTGCTTCAAGATGATCTAGACATTGTCTATGACTTGACATCCATCAACAATATGGAGCTCAATGGAAAAAAGTTTGAACACATTGCATACGGAAAAAATGAACAACTGAAAGTACACTCAGTCTACAAATCAGATGTAAGTCTACAAATCAGATGTACAGCAGCCAATCGAAATAAAAAGTGCAGTGAAAGACCTGGGTATCCTACTCTCAAACAACCTGTCATATGAAATGCACATTCAAACGATCACTGACAGAGTCAGTGGTATTTATTCACATACAAACCAACGCCTGGGAAGAAAATGCCACCTCAAACCAGTGAATACAACGAACAAGAACATTTGGAAGAGCTGCCTTTCAGACACCGGTCCAAGACTATTCAATGTGTTACCAAGAAAAATACGTGACATGACCAAATGTTCCAAAAATTCCTTCAAAAAACAACTTGATCAATTTCTCCAAGATGTTCCCGACCAGCCACTGCTCCCTGCCTATCTCTTACAGGATGGCTGACTCAAATTCAATTGTTGAAATGGTCAAACACCGGACCCCACGGGTTGAGTGAGCAGAGAATTTGCTGAAACACATCAAATGTAATCAAAGGTAAGGTAAGCTGTAGTAATTTTTACATATCAGAATCAATATCCAATAAATCGATTGGTTAAAGATTAATCATCAATCAAAAAAGTTATTGATTACCCCAATGTAATGAACAAGGTGGCGTCATGACAACAGGAATTTCTTGCAGCAGGCAACCTAGTCAACTGCTCTAACTTGGGATGATTGGTAAAAAAATGGGACTATTGATATCTGGCCTGTATTTTCACTTACTATTAAATCTCTTTGACAACAAATTTGTTTTGATAACTCGACCAAGTTTATCAATCATACTTTCTGTCATAACATGTCACGATAACTGTCACTGATAGTGCGCCCTTTTTAACTTTTTGTTTTCATTCAAAATGACCGGACGCCGATTGGAGAATTAGAGAACGCCTGCTGCCTAACCCCCTATCGCCCGATGAGATTAACAAATTTAAGGAGTGTGTAACTTGCTGCGCAAGTGACGTCAAACGCTCCATTGTTTTGCTACTAATTGCTCCGGCCTAGGAGCCTTCAATTCTCTCTTCCGACAATCGTCAAGACATTTTTTGTCTGTTTATCTAATCCGATGATCTATTCCGATTTAACAAAAACGGATCACTGATTCCGATAATACTGTGATTTGATTGGCCGAAAGGCCGAAAAGTATTTAGAAAAAGATGGCTATCGAAAGGTCGTGGACTGGTGAGCTGTGAATACTGGCAAATCTCAGTGAAAAATTGATCATTTTCATCCTTATTCATGATGTTTTGGACATGATTTATGAGAAGTTTGATGGTGCGTTGTACGTTGTACTGCTACTGTATACTGAATTCAAAACGTGTGTTTCTCATGATTTTATGCTGTAAAAATGATCTATTTTGGACTTTTGGTCATTTTTCATGATGATATAATTGTTGGTTGTCCCTTTTGGATTTTCAAACTTGACAATGAAACTTTCAAACACACAGCCATTGATACACAGTATATTTTGTGGTGTTATGTATGGCTGAAAATGATCCTGTTTTGGACTTTGTTATTGTCGTATTCATCATCGGCTGGCGACCGTTCCTTTTGATTTTTCAAACCCGACACAGATTTTTTACAAACATATCACTATGAGAATTCAATAAAGGATACTGAAACACAGTTCCTGTGTAAATTTTAAAAATTGGAGAAATTTTCACAGTCAGACAGTGTTATGGCTGAAAATTATCATTTTTGGACTTTGTTGTAATTTCATCGCGGCTGGCAACCATTCCTTTTGATTTTTCAAACCCGACACAGATTTTTTACAAACATATCACTATGAGAATTCAGTAAAGGATACTAAAACACAATTCCTGTGTAAATTTGAACAACATCGGAGAAATTTTCACAGTATTATGGCTGAAAATGATCGTTTTGGACTTTGTTGTAATTTCGTCGCGGCTGGCGACCATTCCTTTTGATTTTTCAAACCCGACACAGATTTTTTACAAACATATCACTATGAGAATTCAGTAAAGGATACTAAAACACAATTCCTGTGTAAATTTGAACAAGATTGGAGAAATTTTCACAGTATTATGGCTGAAAATGATATTTTTTGGACTTTGTCGTAATTTCATTGGCTGGGGCGGCCGTTCCTTTTGAACATTTTTCAAACACGAAACAGGTTTTTTCCAAATATAATTATTACATACACACTATTGAACCATTTTATTTGGTTTATCCTACTCTTCTCCAAGTATTATCCCAGCAGAAAAAATAATGTGGCTTAATGGGATAAACTTTTGCGGGGATAAAATTTTGCTGATTTCGCGGATTTGGGTGTCATCCGCGAAATTAAGTCTCAATGGAAATTTGGAAAGGCCTCATCCGCGAAATATTTTTAAACAAAACTCAAAATTTGTCAAACAAATACTTTTTGAATGTTTACTGGCATCAAAGAAGTCCTAATAATGTGTATTTCAACAACCAAAAAGCACGATTTGACAGTTAAGTCACAAAATCGTGAAAATATTACCACCCGCGAAATTAAGTCCCTGCAAAATTTTTAAATTTCGCGGGTAGGCCCAATCGTGAAATTAAATCCTCGCGAAAGTTTATCCCATTAACGAAATTTTATCCGGACAATCAAATTAACAGCGAATCATTGCTTCGCTATTGGCAAGTTTAGAAATAAATAAATTTATAAGAACTAGGAAATATTGACTTCTAAATATTTATCTCCTTTAGCTCCAATTTTGAACTTTTTAGTTGAGGATGAGTGGGCGGGGGATGGGCTTGGTTATTTAAGCAAGAAAGTGCATGTGTAATCACTTAGAAGAGCTAAACTTCCAGCTGGTTTATTTATTCGTTAAGATTATTTCTCATTCTCGCTCTGCAATAGATTTATTGCCGGAGCTTCCAGCGCAGCTGGTTTATTTGTTCTTCTTTGTTCCAGACACTCGTGTGTGTTCTACTAAGGATTTTTTTCATATTTCGATTCAAAAGGCTACTCGGTGCGAAAGGGAGATCATGTATTCTTGATATGCGTAAGTCATTGTTCTAGCGGAAACACCCTAAAAAAGCCGGGATTTGACCTCTCTCTGTTACTAAAAATAGAAAAACAGAGGTCAAAAACCGGCTTTTTTGGGTGCTTCAGTTAAAAAATATGACGTCATCTTGACTTACGCATATCAAGAATTTCTTAATACACCGTTCATTAACTCAAATCAAATGTCTTTGGAGGTTCGGTGAAATGGTGGCCAAAACTGCCATCCCATGTTTTGTCAGAAAGTTCCCAAGTTAGAGCAATTAATGTTAGAAAATGAAAAGCACGAAATAAGTCCAGATGTTGTGTCTTTCTCTTTTACGAGAAGAAGCCACACAACGACCAGACCAGAAAGTTGAAAATGAAATGGTACCGTGAGATTGGTAACTTGCATCAGTGGGAGGCTAACATGCATAGTCCTCAAATGAATGACCCGGCTGGTCATTAAAATAAAAAACTAAATTGAAACAAAAATGGTAGATTAGAGCTGCGAGCGGAGCCGCGTAGTTGTATTTTAATGACCAGCCAGGTCATTAATTTGAGGGCTAAGCATGTTAGCCTCCACTGATGCAAGTTACCCAATCTCACGGTACCAAGATTGGACCATTCCAGAATTTGTCCGTAACTAACAGGACAGGAGGCGTATCAGTGTAGCTGGAACATCGATATCAGTCGATATTCCAGGGTTAGAAAAAGCTAATACCTGTTATCTTTTCTCTTTAAAGAATCAACAAGCCATCAACATCGATAAATTCAACACATTTCCTCAGAAACTTTTAAAATCATCTGCCATTATGACTTTCTTGAAGCCATTCCGAAATGAACCAATCGGGTTATGTATCGGAATTCCTATGGGAGTTCCTTTCCGAAATTTGTAAAATAGCTAAGTCGGCAAAAAAACTTTTCCCGGGGGTTTGAGGAAAAACGGAACTGCTATCATTTGTTTTTTATTTAACCAGATATTCAAATTTGGGCTCAAATATACTTAAATAAATAAGTTAATATTGAATTGAATTGAATTGAATAATATTCAATATACTATTTGTATCTCTTAGAAAATAAACACTTACAAAACGACATTGTTTATCATTTGGAATACCCCCGTATTTGAATCATTCTATTGTGGGCGCAAAAAAGGGCGGAAACTAAGTAGCACCCTCAGTGCAAGATTGCCGCCTCATCTTTATTCGCCTGCGAGAGAATGCGAGCTAATCATTATTTTCTTGCGCGCTCAAGGGAAAAGGAAAGTGATCGATATTCTTTGAAGGAAAAACGTCAGAAACAAACCCAAAGACCAAAAGATGTATTTTGTTGTTGAGAATCAATCCTTTGAAGATGAAAAATTTTTTGCTTTGCATTTTTTTCGGAACGCTGAAAAACTCTAATTTCGATCTTCCTTTAAGGAGGTTGCGAGATTTGGTTTAGCGAGGCAAAAATCGCTAAAAAGCTGGTAAAATCGTAATCCTCAAAAATCGAAGTTCCAGCCTCACTGCGTATGACATTGGATATTCGATGGCAAAAGTTTTCACCAAAATTAAAAACAGAAAAAAAGAGGGAAATTTCTGACACATTTTGTGAAAGTATATGGTATAATAGGGTGCGCATATACATGCATGGATTTTCATTACATTGGAATTTCCGACCACCACTGGAAAAGAGGCTAGAAAAATTTTTAAGATGTACGTCGTCTGAAAAAATTTTCTGGAATGGCCCGCCATTCATTTAGCTTGTGAAAGTCACCGTCGCTGCCCATTCATTCCATTCATCATATTTACAAAGTAATTGACGATTGAAGGGGCAGGTGAATTTCTTTGATCTTTAACTATTTTCTTTTGTTCCATTACAGCAATTTCTTAACTAAATCAAGCCCAAAACAAAATCGCACAGAAAGCTGGAAGCCAGACGCCAGATAGATTGTTGTTGTAGTAAATAAATGTTAATATGATATGATTAGAACCTTTATATTCCAACCACACTCTGTGCAGACTACTGTAGGTAGCTATTTATCTGAGCTGAGAAGCATGCCACATGTGATTATAAAATCACAATTCCCTATTAATATATAGATAATCAAATTCTGATTATTTTGCAAAACATGTTATAAAAAAGATCTAGAAAGTACTTACGTAACGCAGTCTTGGACATTTTGAAATTTTGGCTGATTCACAAAAATATTTTGTACTTTGATTTTGTTTACATTTTTAAAGCTCTGTCTATATGTCACTATCCGGTAAAATACAGAATGCTAGCGAGGCTTACAAGAGAAGACTTTTTTGGTTCTGCGAATAACACTTTATAACCCTATCTACACGCATTCAAAAATTGTAATGGAAAAAGATTGAAAAAAGGGAGCAGAATGGCAGAAGAACTAAACAAAGTTTTTTACAGTTTTTTTTTCTGGAAAGGTCAAACAACTGGAGCATTAACGAGAGCCACTGAACATTGTAAAGGTCAGTGGGCAGACCAGGAAGAGAAGGAAGACAGGGTTGCCCCATTGCCATTGTATTATTTCATTCCATCCATTGGCATAGACCTTTTTTGAATCAAAGAGAGAGGCGGCCACCCTGGTTGAATAATTATGTAGTCCAGCAGAAGAACAATGATAAAATCATGCATAATTATTACAATATACATGATACAGTAATTATGCATGGCTCTATCATTGATTTTATGGCTGGACTACATAATCAGTCAGGCACATCCCTGGCAAATGAACGGGGGTATTTTTCACTTCTTCTATTCTATTTCTATCTATTTGGTTGAGTTGCAGGAGGCTTTAGAGGCCTATTCTCGCAACTATAGACGCTTACTAATGAGCGTCCCGTCAGCACCTTGAACTGACTACCCAATTCGCCTCACATGGCATGGGTTGACCCGGGCGAAGGAATGTTCACTTGCCAAGGGAACTGCCGTAAGTGGGAATCGAACCCTGGCCGCCTGCACAGATAGCGACTCCAGAAGTCACGCAACTATCGTTGACGTCAAACCAAATGTTTCATTTTTCCGTGAACTTTGAACCCTTCTAACTTTTCTTCTATGTATGCTAAAGCGTTCCGGTTTTTACTAAAAGAAAGCCCGTGATCTTAGCTTTCCAGCAGTATATAACACTGTGGACACACACGGGCTAGACGGCAAATTGGTAAAATGCCAAACGTTTTGCAACATTTTGAAAATTGTTTGCCGACGGGAGAAAAGAAATTTGCAACTTTCGAAGAATAAATGTCCAGACGGTGTCAATCGAACGAATCGAACGCCGAATCAATCGAACGCAATTGAACGCAATCGAATAATTGCAATTCGATTGTTGAACGCAATCGAATCGCAATCGAATATTACCCAGGATTTGCTGTTCGATTGCTTCGATTACGTTCGATTGTATTCGATTACGTTCGATTGATTCAATTGTATTAGATTTTATTCGCTTTAGTATGGTACTTAAGCGCTCGGCCGCCCACGCTAAGAAGCTCTAACAGAGTGATCCAATTTAATTTAATCGCAATCAAACTCATCGTACATAATCGTAATCGAACGATATTGAAGATTAATCCAATGTAATTGACATCAATCGAACCAATCGAACATAGTCAACAATCAATCGAACCAATCTAACCTTACTCGAACGCAATCGAATATTACCCAGGAATCGGCCGTTCGATTGAGATTCGATTACGTTCGACAATCGAATCGCAATTATTCGATCGCGTTCGATTACGTTCGATTGGTTCGATTGCGATTTTTGTTCGAAGTTGTTCGATTAACACCGTCTGGAAATGTGTCTGGAAATGGAGGAAAAAGTAATTGGAGGCTGAAACTTTGTATGTTTATCAGAAAAAGGGTGAGGAATTCAAAAATCACATTCGCTAATTCTAGTTCTTTCATTTTCATGTAGTTTTTTTAACTTTTTTGCTTCTTTAGCATGGGAATGTCCCAAAAAAAAGTTTTTATTTCTGCCGAAATGGATTTTCTTTTCATTTGGGGTTTCTACTTTCAGAAAAACTTATTCTCTACTCATAAGTTTTTGTTCCTCCATTTCCAGAGGCCCCTTGAAAATGGGTCCTACCACCTTTTTTGACTCATTTCAACCTTTTCCAAGCTATTTTCTTCAAAAACAAAAATAAAACAATGCAATGTCTTCTTTTTTCAAAAAAAGATATATCTTTCGTTATTTTGATAAATATACTAAATATTTTACAAATATTTTTATATAATAATATTTTAGCACCATCAAAGAATTCTTCCTCCAAATTTGAGGTCTCTAGCTACCCTAGAAAAAGAGATATGCAAAATTTAAGAAGCATGACTGGAAAATTTCTTTTTTTTCTTTTTTGACACATTTTTCGAATTTTTCCAAGCTATTTTCCTAACCTTTTTTTTGACATTTTTAGTCAAATTTTTGACACTAAAATTTGAATATCTTTACAACCACTTATCCTCTGGAGGCCTATGACCCCTCATTTTCTTTCTTTTTCAAAGCTCTACAAGATAGGATAGATTTTGAAAAAAAATTTGAAATTTGAAAAATCTTCTGGAGTTGCTAGCACAGAAGCCAAGGTCGACTACCACTATACTACGGCACTTGCGACCATTGGCAAATGAACGGGGTTGAAAACTGAAAGTGACGTAATAGCGCGCCAAATACCCAGTTTAATTGAACCGGGTTGGAAATATTTTGCTTCATTTCAAAGAACTGCATA
Source organism: Clytia hemisphaerica (assembly GCF_902728285.1). Classification (NCBI taxonomy): domain Eukaryota; kingdom Metazoa; phylum Cnidaria; class Hydrozoa; order Leptothecata; family Clytiidae; genus Clytia; species Clytia hemisphaerica. The sequence continues at coordinate 171,977 of NW_027104615.1, forward strand.
GATGAAATTTTTTTTCCATGGGGCAATTTTGTCTTCGAAGATTGTTCCCAGTTTTCTTCCTTTTTTCCCTTTTTCAGTTTGAAGTTCATTTTTATTCATTTTCACGCTTTTAGCCTGAGACGTCCTATCTCATTTACACTGGGTGACGAATACCCCATGCAAATGCTTACCCACGACCCTGGACACCTCCGTACATTGCACGGTGGAGTCCGGTGGGCGTCCGGTGGGTGTACAGTGGGCGTAGCTTAACCTATTTTTACCACCGTAAATGTCCCACCGTACACGAAAAATACCGTCGTACATTGTACGGTGGGAAGTCGATCTGTGACAATTCCGTGTACGGTGGGATTCTGTACGGTGTTTTCGATCTTACCTAAAATGCCACCGGACGCCCACCGGACTCCACCGCGCAATGTACGGCGGTGTCCAGGGTCTTGCTTACCCCGTTCATTTGCCAGGATGTGCCTGACTGATAATTATTCAACAGGACGTCCTCTTTGAAAAAAGGTCTATTGCATTGCATGGTTGATTCAAAAGGGACATTTTGTGAATTTTACTTCTTAGTTCTTCTTATTGCAATTGGGACTAATTTGATCAAATTTCTATCTTTCTAGGGGCAAAAAGTTGAAACTTTCCTATTTTTCCGACTTGTAGTGGGACTGAAGTTTGATTTTCTGATTTTTCCAACCCTTACAGAGACTGCCATGTTTTAAAAAAAACACCCTTAAGGTTTAAGGGGGCACTCACATAACGATTCTTCCCTCGACTAGGTATAACGTCAAATTGATGCAAAGGGGTGGGGGTTAGAGCAGTCAGGGCCTCCTTTCATTTCTTTTATATTACGCAAACGGCAGTGTGTGCTAAATTATTTTGGTTTCACTTTCGATTTCAAACAAACGTTGTAGCAACAACAGGGCGCGCTCGTACATAAAATTCAAAAAAAATACCGATCATCGTATAGAGCACTAAAAAATACCCCCTTTCTATGTTTAGTTTGTTCTACCTTGGATTATTAGTGAAAATATATTCAAAAAACCTTTGTCCGCTATCAGCCCGCGCGGTAAACTTTGTCCGCTTCAATTCTTAGATAATGAATAAGAGGAGGCACTACTGGGTCAGAAACTGTTCGATTCAGACCCACGAACGTTTTTCCATGCGTGACCCCGTGACGAATGCTTATGAATTCTTTTAATAGAAGCGTTCGTCACAAACGGGAAACCGCTTGTGACGAACAGTTTTTAAAGAAATTTTAAATTTTAAAAAAATTTGAAAAATCTTCTGGAGTTGCTAATTATGACATCATTAAATATGTCAATGTCCAGGGGATGTCAATCAAAATTTTCGATTGTCGAACCAAACCAAAGTCAATCGCAGATTTACATCAATTATTTTAAGATTGATTTGGTTCTATTGTACTCAATTGGCTTCGATTGATTCAGTCAATCACTTCGATTGGTTTCGATTATATCAGAGTGATTGATCGAACAATCGAAACCAATCGAAGTGATTTATCGAATCCAATCGAAGACGATCGAAGATTTGCATCTTTTTCCCATTTTGCAGGGCTCGAAATAACGGTCGGACATCGGACATTGTCCGACCCAATTGCTGAAATGTCCGACCCAAATCGATTCTAGTCGGACATCATGTCCGACCCAATTACTTTCGGTGCCTTCAAAAAATTTGTCAGATGCGTTGTGAAATTTCCAAAAGAAATTATAATTTACATAGAATTAGTAACTTCTTAATATTTACACACAAAAACTCTCAAAGTTGCGATCATTAGTGTTAGATATTAATTTTGTGTGATGCTTTTTCTCAACAAATGAAAGCATTCTTCAAGTAAAAATCATGGGCTTCTGACCATTAATTGGCATTTGTTTAGCTTCTTCGTGATCAATGAAGATATTCTATCAGAAGCTTGTATTATACTTGAAATATACCCCACATAAAAATCAATCGGACATGTCCGACCCATTTTACTTTAAAAGCCTTAGGACATGTCCGACCCAAATCAATTTTTGATCGGACAATGTGTCCGACCACCTAAATATCGTTATTTCGAGCCCTGTTTTGATTGAATTCGATTGTTCGATCAATCACTTCGATTTACTTCGATTGATTCGAACAATCACTTCGATTTACTTCGATTGAATTTGATCGATTCGATCGATTCGACTCCAAATCGAATTCGATTGAGTTCAATTGACATCCCCTGGCAATGTCAATTCAACGCCCGTTAAAGAAAATAATTTGTAAACAGTACTTTTTAACGTGAAATTTAGAAATACGTACAAAAAAAGAATCAAATTTAAATATTTGTTTTCTATCTAGATTATATTAGCGTTAGAATACGGTAAATTTTCACTTATTTATTTTGGTTTCCGTGATAAAAAGAAAGTCTTTATTGTGAACTTTGAGCATGCTTATCGAGGTATATATACTTCCGTTCCACATACTGCCGGATGTAAGATTGATGGGATTGAACACTGAATTTTTTTACTTTTGATTGAAAATAAAGGTTTAATCTAATATTTATTAAGATTTATGAACTATTTGAATTAGGTGCTTTGAAACCCAAAAGTTGATAGACACTTTATCTCTATTTTTTTGAAAATACTCTCAGTTGAAAATGAAAGTATCAAGGGAACAAGCAACATTAAAAGTAATCACATTTATAGGCTATCAATTAAAAGAGCTTATTCAACCCCAAAAACAAATAAAGAAATTGTAGAGAACGTCAAACTGAAAACCTACATTTCAAGGTTCACCTACAATTTGGGGTGCAGACAGTGTACTTGAAGTTGTTTTTGTAGAAGTGTAATGCTGGGTTTTTAATGGTTAAATGTGAATGACTTTTAGAAATCCTTTTGAAGGATATTTATATGTCAATTGAACTGTTCATTCTTACTCAATAGAACATTTTTAAATTGAATGATAGTTGTTTGATTACCACACCCCATCAAATAGTAATCAAATCGAGAAGTTGCATAGATCGGAACTTTTTTTATACTTTCTGTCTATTGCCATTTTACCCTAAATGTTGTTTTTTTTGGAGCTATAAAAGCTAGCTTAACTTCAATAAAAATTATTTATTTATAGATATAATAAAATTGATAAAGCTTAAAAAGCAACAGGCCTAACAATGGCTGCTTTTGTTCCAAAAAATGGAATGCGTGTTGAAGTTATTGGAAAAGGGCTGATAGGTAAGCTAGCAAATATTATCTTTATTGTCAAGAATCACCTCTCCTATTTTGAAAAAATGATCTTAGTTATGTTTACCATGGTGAAGATTTCAAACAGTTCTTTTGTACTGTTTTTAACAGCCAAATTACCCAATTCTGAAATTGCGTTTTGAAACTCAATATTTAGAGAAATTTCAATTTCTTAGTCTAAGAAATGAGCATTATGCATTTGCTTTCAGAGAAATTATTTGCCTTATTCATCTGGCTTTATTCATCAATATGTTAAACAGTTATTTTCTTTTCAAAGGGAAAGTGTCAGTTGTTTGCTAATTTTATGCTGATGCTTTTTAGAAAATTTTTTACCTCCACCAAAACTTTGTTCTAATTAGGGAAATGGGCAAAAATTTCACCTGTTTGCCCATACATCACCAAAGGCTAAGAATGTTTTCAACCTCTTTCTCTTAGGTACTGTCAGTTATGTTGGTATGACTGCATTTGCTGCTGGCAAGTGGATTGGTGTCGCTTTAGATGAAGCTAAAGGAAAGAATGATGGAAGTGGTAAAGATCTAATTGCTAACCCTAACTGCTTCAAATAATATAGATTTGGAAGTAACTTAAGTTTTCTTAGCCAGTGGTTTATGTTAAGAAAGTCTTGAGAGTTTAGTGAGCATCCAAGTGTAAAGCTATTATAACCTTGAGCTACATAATTTTAACTCCATTGCTTGCTTGGATGGTATATGCACATGATATAGATGTATTTCTAATTTTAAATTTTTAAGATCGTTAGTTGAAAACCTGTTGTATAATGTGACCAATTTATAAAGTACCCTAATCTTGCATTAAATTTCATTCTCTAGTCCAAGGAAAGAAGTATTTTGAGTGTCCACCAAACCATGGAATCTTCGTGCGCCAAACACAAATCACAGAACTGGTTGACGATCCAAAGGTAGAAGAAGCCATCAAATCTCCTCGGTCTAGTATGATTCCACCCTCCACTGGTGCCTCCCGTATAAGTGGTTTGCGCAAACCAGGATCTAGTAGTGGTATACCACCTAAAGGGGCTTCATCTCCTTTACCATCAAAACTTGCAGCACCAGCCTCTTCAAATCCCAAGCCAGGGAATGAGTCTGGAATGAAGCCCCCTGGCTCCTCTCTGAGGCAACCATCAGGGCTTAAGGCACCTTCAGTGTCAAGCCCACCACCTCCAGCACCATCATATAACCAAGCACTAAAACAACCATCTACTAATCCATCACCTTCCTTAAAGCAACCAGGTCTTCGAAAACCATCTCCCACAAGCCCACCTCCATCTAAACCTGCATCGTCCCTTAAAAAGCCATCCACTTCTAGCCCAACACCACTTAAAACAGAAAGTTTAAAGCAACCCTCTGTTGTGAAAAGTGAACTAAAGGTAAGTAGTGTGCATAACAAAGGTTTGTATGTATTCGCTCTTTTGTCCTGTCATTGTAAAGCGTTTGTCATGCTAAAAGTGTAAAGAAATTTGAATGTTTTTAAACAATTTAAACCATACATACAGTGGAGTCTCTATAACTCGAACTGGACAGGGAACACAAGTTTGTTTGAGTTTAAGAGACTTTCCAGTTATAGAGGTTCGAGATAAAGGGACTCTACTATAGTAATAGTACTAAAAATAAAAGTAATATTCATGATGATTTTTTTATCAAACTACTTCTTAAATTTTAGGTTGTTCCTTAAGAGCCACATTCTCTAAGAACCAGGTGGTTTTGGACAATTTTGTTAGTATGAAATTTTGTTTGCCTTCATTTTTGGATATTTGGTAGACAATAGTGAAAAACTCAGAATCCCAAAATTTTGGGTCCCAAAAATCCATAATGGATTGCTTGAGGGCAAGTTGAAATTTTGGACTTTTTTTGCCCAGTGTAAAAGTCTGATTTTGAGAGAAAAAAATTTTTGGCTTAATTTTTCTCAAATCTGCTCATAGATCACATGGGTATTATTTTTGTTCCTGAGGAACAATTAACAGTTTTTCCCAACATTAGTCGCAACTCTTGAATAATCGAGGCAAATATCGCACTTTTTGTGATTTGCACCTTCTTGTAGAGCCTGTAGAGCCCAGCCAGGTTGAGTGAAATACTTCAAATTTTCAACATTTGATCTTTGTTAGTTGGTGAACACTTTTTGCCAAAAATAAAATTCCTAGAATGCTCCAAGGCTGAATAATTGAGGTTTAAATTTGTTAAAAAGTGAGTTTTTTCCATATCTAGGCCGCCATTATGAAAAATGCGATTAAGGTCACATGGGTTTTTTTGGATTTTTTGACACTTTATTGTGAGTACTTTTAGAAAATCAAAAGAAACCCATGTGACCTTAGTTGCAACTTGAAATATTTCCTCTCAAAGTCAGACTTTTACACTTGGCAAAAAAAGTCCAAAATTTCAACTTGCCCTCAAGCCGCCATTATGGATTTTTGGGACCCAAAATTTTGGGATTCTGAGTTTTTCACTATTGTCTACCAAATATCCAAAAATGAAGGCAAACAAAATTTCATACTAACACCACCCACCTGGTTCTTAGATAATGTGGCTCTTAAAAGCTCAAAGTAGATCCAAGTAAAAACTCATTACTGAAATATATCCGTTTTCTTTATTTGAAAATATTATTTTATCAATAAATCTTTGTTTTTTGTTGTAATATTTTGTATATATACGTAAACACCCATACATCATACACATATACAAGGCTTTTTCGTTTATAAGTTTATGTTAAACCCACGGTTATGCACACTGCTTCCTTTAAAAGCTTTTTATTTTGTAACAAACTTTCCAACACATAAACACACTGACACATCTTTTGTTTATAATTTACTCTATACAATCCTGTTTCTGATATTCCAGGCACTTATTTATCTTCATTTTTATGTTCCCATTTTAGACTGAACCTGTTTCTCCGCCTCCGTCTAGTAAGGGTATCAAACCTCCAAATGGATCAGGTCTTAAGGCACCTGGATCAGGAATTAAAGCACCAGGGGGTTCTGGTATGAAGCCTCCAGGTGGTTCAAAGGTCAGTTCACCCTCTCCACCACCTCAATCGCCTTCCCCTAGAGGTATCCCTGCCCGTGGAGGAACGATCAGCCCACCAACATCTGGCCTAGCTAAACCAAAAGGTGGACTTCAAAAACCTGGAAGTGGTCTCAAGGCACCAGCCACGCCATCATCGAAAACTGGTGTACAGAAACCGTCAGGACTTCAAAAGCCTGGACTCAAAGGACCTGCAACTCCTGCTGTTAAATCAGAACAGAAAATTAAAGAAGAGCCTGTAGACCAAGTTGAAGAACCACCCAAGGTCATTGAAAAAGAACCTGAAAAAGCTGAACCACCAGCACTAGTTAAACCTGAGGTCAAAGAAGAGCCAGCAGAACCAGAGCCTCAAGTTCCTGCTGTACCACCTGCGCACAAAGTAGTGGCTGCATCAGAAGAACTTCTAGATCTTCAACGCAAACTGATGGAGAAAGAAAAATCAGTTGTTGATTTAGAGGAGAAGCTAAACGTATTGAAGCAAAAGAGAATCGCTGATTTAGGGAAATTAAAGGAAGTGGATAAACTGAAACTTCAAAATGAGCAGGTATAGCTTATTTGATGTCATGTTTCTATCTTTTGCGTTATTGTTCTCAAGTCAGAATGTTTCCATAACTTCCAAATGTTTTTGCTAATTTCAGCTTTTATTGTTACTTAAAAAGAGTGAAAAGTCTTTTTTTCTCATAGCCACCAGTTTTTCTTGATTGGATGGATGTACATTTTGGTTTTGATGCTATAATGTAGGACTTAATAAATAGTGCAACGAAATGTTGGACTACTGCTATGATTTTCTGTTATGTTTTAATGGGGGTTTTTAATTTCAAAAGTGTTTTTATGTCTACTTTATATATGAGAGTATGTGTTCGTTCTGATTTTCAAAACTTTTTGATTTTACTTTTTCTTTTTAGTTCATGGAATATAAAACCAAGTATCAAGAATCAATGAGAGATTTGCAAAATCAGCTTCGTCAAGCTCAAAATGTAAGACCCGTTTTCTCTCTCATTCAAAGTTCAGACAAAATCTAGTAATGTTTTACAGATAATTTCTACTTCATTTTCTACCATGAAATATTGTACAAGAGGAATATGAGAGAATGCTATGTCGAATTTTTAGCTATGAAATGCTGTCCGGGAATTTTGTGAACACATTGGTAAAATGGGCTAGGTCCTTAAAATCGTGACATCTGAAATATTAGAATTGCTTGGTTTAGTTATAACAAAACATCTTTTATGCCATATCATATCACATAAGTAACCACGTTTTGTTTTCTCCACAACACAGGAAGCGCGAGAAGCGGCAGACAAGATGAGTGATGAGTCAGATGTCACCGAACTTCAAGAAGCTGTTGAAATGGCCACCCTTGACAAGGAAATGGCCGAAGAAAAAGTACGTTTTCGTTTATGAGATGTTGAATTTTGACCACTTTTGTTGTATTTTTTTTGTCAATCTGTTTCAAAAAGTGATATACACTTAGTAGCTTGATTGAGTTTTTATAGATTAAACTTACTCACCTAATTTGATTTGGAATCTTTTTACTTTTGGTCGATAGTTTGAAAGTTTGACTCAAGAACACGATGTTTTGAAAGACAAATTTGAAGAGACTTCCTTGGAACTTGAAATCCTCAAGAATGAAATCAGCGAAGGAGGTAGGTACAGAAATAAGGGTCCCCCTGTAGGTCAGCGTTGTGACACCATTCACTTTTGCATATAATTTTTCATTGAATTTTGTTTAAATTTGGGCAAAATTAGTCTTGAATATAGCCAGCTTTAAAGAAAACCGTTTGCCAAAATTAAAACGTTCGAACTGAAAAATTTCGAAACGGCAAAACAAATTTAACACAAAATATTACTTACTTTACCATGTTTACCAAGGTTCAGAAGCCGACAAGTCATAGAACGTTCAATTCAAATGCTCTAATTTTATTCAAGGAGTGGAAAGTGTACAAGCCAATGCTCAAACGAAACAGATGGAACAGCAAAACATTCGATTGAAAGAAGCCCTTCTCAAGTATGTACTCATAACTTTTGCATACAATTTCATCTTCTCCCGTGAGCCTATAAACAAATCTTTCTCACTTCGCTGAAATCGACTTTACTTGCTATCAAGCTTCATTGATTTTCCAAAACCTTCGATTAAAATAAGTTTACTTTAAGGTTATACATTTTTCTATTTTCATCTGCGAATCTCAAATTTTCAGTTTACTTAAACTCTGGGCATCCAACCTCACCAAGGCCTTGCCATTTCAGGTCATTCATATATTTTGCTGGTTTTAGCTTTTTTCTTGTATCTTGATCAGAGCCCCGGGGAATGGGGGTACTAGGGGTGCGAGCTGGCAGGGGGTGCCGCCCAACTTTTGATTTTGACTCCTCTGATTTGATATTGTTTACACTGGTTGTGCTAAATGGATAAATTTTCCTAATATGCACCTTGATTCAAAAGTTTTTTTAGGTTAACTACTAAATGCAATTTCAAGAATTATTTTTAACTCGTTAGACTGAAAGACATAGCGCAAAATGACAAAGCCGAATTAGCCAGTGTGACCAAACAAAACAAAGAGTTGAGTCAGCAAGTCTCCACTATTGGTGGTGAGCGAGATAAACTTCAAGAACGTTTGCAAGAAGCCATTGAACAGGTCGATGATCTGAAAGAACAGGTTCGAAACACTTTTCACAACCTACCCATCCCTTCTGAAGAACGTTTGAGAATATTAAAGTTTAAAATTCCTTAAAGCAGGCTGAAATAATCAAATGTTTTTGTAACATAATTTACTCATTCCGTAATTGTTGCTACATTAATAAACGGCCATCAAAATTTTTATATGGTATGCCACTAATTTAAGATAAGACGGTTAAGGGACGAATTCTTTCTTGGCTGTAAAAAGAAATTCACCAAATCAATAATCAATTGGTCTAGAAGTTCCTGTTTTGTTCATTAAAGACTTTAAGCACATAATCTTTGGACAGATAATTTGCTCTACTGATCTTTTCTAACATTATCAAAGATTTCATAACTTTCTTATAGGTTGATATGGCTTTGGGAGCTGAAGAAATGGTGGAAAAATTAACCGATAAAAATTTGGACCTTGAAGAAAAAATTGAACAGTTGGAGGAATCTGTTCAAGATTTGGTAAGAGCAAATTACACATCTCGTAAAAACTTATTTTAGGGCCTGTACATCATTTTCAAGGATCCATTAAATTGATAGACAAGTCTTGCCTGGGGGACAATATCGAGTTTATTGTCTCTAAAATTAACATTCTCCTTTATCATTCAAACTGCAGGAAGCTTTACGTGAGCTGAACATCGAGTTGGAAGAAAGTCACGTTCAAACGGAACATGATCTTCGCGAAGAACTTGATATGGCCGACAGCAAGATCAGGGAGGTTAGATAATTTCTTTTACTCTTACCCTCCTCGTGGTCTGCTTTGGATTTTTTATTTCATCATTTTTTCCGACGCAAAATTTCACTCAGCTTTATCTCAGCATTTGCCGTTTGCTGAAGCAAATTTGTCTGAGCTGATGGTTAAAAAGTACTCAAGTATCAAAAATGAGGGATCAAAATTCCTCCCTTCGACAAAAATTGTAGTTTTAAAGCTCGACATATTTCATCAGTACAGTTTTATAATTACATGAATTTGAAATATGACTTAAAAAGTGACCGGACCTAAAGCAATCCAAGGAGATTGCTAAAAGATGTCAAGTCGCTTCCTTTTAAGTAAATTTTTTTCCTAGAAACGCCTTTCAAACCAGTTCAAACGTATCCTTTGTGTTTACCAGTGTAGATGCAACAATTTTGTAAATGCTTTCCTGTATTTACTTTCTAGTTGGAACGGACGGTGATCGCGAACATCGAACAAACGAACGATTACCAAGAGACCATCAGGAAGTTTCGTGAATTGGTACAACAACTGCAGGTAAATTTTCTTTTTAATCGTTTTAAAGTCGTTCCATCTATAAGTAGAATCTTTCTATAATACAAGCTGGTTTTCAAGTGGTAAGCCCGCGCAAAAAGCTCTCTATAATTCGAAAAAAGAGACTTCTTGTTCGGGTTTGCGTAGGCGAGAGTAGAAAATATAACTATAAACTGTATATTATATTATGTACTTCGAAATCAGCACCTTCTCAATGAAGGATTAAAAAAACTGATCAAACACTAAATCTTAGTTGCAACGCTTAGCGAGACATAATATCCTACTAGCTAACACAAACTGTTTTCCACAGGGTCGCATTAAAGATTTGCACGAACAATCATCCGACTCTTTGAAAATCGACGACCTGGATACGACGCCCGTCCCTGAGATTGACGTCAAAACGAAAATCGCTGAAACCAAACAGCACGGAAGAGTAAGAAATGAGTTCTTCTTTCGTACCGAAATTAAGTTGCTCTCCCAATCTCTCTCCTCCTTAAAGCCAAGCGCGTTCAATTTGCTGGTCATTGTTTCCGTGCCTCATCTGAGGTTATTTCCTCCCTATTGCTTTGGAAACCTAAACGTGTGGCTCAGAGATCGAGAAAACTTACCTTTCCGGATGTGGTGAGCAGGGATACAGGCCTTGATCTTAGCGACCTGGGCACTGCTATGCGCAACCGCGACTCCTGGCGCCAGCGAGTGGAATCCATTGTCTCGACTGCGGTCGAGCAATGATGATGATGAAGTTGCTCTGAAAGAGATTCTAGGAAATTTACCCCCAATGAGAATTACCCAAGAAAAATTAACAAGTGTTTATTTGTCCCTTTAAGTCTTTTTTTCTTGTTATAAATTTAATTTTTATAAATCTAAATCCGCGAAATTTATGATCACTAAAAAACATATTTTTTTCTTGAATTCGCGAACGTTTCTCGTAAATTCTGTGATTTTTCAACCTCATGAAACTTTGTGGTCGCAAAAGTTTGTTCGATTAAAGTAGGTTTGAAACAGTGTAATAGACATGTATTACCCGTTGTCTTCTTTCGATTCAAATGCAGATACAAACACTTATAAATGATTTTTGATGATAAATATACAATGTTTTTTCAGGTAATTGAGTTGGAATTGAACAAATATTACGTGCGAGAAGCAAACAAGAAAATTGAGATGGTGAACGCCTTCTTACCTGAACACTTCACCAAACGTGGAGGTACGTACAACATCAGTTTTAAATGTCCATCCATTCTTATCCTGTATTCTATTGCTGAGCCAAAGTTCAAAAATCGACCCTTTGAGAGACTGAATTCGGACGTTTTTGGGACCTTTAAAGAGATTTTTCTGAAAATTTTGTCGATTTTCACTCGATTTTTATCCAAGTTTTTGAAAATTACGACCCTTTGAGAGAGGAAATTTCGATTTTCGTGAATTTTGGGCCCTTAAAGAGACTCGATTAGCTTTTTTAGGGGTTTTTGTACCCCTATAGCGCACATACCCGACACCCATTTTGCCTAAGTACCCCCCCCCCCCAGATTGATATCTATCGAAAAGTGATTCTCCTCAGTTCCTCGTGTTCGCAATTTTTTGGTTGTGAAAACGAAGCATGTTCTGAATAACCATCTCACAAAAAATCTTCCCTCTAATCTAAGAGACTGTTAATCTAACGTTTCCAGACCATCTAAAAAGAACGACAAATAACTATTAAAAAGCCACAGAAAGAACGGCAAACCCTGACCCTAACTAACAAAGAACGACATATTTAAAAGAACGGTAAATTACGCATGCGTATAAGTCTCGATTTGGGTGAGCTGGAAACATTAGATGAACTAACCCCTAATAATAAGCCTTAAGTTTTTTTTAAATTTGGAGCTGTTCATGACAGTTTTACAATTTTCTTCTTTGCAGCTGATTTTGATGGAATTTGTTTGTTGATGTTATTCGAAAGATTGGAATTCAAATGCAAGCTGTTGGCTAATCAACTCCACGAAAAGGTAATTATTTAAGAAGATATCAGCTTTTTTTTTGCTATGGGAATTAGGGAACGTATTTCAACTGTAGATTCTATAGACCGAATTTAAAAGAGAGGGGAGTCGTTTTATTCCCCTTATTAGAACAATGAAGGGTCAGAAAACAGCCTGGAACAGCCGAGATGAGATGGGCTAGAAAGTTTGAAGAGAGGTTTAACGGCCACTACAGTCATTCCTTATTTCGTTAGCTTTAGTAATTATCGTTAGCACGCAACATGTTTTGTCTCCCTTTTCCTCTACCTTCTTGTTTCCGAACCAGAAAATAATGAGGAACAGCTGAATCTGGTTTTTATAAAGGGATGCATACACTACACAATATATTGTCGTAGTGCCGGAAATATATTGAGAAGGTGTCCGCAATATATTGTCAGCTCGGTGATTTGCAATATTCCAACAATGTAGGATGATTGTTTACAGAAAGAAAATTCCTTTTTATAATAGAACCTGTTGTTTACTTCGTACATTACGGTCCGAAAACCATATTGTCAAATATTGTTCGTCAATATATTGTGTAGTCAGAATAGCTCTTGGAATTATTGATGATGAAGGCTATTTTCTTATTTCCACAGTCAGTAAAGAAATCAACTCGCATTACTTTTTTTTATATTTTTTACTAGGTGACACTCTGATTAAATATGAAAATTAAAACTATTTGAATATCCTCTTACCTGCGAGTTCCTTATCTTAGATTTTGAAGGATATATTTCATCAAAATCAAAGCATTTGCCGAGATATGGCAAAGAACTGACATACGTGATGAAATATGAATAGCTTCTACTGTCTTAAAATCCTTTTGGTTCTTCTTTCTTTTTTTTCTAGCACAATATTGGAGAGCTTGTAGAGGCTGGTCAACCTTTGGAAGGGTTGGAAGGAGACCAGGCTAGTCATGGATCGTTGTTTGCTTACCATCTGATCAACCTGCAGTTGGTCCTCTCACAATTCTTACGGTAATGATGCACAAACCAAGTAGCCTGCTTCCTTTTTTTATGTTTTTTTTTTTTCAATGAGTCAATTATAGCGTTTTCTTTTGATCAATTTAAACTGAGCAAGTTTCATACTTCAAATTCCATTTTGAAACAAAAATAAACGCTGATTTTCTGTAGTTGGCATCTTTAATATGTTGTAGCATTTTATCACCTCAACTTTTTTTTGTAGAGCTTTGAATGCCTGTGACGTCAACACCTTTACCATCGTATCCGGACAATACCCTGAACTGGCTGCTCACGAGAAAATACTCGACACTTACATCGATTTCTTACAAAACGATCGGGTACAAAATTGTTATTATTTTTGCAGAATATGTAGGTTGTTTTAAAATAAATAAATTTTACGTTGAATTTTATGCTGTTATTAAAAGTTTAGAATGAGTTTAGGTTTTACAATTTTGTGCGTTTTTGCTTTTGATGTTTCAAGAAATAAGCTGCTTCTGTAACAATGATTTATTATAATAGTTCTATAATAGATTTTTAACCAATGATTTTTTCTTGTTTGTAGCTTGACGACACTGTTTCTGTTGAAGTTTTGGAAAAGACTGTTGAAAATTTCAAGGTTATTACGTAAATTGTAAATTTAGATTTTAAGGATATCATTTAACGTATCTCCTACCATTTCGCTTACGCAGCATTTTAAACAAAAGAGAAAGCACTTTTAAATCAAGTGGTCAGGAGTTATAGCCTTAAGTCTATGACTCGTGTATACACGTCTGCCGGATTTGAAGGGTTAAAAAAAAACCAATGAAGTTGGTGTTTCGGTTGTCAAGATTGTGAAGATGAAAAGAATAAAGATGTGCAAAATAAGTTCCATTTCATTCATTTCAGAACTTTTACAAGTTGAACCTTGCATCAGCAGAGCGTGATTGTACCGACTTTTTGAGTGATTCACTGTGCTTCTTTCAACATGGTGCAGATGCTGTGGCTATTGATGTTCAACGTCTCAAGGGTCTTGCCAAGGTATGAAACTGTCTGCAAATTATACACAACCTGTTTTCACTCTTAAGAACATGCCTGAGTGAAAGTTCCATAAACTTTGTCTGCCTGGAGCCTTTAGAATTGCCAAATACCTGAGCTTTGGAACATTTCTCTTTATTTCGTAGCCCTCTTACTCTGAAAATTTGTATTTACGAAATAACAAGTTGGGTCGAGTAAAATAAGACCTTTGGATTTGATAAAGTTACAACTCCTTGACTGGAATTTTTTCTTTATTCAGGCATGCGACGAAGGGAGTGTGTTTCTTAATCTTGTACAGATGGTGACATTGAAGAACATTGAAATCAAACAACTCTGTAGAAAGGTAACAAACAAAAGAATTGATCAAGTATTTGAGGCTGAAATCTTGTCGAAACCTTAATAGCCAAGTGATTCTTCCTTCTTTATACATGCTGTGACTATTGATGTTCTATTTGTGTCTGAGTATCTGAGTTTCAGATTTCAGATAGATTTTAAAAATAACTGGGAGATGTGTACTAAGAACACCTTAAAGAACCTTTAAGCCTAAACATAAATAGGTTAAATAAAAAAAGGTGTTGGATATAAAAGATGTTGCTTTACGAGGTTCGAAATGATAAAATACACTTTTAAGTAAGTTGTAAGTTCTGGTAAGTTCGGTCTCTTTTCCCTTGTATAAATCATAAAAATTATCGTCTTTTTATCGTCCCTCTTCAATGTTTTGTTTAGATCAAGCGAAGGATGATTCAAGATTCGAACACCACTCTCTCCTACCCAGTCTCTGTAAGATAATTTCTCACTCGCTCAAATTGTTCTCGTGTTTGCAATTGCTCTCACGTGTAGGTATTTGATAAGTTCTTGTTGTCTATATCTCTCAGGAAAATGCTCTGCAAAAAAACGTTTTTCATACTCACACCACAAAAATCAGCGCACTTCGTGAAAATTATAGTTTTCTTCAAAGACATCATGTTACGTATCTCCTACCATTTGCTTACACAGCATTTTAAACAGAGGAAAAAAGAATCTTCCCTTTTACTGCGCTACGCCAGCATAAAATTTAGAGAAATTCTTTTGTGCAAACTGTGCAACTGTGTTTAAGGTACAGTTGTCAAGATAAGTGAATTGTTCAACCTTTCTTTCAGGTGACACAAGATTTACTGGACAGTATGGTTGAACAGATGGTATTGGCGAAGTATGTTCAAGATTTGGCTTCAGTTCTCTCTCTCAAAGCCGGTCAATTGCAAGGTACGTTGGAAGACCACAAATCATTCATATATTTCCATCTTGAATAAATTGCGCAAGATTACAAAATGCCAATCTAATTTGTAGATATTCTTTAATATATAAATACAAGTTTGACTCAAAACACCCCCCCCCCCCACTAAAGTAAATAAGTGTAGATCATTGATTGATAGTGTTAATTTGCGTTCACTTTGCAGATGAAGAAGTGTTATTGAGTGGCCATTTAGAAGAATCATCCCAAGATTGCATCACCATGATTTATGAGAAAGATGGCGATCCTTTGGAGATTCTCAGGTATCTTGTTTTGTTCTAATTGCTTCTTCGTTCGTTTCTCCGTTCATCTCCAAGTCTTCTTTATCTTATAGAGTCGCTATTTCACGTGGATAGCCCAGTAAGCTAGGGCTTTTAGACAGTCATTCGATTGTTTTCACGGGGTCCACGGCCATCCAGCTCGGCTATCTAGTAGAGTGTCTAGCGCCATTTTATTCGCCATTTTAGAAATTACTGCCATTAGTTTAGAGGGAGCGATAAAGCTTTTGATTAGTCTAGCTATCGACCTTTCCTCTTAAAAATCTAAGAAAGTATCATAATGGATCAAGTCCAAATCTAAAACAGAATCGATTAAACTTAACCATAAAATATAAAGGAAATTGAGATGGGGACACACTTTCTCCACTGTTTACTGACAAGCCGAAACTCTTCTGTCTTTTTTTTCAGTGAGAGTTTCCAAAAGGTGCTGATGTGTCTTTCTGGTATCGCCATCAAACTCCCTGAAGGTGAATACGATACTGAGCCAGAAAAAAAGGTGGGATCATTGAGAATTTAGCTGTTTTTTATTCCTTTTCATATAAAAAAGCTACAACATTGAGCAGATATTCGACAAGGAAGATCACGCATCGTTATACGAGAAAGGTGAATTCGCTTCGTCGAATATCCATCAAGCTCGACTGAATATTTCTCGATATTTGATTTTTCTTGTCGAATATCTGCTCATTATTTGGCATTAGACGGCACTTTAAAACTCATAAAAAATGTGGAAAGAGATACCATAAACACATACAGTATGTGGCCCCCAAAACGGCGATCAAATTTGAAATTTCTCTCAAATCTAGGGGAAAAGAGATTTTACAAAAATTTTTGTTGCATGAAAACCTTTAACATCTCTACTTTATTTCCTGGAAAATCTTTTTCAAAATTTTCAATTTCAACAATATTTTTCAATCGCTTAAAGATAGGTAGCTTTTTTCTAATGGCCCCCAAAACGGAGGTTTGAAATTTTAGCGATTTCTCGAGATATCTTTAAGATATAAATACAAAATTTTGACCATAGTTTTGAAATATGATTTAGAGGGTTTTGGGCATAAATTTATTTGATAAAATTTTTACAGTATACCCCTGGTTGTCAAAATGCAGGTTTGGGGCCCCCAAAACGGAGGTGTAGCTAAAATCAAATTATTAAGCCCGGTGGTAATAGGAGGAAAAACTATGAACATATTTGTGTTTTCCCTTAAATTTACGACCCGATGGATGTAAAATTTATGATTTTTATGAAATATTTCAAGATTTTCGATATTGCAAAGTCCAAACTGAAAATTTAGAAATTTTCAAAATGACAATTTTGATTTAACAACGTCTTAATCAAGTTTTTGAAAACAAATCTCTTTTGAAAATAGTTCCATTCATGTATGGAATAAGCTGTGAAAATTTTAGAAAAAAAAGCTTAACTGAAACTGAAAATATTAAGCTTTAAATATATTTTTCTCCTATATTTTGCAAAAAAATGACAGAATTTGCCGTTTTTGCTGATTCAGCGAAAAATTTTATATATAATGTCAATTTTTTGTTATAAACTATTAACTTAAGGTGATAGGAATAGAATTCCAAGATTTTTTGCTTTTTCTCATATTTAGAATTTTCGGTTTTATCAATGCTGATTCTAGGGCTCCAAAATACTGGTTGACCTTCAAGATGCTATATCTTTTACCCAGCCTCTAAAGTCACAGATGTATTTGCATTTTCTGAACGGCATTAGGTGTAGAAAGTTTCCTATACCCCGTTTTCATAACTTATTTTCAATATCCAAGGAGCTAGAGTGAGTTATATGCAATTTTTATCTAATTTTGGTGTTAAAATATTTCCTTTAGAGGCAAATATGTTATTTTGAATCCGTCTCAAACCAGCAAAAACATGCTCATTTTTAAGTATAACCATCATTCTTTCAAAATAAACAAAAATTGTTTAATTTTGATAAATGTACAAGTCAGAATCTTCATTTTAATGAAAACCTCCGTTTTGGGGGCCGTCTCCGTTTTGGGGGCCGTCTCCGTTTTGGGGGCCATATACTGTAAAGGTATTTCAATTATTGTTTTTTCTTATGGTTATTGGGCAAAATATTCACAATTTTATCTCAAATATTTTTCAGCCAACGCCGCCATATTTGGAGCGTGCGGTGACTTTCAAAGAAGAACTTTCATCCACCACCAAACTGGAAAACAAAATTGACCAAAAACAATATGAAGTCAATGAAGTTAAGAAGTCTTTGAAAGCTAAGGTAACTTTGAAAAGTCTTATTTATATCTTTCAAAATTTAGTACTGTAGGAGTTCTGGCTGTTTGAAATAAATTTGATTAAAAGTTGACCTGTTAAAAAGGTTTGAGACAGAAAAAAGCTATACAACACACATCGATTGTCCCCTCCTGTGAAATTGAAGTTTAGGATTCTCAACAAAGCACCACAATCATCTATAAAACGGACTTTTTCATATGATACCTGACGATTTCAGAAAAGCCATCACAAATGCTGTGATGACGAGGACAGCCCAAACAATTTTGTACATAACTGTGTTGTTCAGTCTAGTAGAGTTCATCCAACGTTCTCTCCTCCAACTCCTCTCGGGAATTTTCCTTTTCTCTTTTCTCTTGAGCCAATACTTTTTTAACGAATCTGTAATGATCTTCTGCTCATCTAGCTCCGTCTCTTTCTCGTTGAACATTCTTTGAATGTCGTTTTTGTTTTTCGTCATACCGGCTTCTAGTTCGTCAAGCCTTTCCGACATGCAACGGATTTTTTCTTCTAAAGCCTCTCCATTTTCCATCTTCTGCAGAAAGGTCCATATATTCTCATACATTCTATAAAGGATGTATTTAGTATACTGAAATAAATCAATCAATACGTTTAAACTGGTTCATGCGAAATCTGGTAATAAAAAAGGCTGCCTTATATTTCTGTTTCGATGTTAAATTCATAGGCGAAGCGAGATGCCCTGCAAAATTTATGAGGGAGTGCAGACGTTTATGACATATTCATTATCTTTTGATGAAACAAAGATATTAATAACAGTGTGGTAAAAACCGCTCTCATCCATAAATTTTGCAGGGTATCTCGCTACGCCTATGAATTTCTTACAATCTGTAATACAATCTGTAATATTTTTGACAAAACTTTTTTTTTGAAAATTCAACAACATCTTTCTCCATAAGGAAACAAATTCTTCCTTTTCTCAAACTTTGAGAAAAGGAAGTATAGACATAATATTTCGTGTTTCTCAGCGAAAACTGTGAAACTTTCAATTTGTCATCGCCAAGTTGAAATATGTTCTTTCAAAGATAGAGAACAATGTTTCGAGTTACATGCAGTTTTTTTAAGAATATACTTTATAAGAATATTCATGATAAAATCGGCCAAAAAGTTAAGAATATGCTAAGAATATCACCATGATGGAATTTGGCTGATTTTCACTGAAGCTAAGAATGCCATTTTTAGAGCATTTTCAATTTTAAATTGCCAATACCCCCAAGTAAGGCTCACTACTTCACAAAAATGCCATTTTATGCTTTAGACAAAGCAAATTTTAAATCTAGTCGGAATTAGGATCCTAACCTAAGAATGCTGTAAGAATATTTTAGGATGATTTTCCCCAAAAAGTTAAGAATATCAATCATGAAATGAAAAAATACCATTCTTATAAAAAAAGCGTGTAGTCAGTCCCCTTGTATATGGCTTAAATTACTTGTATAGTCAGGGGGGGTCAGTACTAAAATGTAAGACATACATGATGAGTACTAAAAGGATTTTCGCTAATTTTTGACATACCCCCACCTATTTTTCAAAAATGTTATTTTAGTACACATGTACTAAAATTATTTTGAGCAATTTAACACAGATACCACCCATTTTTTGCCCTTTTACGGCTTTAAATTTACCAAAATGGGGTCATTGGTACAAACCTAGTCGAATTTAGTGCATCAATCTGCAAAATAATATAATTTTATTACTAAACTGTGCTGAACTGTACATAAAACTACTTTAAAAAAATATTTAAAAAATTGGAAAAATTCTGAAAAATTTTGAAGATTTTTTCGAAAATTCCTGAAAAAAAAAAATCAAATTTTTTCCAAAATTGTGAAAAAAATGCTCCATTTTGGCTGATTTTAGAACAAAATACTAAGATTTTTCAAAAATTTCTTTAAGGGACCAACCTTTTTGGTATTTTAGTACACATGGTACTAAAATTATTTTTGAGCTTTTTTGCAGTACCACCACGTCACTAAATGTCATGATGTCTGAGATTTTAGTACCGACCCCCCCCCTGGTATAGTTCATTAAAAAATGATATGCAACGGCATTAATAAAACTATATATAATACTATATATAAAAAATATTTTGACAGAGGGAAGAGTTTTAATTCAGAAAAATCGCTGTCTCATATTTCACGCATTTTGATACGTGCTAGGCCTTATTGGTATTTTCATTTTCTGTTATAAAAAGGGTACTGTATAAAAGATTATTATAAACATGACATACTTTGTCACATTATGAACTTTTTCACCGAAAATTATTTCTGACTGTTTCTCGCAATTAAGTAGCCTAAATACACAAACTACTGTGCAACATTATCAGGTAGCAGCACTATCGTATAACATCGATATTACTGTGTTACACTTTTTATAAATGACCCTAATCTAGGACATCAGGGATTTGAAATTGTATGGTATATGGATTTTTTCAATCTTCCACCTTAGAGCGAGGAGTTGAGCGAAGCGAACATTCGAATCAGTTTGTTAGAGAAGCGTGCTGACAATGCAACAAAAGAAGCCACCACGAAGGTTGAACAGATGAGCAAACGATTGGAAGGCCTCCAAGAAGAATATCTCGACAAAACAAGGTCAGCTTTTATTATGTTTTTTAAGATGATAAAAATGACTGCATTCGCACAATTACAAACGGTAAATAGGATATTTCAAAAATATGTGGATATCGTGCTCGTAACTAGACGTCATCTGGCTACAGTGGAGTTTCCTTAACTCGAATCTCTATAACTCGAATGTCTCCTTAACTCGAACAGGTTTTATGGTCCCTTCAGTTAACAATGCCACACAAACCTAAACCATAATTCGAAATTTCCTTAACTCAAACTAATTTGTGTTCTCCGTGCGTGTAAATTGAATTTTTTTGGACGACTTAAGGTTAATAACCCGACATGCAACATAATGTTACTAGTTATTGAGCGCTATTGAACTAATGTCCATTGAAAATTTACCCTGGTCAGGGAACGCCAACCAAACGGTTGAATGTCATTTCATTTTGGTCGCGTGATCAATATCGATATGCAATCTATTATCTGATATTCCGATGGCGGATTGGCGGCCGCCCACGCTAAAACTCTAAAGGAGTGGGCCAATTTCCCATCGGAAAGGAATGATAGTCAGCCTTTGACGTACCGCATCCCCAGTCTGGTTCAACAGCCATTGCACGTAAACCTATAAATATTTCGTTTGGACCCGCCAATCCCCGAAAACGAGGGCTGGGTTACCAGACCTCCCGCTGCAAAATTCTTGACGCGGTCTCGCAAAATTCCGTAATCTAAACCTTCCAGATTTTGGAAATTTTCCCGACCTTCAGAGCTTTAGCGTGTCGGATGGAAATTTCACCATCTGCATCTGGGTGTCAGATAATGCAATCTACAGTCGTTTATCTAGTTGACGTCCCATTTCCATTGACGCTGATTATGATCATGTGATCAATATTAATATGCAAAAACAAATATCAACTTAGAAAGTCAAAGCAACCCATGTTCTATATTGAGCACTATTGAACCAATCATATCTCTTATTATTTCAAACAGGCAAAGTGAGAAGACGATGGATGCTTTACAACACGATGTTGATGAGCTGGAGGTCGAGAAAACTGATCTCAAAAAGAAGTTGGAAATTTACTCCAAGAAATCCAAACTCGATTATTCAGCTCTGTCTCAACCATCAGCTGCTATGGCCAGCATTGTTGGTAAGTTTGTTGCTTCTTAGTGGCGCCTTCAGTTTACGAATGTACGTTCTTTTTATAAAAACATCCAATTTTTTTGAAGACTCTGGATGTTCTTAACTCGTTGAGTTTTCATCCTAAAAATGTTCTTAACATGTTCTTATTTTCACCATTTTGTGAGTATTTTTGCCTATTTTTCTAATAAATCGGGTGTTTTAGATTCTGCAAAGCCTTAAAATATGCTAACCCTGCTCTTAATATTTTGACCATCGAAGTCTTATCTTCTTATATAGTTTGTTCTTATAAAAAAGCGTTTATTTTTTCGTCCATACGCCTGATGACGTCATCTGGTAGATAACAAAATTAGATTGTGAATGATTGACTGATCGACTTGTTTGTGTTTTCTATCTCAGCTCCAGGTAAACCAGGTTCAACAATGGCATCTTTGGCGAAAGCTGGTGTAGCTGGTCAATCCATGGTCCAAGTTGTTCTCAAAGATTCTCCTGTATTTTTAGCACAGGTATGAATAATTAAGAACTGTTTCATACCTTAATACACGAAAATGAGTAGACACATAATTAACGGCCATTGAAATTAACACGCAAAAAATTAACAGAAATTTTATTTGCTTATTCAAGGACACCATAGCCTGCACGCATCCCCTTCTTCTGTTATGTTTTGATATAGGGACTGCGTATCGTATACAATATTTCTGTCGCGACAATGCTTTTGAAACAAAAAACTTGATTAACTTGATCAGTTGATATTTTTTAGTTGGATGCACAAAAGAAGTCTCTACAAACTTTACAAAAAGAGAATTGGGCTTTGAAGTGTCAAAAGATGAAGGTACGGAAGTTTTTCTTACTCACTTTATGTAATGGTATATTCGATAATGTTGCTTTTTTTTTTGCACCTGAAAGATCATAAGCACTCTAGTAAGCTTACCAAGAAGCTTATTTGACTTTTCTGAATTCGTTGTCGTAACAAGCCTGTTACCCACAACTGTTCAGAAAAAACTATAGCCCCATACCTTTTGTTGAGGAAAACAGTAACGGTTGATTTAAAAAATTTGATGCAGTTTCTAGTATTTCTTAGTATTTCGAATGATTTTCTTTCTTGTTTTAGTCTGACCTTGCGAAGATACCGAAACCATACATGCCGAAAGTATTATGGCGAGATGGCAAGTTCGTTCCTAACCCACTTCTTCAAGAGACTGGGAAGAAAGGAGAGAGTGAAGTGAACTCAAAGACGGTTATGAAAGAATGCACTAACTTGATGACGGTACGTTTTGTAAAGATTCGCTTACAGTTTTTCTTCTTTGTGAAAGAGCCAGACAACGTTTCCCCAGCTATTTTTAGTCATAGTGTGCAGACTACCAACCCTTAATGACTTAATACCACCCCTTATAAGCAGCATGTTTCGAATTTCAACGATAAAAAGGTGTAAAATTATACTGTAGGTAAAAACTTTGCCAATTACATTAATTGATTGATTTTGTTAGCCAATACGATACATATATTTTTACTAGAATTTTGGTAACCCTTTATTCTTCTTTGATACCCTTCGTGTACAGTTTTCTTGAAAATTTAGATCTTCCCCTGAAAGAAGCTGATTATTTCGCCCAGATAGGATAAGACTTTTTTCGGCAAAAGATGTTTTGAATGATAGGAGCTCGATTTGTGAGAGTCCCCTGTTTTTTAACCCATTTGACTGTCTGGTAAAGTAGAATTTTTATCATTTTATGATTTGTGTTTTAACTCCCTTTTCCACTTTCAGAATGTGAATAATCTAGTGGCGTTCCCAAAGATTGTTGACATCACCAAAGGAAAAAAAGGTACAGCACATAAAATTCGGTACATAAACTCTTTTCAAACCATTCTGTTCTCAACTTCAGGTTGAGCTAGAATCTGACAATGTCTGTATGTCTGTCTGTATGTCCATCCGAAAACTTTGGGGCATCCTGGAGACTTCAAAAATTGTTCGATTTGGCTGAAATTTTGCACACTTGTTCCTTGGGTGAATATCTGGGGGTGTTTCTTTCATTTTTCAAAAATTTTGATTTTTGGGGCCTGGGGACG
The DNA here is from genome assembly GCF_902728285.1 of Clytia hemisphaerica. Classification (NCBI taxonomy): domain Eukaryota; kingdom Metazoa; phylum Cnidaria; class Hydrozoa; order Leptothecata; family Clytiidae; genus Clytia; species Clytia hemisphaerica. The sequence continues at coordinate 195,669 of NW_027104615.1, forward strand.
AGTTTTTCGCCAAAACGAGCCTAAAACTTGGGGTAGCCTGGAGACTTCAAAAATTGTTCGATTTGGCTGAAATTTTGCTAAAACGGGCAAAGTTATAATGGGCCTATTTGTTTCATCACTATTTTTGCTATGTTTACTACAAGTGCACTCGATTCAATTTTTTCTGTCCTGATCTGTAGCACTTTTTGTAAATAAACTTGCAAACTCCCTTTTAGCAAAAATAGTAAAAACATCAACCTTCTGCAAGCAAATCAAAGTTTGCAATTTCTTCACAGTAAAAATTGCATCTAAAATTAGACTGGATGATACTTTCTTAGCCTGATTGCCGATTTTAAACCAATAAAATTAGAGAAGTGAAGAGCTGAAACTGTAGCTTGCTCCACGCACGGGTCTATATCTGAAATCAAAATAGCAGTTGTTTTCATAATGGCGGGATGGTGGTCACACAACCGTAAATCAATCGTAAAAGGGGTTACGCACGGAGAACGAGTCTCGTGTTCGCAAAGCGAAAGGATTCTATAGACGCCTCAAGTCCACACTAGTTATGTATTAAGAGGTGAAGGCTATCAATCCGCTGCTCAAAAGTATATCGTACTCTCCTGTGTCCGAAAATCCAAAACCCCAAAGAAATTCCGAAAATCCAAAATTCCATAAATCTTAAAACGGATCAAAACTCAAAATACTGTGAATCTTGTGATGAGGACGTCATTTTGGCCCTAAATGTCGTCACCGAAAGGGTGATAAATTTTTAACTTTACTGAAATGAAATCGATTTGAATTGATCCGATAGATTCTATCTATCGATGATTACCAATCCAATGAAGACTCAATAAGTAATAGTTATCGCATGACTTTGAGTGCAATACAAGAAACATTTTACGAGCGAGGCGAGCCTTTTTATTCAACGTAAGATTTAATAGATTTAGTCTATTTACAGAAAGTTAAAAAAAGAAAAATAACTCGGATAGTTAAAGGAAGCACAATTTCCCGAGTTAGAAAATCAAAAATAACTCGGAAAGCTAAAGAAAGCAAAAATTCCAAAGTTAAAAAATGAAAAATAACTTCCGGGTCTCTAGATAATTTCGAATGTTTTTGTTCGAAAATCTTGTTAGATTCGAATTTAAGATTCGAAGAAAAACATTCGACTGAAGTTCCCGCTGAAATTATAATTATATGCACATCAAAATAAAGAAAAAGTTTGTCATCCAGAAGCTTCAAAATAAATGCAGCAGCTTTTTCAGAGATGTGAAATGATTATACATTACTATACACAGAAAAAGAAGATGTATTGTATTTTTTCGATTGAGAAGAAATTCTTCATTATTGCGTTTCTCTATCAGATTGATAACACTTTTCGATGTTTTTGTTTCGATGCATAGATGAGAAAATGCATTCTGGTTTAAGCCATTAATAGTCTGAAACAACATTTTTGCAACAGAAACTAATTGGGGCGAACTTTTCGACTTTCAACTATCGTCAAGCTGTAAACGTGTCGAATTTTCGAAGTAATGAAGTGTTGATTGTTGAAGAATTGATGCTGAAAAGTCAAAGAAACAGTTTTGTGGTGGAGGATTATTGAGAGAGACACAAGGGATTTTTTACAAAAATCCCTCGTTGGTTACCTGGTTTAATCAAAGACATTGAAATTCCCTTGTTTTGTTAAGGAAAATATTCTTGACAAGTATTAAAGAATTTCAAGTTTTTATGGCATGCATTGATAAAAAGAACTGTTTGGTTTTCACGAAACGAACGAAAGTGGCGAAAGCTGAATTTATTTGCTTTGGATCGTGTCACGTGTGTGTCGAGTAGCTTTGTAATAATTTCTATGTATTTCATCAGTTTTAATTTCACTGACTGTGACTTTTTGGAAAGAATGGAGTAAGAGCTCATCAAAAAATAGTTTTACGTTTTTCCATTATTTATTCCGAGAGTTCAGTTCTTTTCGGCTGTTTTGTTTTGATTTTTTCACGCTGCTTACCCAAATGTTAACCAATTTTTATTTAAAGTCGTCCTAAGGCCTCATAACACCCCTCTCTCATTGCATTCTTGATAAATTTTTCGATCCAAAGAGGGGTTAGCCATTTCAAACTCCTTTCCAATCTCGAGTTATCGCATTTTTTTGTTTTGATGACGTCATCAACTGAAAATGGCTAAAGATTCAGCCAAATTTAAAAATCGTACTCAAGCCTTATAAACCCTCCCATCTTATTCACCATAAAATCCCCGATAGAATGAGGGGTCAACGACCTCCCAATTCCTTTCCAATCTCGAGTTATCGCATTTTTTTGTTTTGATGACGTCATCAGCTGAAAATGGCTAAAAATTCAGCCAAATTTTAGAGTCCTACTTATGCCTTATAAACCTTTCGATTTCATTCCCCATAAAGTTCTCGATCTAATGAGGGGTCAACAACCTCTCAACTCTTCTTCAAACTCGAGATATCGCATGTTTTCTATTTTGATTACGCCATCAGCTGAAAATGGCTAAAAATTCAGCCAAATTTAAAAGTCCTACTCAAGCCTTATAAACCCTCTCATCTCATTCCCCATAAAATTCCCGATAGAATGAGGGGTCAACGAGCTCTCCACTCTTCTTCAAACTCGAGATATCGCATTTTGAAGTTTTTCCCAAACCCGTGACGTCATTGGGTCCCTTTACCCCTAATGATGTCAACGGTCAATTCGCAAATTTTGAAAATTTTGCGGTCAACAGGTACCTTATGCCCCAAGGGTCCCAAAAAACTAAAAAACGTCAATTTTTTCCAAGGCAAAGTGGGTTTTTAAATTTGCGAAAGATTGACACTGCAACGACTTCTTCTTAAAAAACGCTAATTTTCACGAAATTTTTAAAGTTGAAACATTCCAGAGGCTAAACATGTTGGAATAGCGGCTAGAGGAAAAAAATCGTGAAAAAAAACTGAATTTCCATTTTTAGTACCCGCATATCATTGAAATTTTGTAAATTTTGCTTACGCGCATGCGTTTGCCAAAAGAGTCGCACTCCGCTCGCTTACGCTCGCTCCGTGCGTAATAAACAGTGGATTGAAAATTACTTTTCAAAATTCAAAGTACAACCAGGGATCATAAAGATGGCAGACAACAAAACTTGCAATATTTACTATCATTTTCAAAGTTTTCATGGAATTTCATAGCACTTTTAGCAAATAGCATCTACAGCATTTATAGTAAGTGAAACAAATAGGCCCAATATTTGCTACCTAATACTAAATATTTGAAATGTTACAATTGGACTTTAGAATAACAAAAATCTGAAGTTGAGCCCAGTGCGGTGCGCACGTTCGGCTATTAACAGTGCTACAACTGTTCTGTCTGTAGACGATGGAATTCCGTCCAATTAGATTTTTCAACATGTATTTCCGCCCGTCCCAATAATATAACTATATCCTCGAGATTAGAAATTTCATAGAAATCATGTCTATTACCAGACATTTAGCTTAGATTTTAAGCAGAGCTAGTTGTAACACTGAATTGATTCTCGGGCATATTTGACATATTTGTAAAGAAATGGCATTATCGTTTGAATTAGTTATTTGTCCCGGCTCATCACAATAACTAACTTGTAAATTGTAATTCAGCGGACGGTAAGAACAAGCCATCAGCGAACGACCAGTTAACATCACATCTTAACATCATGAACACGCTCATCCAACAGAAAGACCAGGTAACCTCAATCAAAAGAATGACTTTTATTTCAATTCATTCCCAGTATTTTTTAACCCGTAAACGTTCTTAAAGACTCTAGACTCGCGTAGCCTCGCCTGTCTTGGCCCTTTTATGTTCAAAGAAAGCTACTGTTCACAGAAACAAATCGACTACACGTTTTTAATATAAATAAACAAATCTTAGAACATAAGGCTTCGATGACCAAAATACTATACCGATTACTTAGGAAATTTGACAAAAATACTCAGAAAACGGTGAAAATTGAACATAGAATATTTTTAGGCTTAAAACTAAAAAAGTTAAGTACATTCGAAGGCTTAAAAGGTGTGCTTGTAAAAAAAAAGGTGTGCTTGCAAGAAAAAAGCTGGTAGATATTATTTTTCTGACAGTCAAATTACTTTTATTCTGCTTGATCTTTTCCAGCTTTCAAAGAAAGTGCAAAAGGTGATTGCAAATGAACTCCCTGGTTCGAGCATCGAGAGTGACCTTCGAACCTTCTATTCGCCCGAATACGTTCGCGTAAGTAAACATTTCGGAATTGTAAACATCCATGTATTATTTGGAACAGTTTAATTGTTCACTTCAATTGTGCCAATTCTAGTTTCAATTAAGTCGAATCTTAATTATCTTAATTGCAAGGCGGAGGCTTCAAAAGCGGTCTAATTAGTTTGAAATATTACTTACTACTTTTTCTTTGGCTAAATATTTTTCAGTTTCATAAAGTTTAATATTGAGGAATGGACGTCCTTTCTATTCCTTGTTTATCTACTGACTATGAAAGCTCTTTGAAGAAAAGCTTTTATCTATACTTAAACAAACAGACCCTATCAAATCTGTATACCTTACATCTTAGATGAAGAAAGAAAATGAAAGCCCCATCCACATTGCAACAATTCGCTTACCCAAACGGAATGATGACGTCAAACCTGGCATCCGTAAGGTTACGATTACAACGCGTGAATTTTCTCACATCCACGAAATGTTAACGGTGAGCTAACACCTCGTTAGTTTTGTAATTTACCGAACGAACAATGCAATTGAAAATTTAGTATTTGTAATTTATGTCATTTGAATCACGACCCACGGTATGGCCCGAACTGTTTCGGACAACTAGGCGATTTTGCACTTGAAACCGCCCCGAAAATCGGAAATCCAGTTCGGGTCCGAAGAATGTATTGTTATTTTGGCCCGAACATGAACTGAAATTGTTCGGGGTATGTTCGGGCCATACAGTGGGTCATTTTGAAAAAAGTGTAGTAATTTGTTTCTTTCATTTCCAGTTCTGTCTTTTGGTGGGTTTTTCTTTTCTATTCTCATATTTCATTTCCGTTCTGTCTTTTGGTGGGTTTTTCTTTTCTATTCTCATATTTCATTTCCTATTCTTGGAAATATGGTCACAAGTGGATTGTGAGAGGCTTTTAAAATCGGCTAAGCAATTAAATTTGTGATTTAAATTTAAACGAAAAATTTATTGCTGCGTTCAGTGTATATGGAAGCTAAAGTATATCCACATTTAAGTAAAATGACAAAAAAAATTATTAATAATCGTAATATTTTCTTAATTTTCGTATTAGATTTTTGTTTCTTTACTGTAGTCCTTGTAATGTCACCTCTATTATTAATTCTGTCTTTATAATAAATTTCGAGCTCAAGTAAATATGTATTTGCCTGTTCCTATAATTTTACGAGGTTCGTGTGCTAATATTCCTTTTTCTGTGTTTTTGCAGGCTTACTTGTTTTAAATACTTCCCTAAAAATACTACACATTAATCTCCGAACGGAGGGCGAGAGCTTTTTTACAGGATAACCTTTCCCGGACCAAATATATCGATTTCACCTCGCTGATCAGCGAAAAAATCACATCTAATTGTTACTTTTTTCTCTGATATTGGAGACAATTAATTTGCTTAGTAACTGCTTGACAACGAACAAACTTTTTTAACAATCAATAAAAAAGTGAGAGAGTATAAATGTTTGAACAAGATTAAAAAGTATATGAAAGAGTAAACTGTTCAACTGTTTTCGTTGTTTGATGCTTCTCAGGGGTTGATTTTCTTGTTGTTAGCTTGACCGTTTCAAAAAGTTAATCTTCAAGCAAGTTTCAAGTGAAAGATATGAAAAAGAAAGAGCATAACAAGAGTCGATCACGTAAGAATAATAACGAAGTTGTATCAACCGAACGTTTGTACACGTTTTACGTTCTCATCCCGTTCGTTAACGTCACTCACACTTTACGGAAACTCTCAAAGCGTGCCACCGTACGCGAACTTAAAGAAGTTATCGAAATCACGTGTGGTATTCCTACATCACTTCAACGTATCTATTTCCTCGACCAATCAGATCTGACGGATGATTGCGTTTTGACGTCGTTGGATATCGTTAATAAGGCTACGTTTACATTAGCTGTTTGGAATAAATGGGAAAACATTATACGTAGTGTTTACAAAAACGATTTCAAAGGTGTTACGGATTACGTGCTTTGTTCTGATAGGGGTCATAAAGTGTCTCCCGTGGCAACCCGACAGCGACGTGGCGAAGTAGCGCTCTTAACGGCGGTTAAGTTGGGAAACGTTGACGTTATACGTAGACTACTGGAAGAAGGAATCAACGTAAACGCAAGAACAGAATTAGGTTATACCCCTCTTCATATTGCCGTTGCAAATGGAAAATATCGCTGCATTGATTTCCTACTTGAAAAAGGAGCTATAGACGATTCCAAAACGAACCCGAACGGACAAGAAGCGGTCCGCTTATCAAAAGAAAACGGGTACCCTGATAGTGAGCGACATCTCTGTATGTTTGAATGGCAACTCAGAGCTAAAACAGCTCCTTCGCGACCCACAAAATTGGTTCCTCTGCTTCAACATCAACAGTTTGACTCAAAGAATCCAACTTGGTTCGATGGGCCCTTAGCAACGAAATTTGTTTGTAGTACATTACCACAGAAAGAGTTCTCCGGTACACGTATCAATGCACCCCCGGTTGTACCGGTCGTCCCACCTTACCAAGACGATAAAGGTAAATCTGAATCTCCTTCAAATAGTATGTGGTTACACTTTTTTTTTTAGAAGAACATCCAAAATTTTTGAAGCCTTCGAATATTCTTAACTTATTGACCATTTTCCTAAGAAATAGGGTGTTTTTGAGTCTACAAAGCCTTAAAATGTTAATAACTTGTTCTTAACATTTTGGACAGCGAAGCCTTGTGTTCTTATATAGTTTGTTTTTATAAAAAAACGTGTTTGCTAGTTACAAAGGCCCTATAAAGTTAAAGTGGTACTTTCGTTAATATTCCTTTGTTGCAAGGATCTCACTTATATCCAGCATTCCAGAGGATTGGAAAATAATTTCAGCTTTTTGTATTATATGTATTTATCAATTTTTAGAATATTTCGAAAAAACAGATTCAGGCGCAGAGAGGTAAGTGATATTCTAAACCTTTTTTTCACCGATGAAAAGCTCAGTTTGTTATCACTATTTATGCAAATAATAGTTGACAGGGATAAAAGTTTGTAGTGAACATTGGAAGAATATCACACCCTTTGCAAGACCTTGGGTGATATTGGTCAAACAAATCTTTGAGAATCCTTTCTTTTCCCTCGTAGAATGCACACATACATTTCCCATGAAAACTGGCTTCGTCGAAAACAAGAAGAAGCCGAGATGCTACGACAAAAACAAGAACAACTGGCGGCCATGCGACTAATCGAAAAAGAACGCGAGGAGACCGAGAAGAAACGTTTAATGGTCTTAAGGAAAAGAGAACACGAGAAAAGAACATTGGCTATAAAAGATTCGGCGAATGAAAAATACAGGAAGAAACAAGGTATTTATGAAGATTATACTTATGTACCGGGTTATTCGAAGTCGATTTTACAGCAATACATGAGTGATATGATGACGTAATAATGTCAATCATGCCCTTATTATCAACATCTTGGTTGAAATTATTTTGGAAAGGGTAATCATTGGAGCGCTGTATCACTTTACGTTACCGAGCTATCCTCGTAAAATGGCAGCAATTTCTCAAGGAAAATGCCGTGGCGGTATAATCAGATATTGAGTACGAGCATGGACTGACAATTCAAGATATCCTTGCCTATTGTGCAACGAAGTCACCAAGTATTCATGAACATATTACATAGTAGAGGCTGCTATGTCTTCCTTGTGAAGCACCTTAAGAAATGGGGTATTATGGTTTGATCTTTTTAGGGTGAAAAGATTTGAAAGTTTTTGATAAATTTTTCACATAAACCGATGTAAATATCTCTATGCTTCTAATGTTCATAAAAAAATTGCAAAAAGGAAAAAATAAAACAAAACAAAATATGAAAAGAATTAAATTGATTACAAATTGCATGATTAATGGTTTGATCACTGTATTGACATGCTTTGAAAAGTAGAAATTTAATTCTTGCTCAAAATATTTCAAAATTTTGATACTTAATTTTTTCATAGTTTGCGTTTCAAAAATATATCCTATAAGCACACTAGAGATTTATTAGGGAAGTATCGATCATTCTAAATAGACGCGTCAGAAAGTTCAACCGTTGTTTCTCAGGGAAGGAATTTGTCGCGATAATTTTTCCTCTATATTTGTGTCTTTTACGGGTCTTTTCAGCGTTTTTTACACTTCGGCTTTTCCAGAAAAAAATTGAATATGGGGGGGGGGATGGAGGATATAATAATTTTCAGTAACTTACCCCCCCCCCACGCCACGGACAACGGTTTTACCTCCCGGACAAGCATCAGTTGACCCCCAGACAATCCAAATTACCCCGGAAAATATATCATCCACCCCCCATGTACGAACATTTTCTAGAAGAGCCCATTGTAGCTCTACCGGGACAAAATTAAGGTAAGACGTATTGTCACAAAAAATACTGAAATAAAAAAGGTAAAAGCGGATTTATTTCTTGATATTTGGCTGTTAATCTTCGTGAACAGCTGAAATTTTAGTGTTTCCAAAATATAAATATTTCATATTTTTCGCAATATACAACATTGTAGAGATTGTAAATGAAGATTGTGACATGGTAGAGAACACTGTACTTTGAAAAGGTATGGTCAGATTACGGTTGCGTCACTTTGAATACAATGATCATAGCACGTACCAGAGATTTTTTAAGCACCGCTTGACCAAATTATATCATCAGATAGCTGATTTCGTTTCTGTTTTCAATTTAAACATCATTTTCCAGAAACGGACACGAATCAATTTCCAATCTCCAAAATCAGCTAAATTCAATCTCGTACTCAGAGCAACTTGTACCACTTGTACCACCACGAGCTATAGGACTGGATACGAGTTTGCTAAATTCTTATCACATCAAAAGCCCTCAGGAGGAGGGAGATGATCAGGGGTATGGAGATCCATTTGAATATCGATCTCCATCTTACGGTTCTTTAATAACACATCTCCTTCACGGAGCTTGTTTGATGGTTTCCTCCGTTTCCCAGTGATGCCTCGTTTGACCAAAATGTATATAGTGACAATGATGATAAATACAGCAACAAGCGAGGCAGAAATAATAATGGCTTCCTTTATGAAATTTTCTGAATTAGCATCTCGAGCTGGAAAAAGAGACAAAATAAAAAGAAAATACTTTTTAACGTGATGAAACGAGACCTAGTGTCAGTTACTTTCAGAGATTTTAACTCAGTCGAGGTTTTGAATTTAGACTTCATGATTCAGCTCAGAAATATATTGCGGTATTCCGCGGGTTTCCGCCGGTATTCGTCTATTACCGGTAGTCGTCTATTATGTGGTATACTCCCAATTTTTGTCCCAACTGAAAATAACCAAAATAAACCAATCCTCACTATAAAATATAATGCTTTTTTTCTCATCCCCACTGAATTTTCTGGCTTGAAAACAAACGAATTTAAATCCCATAGAAACATATGAAAAGCTATAAAAAATATGGGAACATCAATCCCCATCGAGTTTCAGTCCGTTATTTTTATCGCACTGGCTGAAAAAATCCTACCGGGTCTGTGAGAAGGGGTGTAGTAGAAATGGGGCTTTTCGATTCCAACGACCTATACTGTGATTACCGTTGACAGTTTTGGAAAAAAAAAACTTATATTGAAATCAGGAGGCTTCAAATCACCTCTTTACCAAAAATGAAGTTGATAGCAGCAAAAGTTTTATTCTCTTCATTTTTATTTTCATTTTCAAATATTATTGTTATTATTTTTCTCCATTGGGCTCTTCCAGAAAAAATCCGTTCATGGGGGGTGGAAGATATATTATTTTTTTCATGATTTACCCCTGGACATTTTGATTTTTGACCCCCTGGACACGGGTTATACTCCTGGACAAACATCAAATCAACCCCGTGGACACAAAAAATTACCCCTCGACATTGCAATTTTTTGGCATTTTTTCAATACCCCTGGACAATTCATCCTCCACCCCTATATGAACGGACTTTTTCTGGAAGAGCCCATTATTACAGCATAGTATAAGAAAGCCACGGCTGGAATTTGTACGACATTGTCTTTTGCTGTTCTATCTCTGTCTCCGAGCTTTATAAGAACATCAAGATGCTCAGTTTATTATTGGTAGATGGTTTTTCAAATTTTTCTCTTATTTTCCTTTAAAAAAAATTTTATTGCTAGATATCTTTGAATCTGTACCCAATAGAACACTTGAACTAATTTTGGACATATTTTAGGGGTACTTTGTGGAAACAATAGTTTTTCGCCAAAATTGAAATTATAAGAACTATATTCAAGATGACAACTTTCCTGTCAGTTTGAATGATGAATTTTGAAGGTGCAATCTTGAAATTTTCACAGTATTATCATGATGTACTTTTTCATTGATTTCTAAAAAGATTTTACTGAAATATTGCGAAGGCATCCGAGGCACTTTATTAATTTTTGAGTTCTTTCAGCCCATCCATTTTGTGCTTCTTATTGTTGATCTTTCCTTTACAATGATTTTATAATGCAAGTGTATTATCAAGGGTATATCATTAATGTCTAAAACGCACTAAGAATTAAGTATTAACGACAAACCAATAGAATCTACCATTAAAGATGCTACATTACTGATTTCTTGATCAACAAATAGTCATCAAATACGACAGAGATAGAACAACAGAAATTCAGATGTTATCATTCCAGCCGCGGCTTTCTTATACTATGATTACAGTAGGTACTTTTTTCTCTGTCTAGAGAACCGATTGAACGATATTGAACTTACATTTAGCTTGATTGGTATTCATGTCTTCATCCAGGTAATGCGGAGGGTCTCTTTCTTCGTCATCCAAATCATCTTCATGTTCTTCATCCGCTATGAAATGAAAAGGATAATGAAGAAATAGTATTTGTTTTTGACTTACAAGTAACTTTCAGGCGTTTCATATACCCAGGGATGTGCTATGCTGGCAGATCGACGGGGCTGTGACGGCGAGGCTCGAAAAATGGACCCATGTTTGATCCGTTTGTTTAAAATTTGGGGAATAAATGAATGCTGAACAATTTCGAGTATCCTTACGAACTCTCCAGTACCTAGTCTGATGGGTTTTGATTTACTTTTTATAAGCATACAAAAATCCAAAAACTGGCTCAAAGATGCTTAGATCGAGAGATTGACATTACCTAAAAATGCTTGAATAATGCTTCTATCCTCAGCAAAATTTTAGGGGGAAATTCCACGAAAATCCGTAAAATCCCTGTCAAGACTGTCAAATACAGCCAGAATCAGGAAAATATTTTTTTTCGTTTTTAATGCTTAGCATATGATTTTAAATGTTTGCAATATCTGATCCTAAATATGATTATAAGAGCAACGCTTATAAAAAACATGTACAAGCAGTTTGGTGTAGATAATGTTAGCAAAACAAAGGACATGTCAAAATAGCGAAATTGATTGAAATCATCTCTCTTCATAAAATATTGAAATACCTGAATAGATGGTTGGGGATTTCTGGTTGGCTTTGCCTTTTGTAGTTGTTTTACTGACAGTTGAAACTGTAGAGATTCGTTCACCCGTGGTTGTCACATCTGTGGAGAGATGGGAGCTTGTTGTTGACTTCGGAATGATCATTGTCGAGTATTTCATAAATGTGCTTGATGAAGAAGCTTTTGAATTCGCTGTTGTTTTCGTTGTTGTTTTTACACTTGAATTTGATGTTTTTCCAATGTTTTTTGTTGTTGTAGAAGGAGTTGTTAAAAGTGTTGAATTGCCTTCTGATGTGTTGGAAATGTTCGCGGGATGATTTGTTGTAAATAGCGTCGAAGGTTGGTTTGAAGTGGCTGTTGTTGGTTTAGATGTTGAGGTTGTTGTTGTGTTTAGTGGAACATTTGTTGAATATTTTGTTTCTTTTGTTGTAGAAAGCGCAGTACCGTTTATAGGTTTTTTGGTTGAATTCATGTGTGGAATGAAGGTTTTTGCCGTTGTAATGGATTTTGTTGACGATTTTGTTGCAACAGTTGAGGTGGTTGACCTTTTAGAAGTTAAGAGCTCTGTTGTTGAAATGGTTGATGTTGTTGGCGGACTTTTTGGTGTTGTGGTGGATGAAAGGGCGGTTGTGGTTGTAATTATCGTGGGGTAAACTAAAACAAGAATAATTTTATCTGATTAAAAGATAAGACCTTAACGGAAAAAAAAAATTTCAAGTGAAAGCTCTTTTAAATTGATAAAAGGAGTCAACGATAGACTTCTGGAATCCTCGAACAAGCTTGTGCTAGTACTCATGGTCAACGATTTATAAAACTTTTATCATCTCCTAAGATCATGAGGATATATTAAAAGCGAGATTTTTGTCTGAGACGGAGAATTGATTTTTCACAGCAAATTAGCACATTTTATGCAGAATTTTGAGACGAATCTTTTTATACTTCATTGTTGAGACTAGTCTCGATTTACAGACCACTATTATTCTTTTAACACAAAACGTAGAAGTAATCCTGCCTCAAAGTCAAAAAGAAGAAAAAAAGCCGTACAGGAAGTTGGAATAGTAAACAAACTTCTAGGTAGTTTTTTTCTACTACTGTAAAAGAAGCTTTTGAGTAAAACTGATGTTAATTAGTAAGTCTAGCTCTACACTTCATTGAGACGGAAGAACTATTCACACTTTAATCTGAATAAAGTCCTTAATACCTTTCAAATAGCAGTTTCTGTATGGTGTAATCTTGATCACGTGTTGCCCGAAATACCCTGTCTTTATCAAAGTGTCCGAATTCGTTTCCCTTAAATCATAACGTCTACATAACATATCATTCACACCGAACAATCCCGATAAAAGTCCAAGTTGTCGGTAATTCATGATGGCGTATGTTTGTATTTGATCGGTTGCTATGGTAACCTGAAGCATGTGTCGCGCATCAAGGTCACGTGTTGGGACTAGGATGTAGGTTATAATTAGAGCAGAGGTCGATTGAAATTTTCGTGGATCCGTGCGTTTTATGTCTTGATCGATAGCCTTTAGAATATCTTTTTGATTTGTGGTTCGGTAAAATACATCGCCACCCAGTTCCAGATTGAAATCTTGTGTTCCGAACAGACCGATCAGCCAATCACTTCGAAGAGATGAAGCGTCCAATCGATCCCACGATGCATCATTCGTTGAAAGGATGCCACTATTCAGCTGTGTGGGACAAAAGAAGAGAAAATTAGAGAATTAAGGTATGAGAAAGGCATTACCGATTTTAGCGAAAATAAAATTGAATTAACATTTCCATTAAACATTTTCAGCGTTTAGAAATAAATTATAACCGTACCTACAAAATGTCAGAGTCAAAGTCAGCAATTGGTAAGAAATAGAAATAGAAAAGCGCAGAAAAAAAAACACTGCGGAGCCCCAAACTGCGTCAAATTTCTTGATCTGTTTTTGCACTTACGTAAACTCTTTTGGTAGATTGCTTTCCAAGGAATGGAGTATCTTGTAATAATTTCATCTCCGTCGCATCTTTGTCACCAGATTTGATAACGTCTCCAATGTGCTTCCCGTATGGGTAAAAACCTGAGAAAGAATCGATTAAGAACGCAAATTAATTTTCTGAAGACAATCTAAACTCAGCTGCTGCAGGTTATATCTATTCGTGGATATTCATGAAGAAATGTTTTATGTGGAGGCACCCAAAAAATACCGGGTATTTGTCATTAATTTTGAATTCAAACAATAAAACTAGTCGCAAACGACCGGTCTATTTTGGGTGCTCCCGTACAAAACATTACGTCATGAATGTCATGAACCTTTAAACTTAAAGCATGATCTTGAAATTAAAAATATGCACACTGTAAAAACCATTATTCTTGGATGGAAAAATAATTCTTCTTTTAAGAATTGTTTTTCTTGTTGTGAGATTTCATTCTTGGTTTGAGATTTCATTTTCTCATTTCAATTTCTAAAATCAAAAACAAGATTTAATATTTCATGGCCAGAATTTAGGATTTTTGGTTTAAGAAATTAAAAGCTGAAGACTTCAATTAAGTCCTCAAAATAAAAAATCCGAATTCTAGCCAAGAAATTTTGCTCTTACATTAACATTTCTAGCGAACTTTGTGAGTTTTCTTGAAAGTTAATCTGATTCCAGTAAATTAACCCTTTAAGTGCCAATGTCGTATATATCAAACATGGGCTATGTAATGCCCAGTTTGAGTAAGAAATCGTCATTTTTGAATAACTCGTAGGAATTGGATTGAGTTTCATGATCAAGCAAAAAAAATAATCAAAAGTGAGTCTTTCCAGCGAGATTCTAAGCCAAAAATGCAAAAAAATGCAAAAATTTGACAAAATCCACTTTTTTAAGATTTTGACCGTTTTTTGACAATTTTTGGTCAACGAGTGATCCATGAACCTCCAAATTTTGCCATGCTTTACTTGATTCTTTCCTCCATCGAATTAATTTGAAGTTTTACCATTGGGCATCTTTCTATCATTCAGGCAGGTCCACGCAGCGGGCGGCGCCGAAGGCGCCTAAAAGAAAGAGGAGATTCTAAGCTATCCAACGAGCTATGAACAAGCTTCTAACTCCTTCTAGATCTCGAGATATAAGTCTTTAAAGTTTGAACTAGCGATTTTCTTTAAAAAAACTTAGAAAAAAATGACCGTGGCACTTAAAGGATTAAAAAAATTGCCAAAATTATTATCTTTCTTAACCCTTTAAGTGCCGATGTCGTATATATACGACATGGGCTATATAGGAGGGCGAAGCCCTCCTGTAATGCCCAGTTTGAGTTAGAAATCGTTATTTTTGGTCGAACTCGTAGGAATTAGATTGTCCTTTATGGTCAAGCAAAAAAAATTTCAAAAATGAGTCTTTCCAGCGAGATTTTAAGCAAAAAAGTCAAAAAAATGCAAAAAATTGACAAAAATTCACTTTTTTGAGATTCTGACCGTTTTTTGACTATTTTTTGTCAACGAGTGATTCAAGAACCTCCAAATTTGGCCCTGTTTTACTTTATTCTGTCTTCTAGTGAATTGATTTGAAGTTTTACCACTGGGCACCTTTCCATCAGTTCAGTCAGGTCCGCGCAGCGGGCCTGACTGCTTTAACTCCCCTAACGTACCCCCCCCCCTTGGCCGCCGCCCACCACGCCCTTCCTCAATCGGGCGGCGCCGAAGGCGCCCAAAAGAAAGAGGAGACTCTAAGCTATCCAACGAGCTATATACGAGCTTCTAATTCTTTCTAGATCAGGAGATATAAGCCCTTAAAGTTTGAACTAGCGATTTTTTAAAAAAAACTTAGAAAAAAAGACCCTGGCACCCAAAGGGTTAATACTGATTTTTTGGCCTAAAATTACTCAAAAAGGCTGAAAAACATTTTTTTTATTCACCTTGTTTAACCCTTTAAGTGCCAATGTCGTATATCTCAGACATGGGCTATGTAGGAGGGTGAAGCTCTCCTGTAATGCCCGGTTTGAGTTATAAATAGCCATTTTTGGTCTAACTCGTCACTCGCAGTCTGAATTCCTTAGTAGAAAACATTAAGCCCTCCAAAGTCTTTGATAAACAGCGACCCTTTGAGTCTCAAGTGGTCTTCATTCCCGGTATACCTGGTATAAAGAATGAATAAAATAGGAACCAAATTTGGTTTAAAATGGTTAAAATAAACCTAACAGAAATAAGAAAATCAAAGTGTCTACTACTTTTCAACAAGTGTTAATTCCGACCAGAAATTGCAATTTAAGGAAATATTTTGATTTAATTCTACGACTTTTCAACAAGAGTTAATTCTTGTCCATTTTTTTCTCGAACTTGTTTGGACTCTTGAATCCGTCTTTTGACAATCCATAAAACAAGGGTGAGGGAGAGTGTAGCAGCGACCACTGAGCAACCATAAAACAACACTTTAGCACCAAACTTTTCATAGATATATCCACCTAGGGTGTTGCCCACACATTCGGGAAGTGAATATTGAACAGCATTGATGATTCCATACATACTTGTAAGAACACGCTTCGGAGATTTCTTTAAAACAAACTCCAAACCCACCGTCTCTGTAATTGGAAAATCGAAAATCGAGAGAATCTGAACAATGCTGATTATTTTCGGGTCATTGAAAGCAGCCACCAGGCTGAACCGCAACACTAACACGATCAGCAATATAAATATGGTGGGGAATGGACCTTTCACGAGACGCACCAGCTTCGGGATGATCAGAAAACCAATGAAGTTTCCAACAGTAAGAATAATGAGGTATAAGTTCAAGTCCATGGTAGTTGCGTTCAGATCTTTAAGGTATGGAAAACTGTAATAAAGAAATTCGGACATTAAACAACCGATACCAAATAACGTCAATACCATGACTAACATCTCATCCTCAAAAAGTGTCCGAAATAAAACTGTCCGGAACGGTTGTTGTTCAAGCTTTTCTTTTTCTCCTTTCTGCTCAAGTGGTGCTTCTTCTTCGCTATCCATCAAATCGTGAACCTCCATCTTCAGTCCTTGAAACAACCAAAGCAAGGTTAGCATATAACAAATGGAAAGAAATCCGTATAAAATGAACACACCGGTATAACAAGTCACGTGATCACTCGGGAATAATGCGATCGAATAATTCCCGATGATTGGACAAACCAATTGACCGAGAACACCAAAGATCCGTTGATGTCCATACTTATTTTTCTCGCCATTTTCGTTGGATTGTTTGATACGTAACATGACTCCAGTATCTATAAAAGCATCTAAGGAGCCATCGAATAGCGATTGGATCAAATTGACAGCAAACATCATCCAGAACAAAACTTGTTGGTCAGGAGGACTAGTACTAGTGTGAGATTCTGTACTGAATGACGAGGTCGTGTTCAGGTGTGATGTTGTCGAGTTTCGGTTCTCTTCACTTCCAGCTGAGCAATACAGAAATGTTTTGGAACCGAACTTCAACGCAAGGAAAGGCTGCATGGCGTTGAAAATGAAAGTGATAATGGAACAAAGCACAATCGTCAGACGATGAACCCGATATTTATCCGATATCATTCCGATGAACGGAGAAAACCCAACAACGCTGACCAACCGTAAGCCAACAATTAATCCAGCTTGACTTTTCGATAAACCGATACTCAACAGAAATAATACTAAGTTCATGCGAATTGTTAAATCTTTTGCAATGAACAAGAAATATGCAATTTTACAAGGAATCATGCTTTTACTGATATTATACCACGCCATTTTTCTTTCGATTTTCCTCTGAAAAAAAACCCAAGTACAGAAAGTATGAAGTGAAAAGTTTGTCTCTTCTTCTTCTTCTTCTTCTTCTTCTTCTTTGAATATGAAAGAAATAGAAATGTGTGAATTTCTTTTTTGTGTGATGTTGTTGATAATTTAACAGATACTAAATATTATCAAAAAGAATTCTCACAGAAATACGTAGCCTAGAAATCTAAGCCAGATTGATTCAGTCACTTAGTAAAATCTGAAGGTAAGTTGTGACTGAATATCTGGCTTAGTACAAGTAAACTCGGTTTCTTATCAACTGACAAAAACGAAATTTCAAATTTTCCCGGGCACGTTTTTGTAAACGCACATAAATTTGTATAATTTGTTCAACACATATTTTTCAACAAAAGATTTCCCATAACTCATTCACATAAAAAAAGCAAAAATATAAAAATAAGGAATTTGTTAAATAAATACACCCTCCTCCATATTTACTCAATTTCTCTTTCATTCATTTATATAAAGGTTTTTCAAATTAAAAGAGGGAGAGAGAAAAATATATCTTTCTTTTTATGCAAAAAGTACAGAATAAAATATATTCAAAAAGTCTTTCGTTGAGAAGTGAAAAGCGTTTTCAAAACAAACGAAAAATTTCGTTTCTTATCACATGGTCTATTATGACCAATTAGAAGAGGCCAAATGCTTACCGAGTCTCACCGACTTCTGCGTTCAAAATATGAACGCGCGCTTCGCCCAAGCCAGTTTTTCATTTGTCTTCAGCCGTATCTTAGCCTTGTAAAAACTGGCTTGGTTAACCAGGCTAAGAAATACGCTTGATGAAAAGTGGAAGCGTGGAAGATTTTGGTGTGATATTTACGAAATTAAACATGCAGTGTGTCCCAAAAAGGCAGACATATTTTACAAATAAAGTTAAATCCTCAAAACTCATTAGCTAAACTAGGCTTAGAAGGGGGGGGGGTTGTAGGGGTTCGAAATACGGCTAATCGCCCGTGTAAGAAGCACAACTGACGTCATCAAGCTCCATTGGGATACCCTTGCATGTGTTTTTGTCCGTTTTAACATTTTAAACATCAGACGGATCAACGGATCGATGGATCGACAAATAATTGGATCAACGGATCAACAGATCAACGGATCATAGGATCATAGGATCAACGGATCGATGGATAATGGATCATGGATCGATGGATCGACGGATCGACGGATCAATGGATCAATGGATCGACGGATCAATGGATCAATGGATCGACGGATCGACGGATCGACGGATCAATGGATCGATGGATCGACAGATCAATGAATCAACGGATCGACGGATCAATAGATTGACAGATCAATGGATCGATGGATCAGTGAATCGATGGATCAATGGATCAATTGATCAACAGATCAATGGATCGACGGATCAATGGATTGACGGAATTCATTCCTAGTGAATGTGATGGTGTAATTGATGGTCCTGGTGAATGTGATGGTGGAGTTGATGGTTCTGGTGAATGTGATAATGGTGTTGATGGATCTGGTGAATGTGATAATGGTGTTGATGGTTTTGCTGAATATAATGCTGGTGTTGATGGTTCTGGTGAATGTGATGGTGGAATTGATGGATCTGGTGAATGCAATGGTGGAGTTGGTGGTTCTGGTGAATGTGATGGTGGAATTGATGGTTCTGTTAAATGTGATGATGGAGTTGATGGTTATGGTGAATGTGATGGTGGAATTGATGGTTCTGGGTAATGCAATGGTAAATGTGATGGTAGAGTTGGTGGTTCTGGTTAATGTGATAGTGGAGTTGATGGTTTTGGTGAATGTGATGGTGGAGTTGATGGTTTTGTTGAATGGGATGGTGCAATTGATAGTTCTGGTGAATGCAATCGTGGAATAAATGGTTCTGGTGAATATAATGCTGGTGTTGATGGATCTGGTGAATACAATGGTGGAGTTAGTGGTTCTGGTGTATGTGATGATGGAGTTGATGGTTCTGTTAAATGTGATGATGGAGTTGATGGATCTGGTGAATGTAATGGTGGAGTTGATGGTTATGGTGAATGTGATGGTGGAGTTTATGGTTATGGTGAATGTGATGGTGGAGTTGGTGGTTCTGGTGAATGTGATGGTGGAGTTGATGGTTATGGTGAATGTTATGGTGGAGTTTATGGTTATGGTGAATGTGATGGTGGAGTTTATGGTTATGGTGAATGTGATGGTGGAGTTGGGTGGTTCTGGTGAATGTGATGGTGGAGTTGATGGTTATGGTGAATGTGATGGTGGAGTTTATGGTTATGGTGAATGTGATGGTGGAGTTGATGGATCTGGTGAATGTGATAATGGTGTTGATGGATCTGGTGAATGTAATGGTGAAGTTGGTGGTTCTGGTGAATGTGATGGTGGAATTGATGGTTCTGTTAAATGTGATGATGGAGTTGATGGTTATGGTGAATGTGATGGTGGAATTGATGGTTCTGGGTAATGCAATGGTAAATGTGATGGTAGAGTTGGTGGTTCTGGTTAGTGTGATAGTGGAGTTGATGGTTTTGGTGAATGTGATGGTGGAGTTGATGGTTTTGTTGAATGGGATGGTGCAATTGATAGTTCTGGTGAATGCAATCGTGGAATAAATGGTTCTGGTGAATATAATGCTGGTGTTGATGGATCTGGTGAATACAATGGTGGAGTTAGTGGTTCTGGTGTATGTGATGGTGGAGTTGATGGTTCTGTTAAATGTGATGATGGAGTTGATGGATCTGGTGAATGTGATGGTGGAGTTTATGGTTCTGGTGAATGTGATGGTGGAGTTGGTGGTTCTGGTGAATGTGATGGTGGAGTTGATGGTTATGGTGAATGTGATGGTGGAGTTTATGGTTATGGTGAATGTGATGGTGGAGTTTATGGTTATGGTGAATGTGATGGTGGAGTTGGTGGTTCTGGTGAATGTGATGGTGGAGTTGATGGTTATGGTGAATGTGATGGTGGAGTTTATGGTTATGGTGAATGTGATGGTGGAGTTGGTGGTTCTGGTGAATGTGATGGTGGAGTTGATGGTTATGGTGAATGTGATGGTGGAGTTGATGGTTATGGTGAATGTGATGGTGGAGTTTATGGTTATGGTGAGTGTACAGCAGGAGTTGGTGATTATGGTGTATAAAATGGTGGAGTTGACTGTTCTGGTTAATGTGCATCAGAAGTTGGTGATTTTGGCCAATGTGCAGCAGGAGTTGGTGATTCTGGTGAATGTGCAGTAGGAGACGGTGATTCTGGTGAGAGAGTAACAGGAGTTAGTGGTTCTGATGGATGTGATGGTGAAGTTAATGGTTCTGTTAATTGTGAATTAGTAATTGATGATCATGAGCTTGATATTATTGTCAGTTAAAAGGTCTTTGTTATCTTATACATACACTTCCGTCCATACGACCTACTAGGATCTAAAATAATGATTAACTGGTATATGAAATTCTCCAGAATTCAAGTATGATACGGTTAAGTCATTTTTCTTGCTTCCCTACAAAAATATTCATGAAGCTTTGGCGTTTTTTGTTAAAAATCAGACACACAGGGTGACTTCACTCAGAGTACTGTTTTCATAATAAAAAGCCTAAGGAAAAATTACACACTTCACTACGGTAAAATAATTAGTGAGAATTAAAAGAACAGCCGATGTAAAACCCCTAATGGAAATGACATCAACTTTCAAATAGTAAACAAAGTAATTAGCAGAAAATATTAAGACACCCAGATAAGTAAGTAAGACGTCAGATTTCCAACATTTTTTACATGTTTGTTTTGTTAGGTATTTTATACAATAACATATTATAGTTTAGCTTCTGAAGTTTTCTTGACTATGTTATCTTTCGGGAAGAAAAACATTTCCTCAAATTCTAGCTTTGCAAATTTCAATTTACATAGATGGAAGTTCTAATTTCAACCTTCAATGTATTTTTCTCAAAGTTGTTGAAATTTTTAATTTCGCCTAGCGAAAGTATTACAATCAGCTTTCGCGGTGCGGAAAAAAAACTAGAAAACGAAAGTAATTGATACGTTGGACGAACTCACTAAAATCAATTTACAATTACACACTTGTATAACCACGGACGATTTTCTCAGGTTTTCTTTGGATTACGTCATATTATCTTTGTGTCTTTAGCCTTACAGTCTTGATTTTTTCTTTATTTTCTTATAAGCTTTATATAAGAATCAAATCAATAACTCTTGATAGACGGTGATATACCTTTCGGTAATTAGTTCTTACAAAGTAAACCAGGGATGTCGTGCAATATGAGCATATTCATTTTTTATAAGAATATACTTTTTAAGAGTTCTTAAAAATTAAAAAACAATTGTTCTTAAACTGGTCTTATTTTTTAGTGATTTTAAGTCTCGTTGTTCTTGTAAAATAGATTTCAGATTAGCTTCAATCTCTACTTCTTGTTTTTCCCATGCAGTTCAAGTTGTAGGCGAAATTTTCGACTCCAAGTCGTCTTGTTTGCTATTGTAAATAAACATCCAAACAAAACACTGTAGTCAGTTCAACGAATGTTTTGAATAAAGTCAAATGATGCTAAAAAACGCAAGTTCCCACAAAACATTATACAGTAATTCTAGTCGTTATGTAATCTCAATTAGAGCTCATATAAGCTAGATGGTTTCAAATTGAGCGTTCATTAACTAGCAAAAAAGATCAGATTCACCATAACTATATTGTCATTACTTCCATGAATAGCATCTCAATTAAAATTTATCAGAATATCAACTCCCGCTGCAAATTCACCAGAACCATCAACACCAGCATTATATTCACCAGAACCATTAACTCCACCTTCACATTCACCAGAACCATCAATTCCACGATCACATTCCCCAGAACCATCAATTCCACCATCACATTCATCAGAATCACCAACTCCTGATGCAGAACTTCCAGAACCATCAATATTTGATTCTGATCTGTCGATCCATTGATCCGTCGATCCATTGATCCATCGATCCATTGATCCGTCGATCCATCGATCCGTTGATCCATCGATCCAATGATCCGTCGATCCATTGATCTGTCGATCCATTGATCCATTGATCCATTGATCCGTCGATCCATTGATCCGTCGATCCGTCGATCCGTCGATCCATTGATCCGTCGATCCATTGATCCGTCGATCCATTGATCCGTCGATCCATTGATCCGTCTGATGTTTAAAATGTAGAACGGACAAAAACAAGGGTAGCTCAATGGAGCTTGATGACGTCAGTTGTGCTTCCTACACGGGCGATTAGCCCGAATTACCGTTTTCCCGTCAAAATTTTTGCTGAATCCCGGAATCCCGAAAATTGAAAAAATAATAAACCGTCACACCGGCTTGTACAGGGCAAAAATGTACCTAAATACCGTCACCGTCTGATTTTAAAATACCGTTTTCCCGTCTCTTTTTTCGTCAAATCCCGTAATACCGTACTAAAAAAGGGCCAATCCCGTCACACCGTATAAGTACAACCCCCCCCCCCTTAGAAGAATTGAAATAAAATTACAATTCTCTTTTCAATCATTCAATACCAAAACAGTAAAGCAAACCAACAAATTAAGGTAGAAAAGAATCAAAAAACTTTGAATTTTTTACATCTATGATTTCTGTAATATTTCGACACTTCGACACTTATCGAACAACATCATCTCTACAAATGTTGAAAATACTTCAGGCACGACGGAAGCTTTTTATATCTGGTACGGCGAATGACGAAATTTAAGCGATTTTATAGCGATTTTACCGACGAAGAGGAAAACTTCGGGTATTTTTGTGAAAATCTGGTACGGCAGCCGCCGTACCTGCCGTACCCGTTGCGTCGTGCCTGTACTTCATACATTTAAGGTATGAAATCATGATAAAATTGACATTAATCTTTAAAGCAGACCATCAGAAAAATACACGTTTTTTATAAGAACATAAGGTTGGTATTTGATCAAATTCTATATTTGAATGTTTTCTTACACTACGGAACAAACAGCTGATTTGTTGCAAAAGACGTATTGTCTCAATACTGCTCATAATATTTTGGCACTTTTCTTAAATAGCACTGGCTGAAGACCAAGAAAACCCTTCCCCTGTCTACAAAGCTGTTGGAGCCCGGGGAGCGGGGATTGCTTTAGGAATAGTCTGAATTTCTAAAAAATGCCAACATTTATGAGCTTGATCTATGGTGCATATCATGAATACTTATGAAAATATTTTTGAGGAGAACAGATCCTTCCACCTACCTTTGAAAGGCTCGCATTTGGTATCTTCTGAATTGAAAATAAAAACATGTCTCCCCATATCTTCGCCTTCAGTAGCCGTCGACATCATGGAAACACTGTTGCTAAGTGACTCAAACAGTCTCCATGAACAACCGGGTGCTGACCAGCCCACTGTTGCATCCTGGGTTTCCAAATTCTTATAATAAAATATCCCATAAGTCTTTAGCTCATCGTAAGCTAAGAATAACTGAAAAGTGTTCTTAGGTTCTGAGTTGTTGAAGCTTGATATATCTTTATAAGTAATAATAATGATGTTCTTAGCTTTGAATGACGTCATTTTGAGGATCAGTGAAACGAGGCTGGAATTTTTTGTTTGTTGGAAAAAGATGTCGCTCGTTAGTGAAAGTCGTGTTGAGTAGAGAGCGATGATGGGTGCTTTATCGTAAGGTATGGAGATCTGGTTTTCTTCACTGACTGGCTTGCCAAAGGATATAAATCCGTTACGATTGATCTAATAGGAGGAAGAAAGATCATGATTTTGATTTTTGATTTTCTTTCGTATTTCAAATGCAAATTTTTAGGAAAGAAAATGTTTAAAGATTTCCAAGATCATACCTTTTATAGATCAGTGTAGATTGATTCTCCATTTTTTCGAGCGGAAGAGGCAAAAAGAAATCGTTCGAGTTATGGAGACATTCCAGTTGTGGATTTATTTAAAAGAGCTTATTAGGAAATCTTTACTATAACAATACGAGTTGTGGAGAGTAAACAGTGAAACTTACATAGATTTTTTTGTACGACTTGCCAAAGAATTGGATTTCCATCGACAATGACAGTTCTTCATTTGTTTGGTTATTACGCATGCGTGGAGCAGTGATGAAATCAGTGTCTAGAATTCCTAAAAAAATAAAGAAGGTATTGTAATAAGTTGGTAGCTGTACCATAGAATAGTTTTGTCGGGGTTTCAACATTAACTGGTTGAAGAAGTACAAAGCGTACTAAACTAAAGTTATGAACGTTAGGGTCAGGCTGTTTTTCGTAAATAATACAGTTCGGACAAAGTAAAAACTAGGCAAGCAATCGGGGAATACTTGTTTTTATATTAAGCACAACACTCGAAGAGCAGAACTGACGAAAGGGGACTTTTTTTCATCGACTCTGCAAGGGAGTTCAATAGACGCTAAATTTAGTTAGGTCCAAAATATTTGACTGTCAATGCATGCAAATGAGGATTATTTAATTGGTGGGTGTGGTTCGACCCCTAATGAGCGCTATCAAACTTAAGGAACAGGGCACGAGTTTGGGTATTGATTTTATCACCTGTCACCAAATCACACGGTTTAACAGGAAACACCTGAACATAGTTCGTCATTTCTACTTCCTTCACTGTTGGAGTTTTCAATTTCTCAACAGATGGCTTCTTGCATGCTTTATCATAATACCCACTCGTTGCACCCCCGTCGGAACTGATCCGGTAATAATTGATAATTCCATAAAACCCAGCTTCCGTATCAAGTAAAACGGCTTGGAAGGTATATCTGGACGACTCTACAGCAACTTCTTGTAGATTGACATAAGTTATGATGATTCCACGTTTGACTGTCACATTCATTGTTGTTTTATTTCTGATTCTTTCTTCATAAAGATGAAGATCTCCTTGTGTAGTCGTTTCACGGAAAAACATACAGCCGCCATCTTGAATTGTGAAATCTTTGTACATGATAACTAGAAGGTTGTTATTTTGAAAAAGGTGAGCGCTAGAGTAACTTTTTGGTTGGTTGACTGATATCACACTGTTGACGCCAATCTGAAGAGTCAAGAGAAACATCGAGGAAATTAAGAGATACTCAAAATTTTGACAAAACTTAATTTGGCGAGCATCAAACAAAAATCATGAAATATCTTAAAGGTTTTTTTTTTCACAAGTGTTCCCGTTTCATATCAGACACATATTTCATATCAGGACAGTGCCTGCCTATTGTTACATTGTGCTGATATAAGCAAAAAAATGTTTTTCTTTTCCTATTTCTGACCAATTTTGCTCCACATCCGGGTCAATTCAATATCAAAAAGCTTGTAAAGTTAAATTGATGAGTAAGCAAACGATCACTCTTATTTAAAAGCAAAACCTTTAAGTTTGGAGAGAAACATTCATTTAATTTTGAAGTTGTTCGACAGGTAGTTTGTTTCTTATTGGCATAAAAATGAGACCTCTTAGACAAAAGTTTTTTAGTGGTCAAGACTTTTTCGCAATTAAAAAAAAAGAGATAAAACTGACTTACATACAAGACCGGATAGGATTTAGTGAAAAATGGGAAAGGTTCTTTCAACGTATGACTAATAGCTGCATCGTCTCCTCTTATCATCATTGAGTCGCCAAGCTCTGTCCCGAATGGCAATAAAACTAAAAATAAAAGCAATTGAGGTGAATCATCAGTGTCATAGAAATATGTTGTTTTTGTGTACCGGGTGTCTTGAAAAGAGTAAAATCTTTCGGTTTACTCAAATATTTTAAATATTTCAATAATAATGATACTTCAAGATTTTTTACCTTCATTCATGCATCTTTTTGTGAAAACAGGGAAAATGTATTGCCCTTTGAATCCAGTGTTTGTATACAAATAAGTAGACTTCATGCTGTCCCCACGTCCTCGAAACCAATTCCAATCGCATAATTTATTCGAATACCCCATAATCCCTTGCTCGTGTATCCCAGGATGCCACTTATAGTGGGAAATGAGATAAGTTTCTTTGCCGTCTGAAGCTAAGACAGCTTGAAAAGTCATTATATTGTGTGAATTTTTGACTGGGACACCGAGGAAAGTAAAGACAACCGCTTGCTTTGCTATGAACGATTTCCATATAAAACGACTGATTTCTTTGCTCGCCCACCCGAGAGTTTGTTGATCACGTGATTCTCGATAGAACACAGTCCCTATTTTTGTGGTATCCATGTCAACAGACAAGATGGCGATGAATGAATGCTGGGCGTTTGGTATCGGGCGTTGTGTGAAACTGGAGGACGGAGGCTCGATTGAAATGACACCATCCACTGAAATCTAGATGTAAAACAGGAAGCTGTTAAAAAGCTCAAAAGTTATTTCATTCAATCCGTGACGTTCTGAAATCCTTTTAGAACACCATTATCTCTCCTCTTTCTACTACATGTTTTTTTTTATAAGCATAACGCTTAAGCATATGAAGGCTCAGATTTGCAGAATTCCTACGCATAACATAAGCTTATGTGTCAGTCTGGAATATTTTTCAAGTTGTCATTTTTATCTGTTTAAAAAGGTTTGGTAAAAAAAAAGACATTCCACGCTAGCTACAATCATGGTCGAAATAGAATGAGAATTCCGGTTATTTTAACGTTTTTCAAGATTTAAAGTTCTGGCGAGAAAGTCGATTTTGGGCTATCTCTTTAACTTAATCGAATATTTCAATTTGGGAGGGGTTGGCAGACTTCGAGGCTATATTCTGAGCCTTATTGGACTATTTTTGAACTTTTGGATCCTCAGATCCTAAGGTCGTAAGACTTAAGTCTAGCGTTAAAACTCAGAGTTAAAACTCTACCTTTCAAACCTACTTTAGAGCACTTACAAATCGATTGTGGTTTCAAAACTTCCCGGTGGATTTCCCTTTTTCCTCAAATATTACAACCATGATTGTATATTCCACTGCTCCCAAAATCTGAACAAATTTTTACAAAATTTCTGAAATTTCACTAAAAACTTGGCTCGGGGTGAATCATAAGCATGATTCATAAGCATATAATAAGCATAAGCTATTAAGAACTCAAGCATACACGAGCCTGACCAGGGGGCATACATGTATTGCCGTTATTGGCCAGAGATTTATAATTTTCCGTTATACAATGGAGAACTCGAGCCTGTATTACTCTCGGGTACTTAATAGCCGTCCCCCCCCCCCGCTAATTAATTTTTCGAAAATTTTCCACCCAGGACATTCTTATTCCAACCCCCCCGCTTATTAATTTTTGGGAAAATGTTTTTGAAAGTTCCCTTTTTTGTCCTAATTCAGCTGTATTAGCCTCCTTTTCAAAAATTTTCCACCCAGGACATTTTTATTCCAACCCCCCCGCTTATTAAGTTTTGAGATTTTTTTCCAACCCCCCCCCCCCGCTTATTCCAACCCCCCCGGCTATTAGGTACCCGAGAGTACTCGAAAGCTTCCCCAACTCAAACAAGTTTTCTGTTCCCAACAATGCCTTACAAATCAGTCCCCATAGCTCGAATGAGATTTGAATTCCACTGCGTGTTCGATTCATGGAGACTCAACTGTATAACTTACAATTTAAGTGGAAGCTTACATAAATTTGATTGTATGTGCTTGAAAATAACGGTATTGGTTCTTCTAATTGTAGTTGGACAAAAGAATTATCACCCGGTGGAAGGATTTTATCGCCAACGTTCTCACCATGTTTGTAGAGACCTGAAAGTTGAAAAAGAAATTCTTGTGGTAAAGTAGGTGCAACATAAGGGGATATTTTTTTGCGAAAATCATACGTTGAAAGGGATATTATCTTGCTGACTCAACAAAAAAAGCTAGTTTATATTCTTGTAAGCAAGGTACTCAATCGAAAATTTCTCATTAACGTTAGATTCGAAAGATCAATTTCAGCATGAAAGTTTGCCTATTCAGAAAACAACCACTATAAATTGAAACTTTTGTTTTGACCTTAGCCAGAATACCTTGACCGAATACAAACATACCTGCGAAGGAGCACGTGATATCAGACAATGAAAACACGTGCAAGCCTTTCTTTCCAATATTGGATGTTTGTTGTAACTTCTCACTTGTGGTGACCGGAGCGAAGGCTTCAAACTCACATTTCTCATCGAAAGAATAGCCGGTCACTGCACCGGACATGCCAAGACTCTGGTAATTGATCAAAAGATAGATATTTGTTGTATCTGTTACTATGGTAGCTTGGTAGGTGAACTTTTTCTCTTGAATCATTTGATCACAAACATCACGGTAGGTTACGATTAAAGCTGATGTCGGCTCATAACTACGGTCAAAGTTTTCGCGTATAATTTCGCGGATTTCCGCTAACGCTGATGGCTGATCTGTGTGTCGGAACAAGATGGCGGAAGTGAGCGAAAGGGTGGTTTTCTTGTGATAAAGGGCGATGAATTGGGCGTCCGAAGATGGGATAAGAGCGCGATGAACATTATGATCGAATCCTAAAATTCCGTTGTGATTGATCTAGAAAGTCAATGTTATAAATGAACAGTCAATTATTATAAATGATGCTTTACTAGGCAAGGATTACGGAAAGTCATAAGAAAACATCCAAGGTCCTTAAAAAACAAGACTGGTATCATCTCAAAAGTTATTAACTTGAAAAGATGCAGTCAGTGAGCTTAGCATCACTTTTCTCTGAAAACTCCGATTAATGTTTCCACCAATATGGATAAAGGTTAGATTCCGGTTTCAAATACATATCATTGAATACAAAACAAACCTACTTTAAACATGTTAGCACACAAGATGATTTATGAAGATTTTCCAGGTTGTGTTTTTTTTTAACTGAAGTATTTTTATTCAAGTAACAAAGATGAAACACTCACAAAAATGGAGGAGAAATTTTTAAAGATGGGTTTTTGGAATTTGATTTCTCTGTATGGGTCAGTGATGAGGAACTTTTCGTACGAATTTTCGTTCTGTTCGTCGAAGAAGGGAGCTGAAAGGGAAAACCAAATGACTTTATTAGTAGATTATCTGTTTGTGCTCATCCGAATACTTAATACGTCAATTCACAGTCGCGATGTGTGGTGGGTAGTATCGTGTTTTTCTAACAGCAGTTTCAAATGCGAGAATTTCAACAAACTTTAGAGAAACACTAAAAAATTTGATTTATCATAATTCACTCAACGTGCAATTTTATAGACATCCTGTATCAGTGCCATGATGGAAATTTTGTTTTTTGGTATAAAAATATCAGTGGGATGGTTCCGACGAATAATTTCATAATAATAATAATATTGTTTACAATTTCCCACTGGAGATGAAATTCCAGAGACTTTTTGGTCAAAATTATCAGTGGGTAAAAATAAAATCCTTAGGTTTGTGACACAGAGATGTTAGCGATACTCAAGCAAATTCTGCATCAATGTAGTGCTTCAAGACTATTACAAATATGTCAATCTACATGAACACTTAGTTTTTAACCATCTACAAAGTAGCTTTCAAAATCTTACTCTTTTGAGATTCATCTTGGCTTCCATAGATTCCACAACGCCCTATCAATACCACCATAGCTATGCTAAACTCTAACTTAAACATATTCCTTCCTTCAAGAGTCCGAGCGAAAGTTAGAGTAAGATCTTATCCATAAATCTTCAAGTTCAAGTTACGTACAACCTATCAGAAAATGGCGTCATAATTTGAAAATTTCCTTCATTGACAAATATCATCAATGATAATTCGTAAGCGATTAATAAAAGCTGGATGATAACATTTTCTTCAACAAAATAGAAAACTTCCTTCTTCGAAAGTACTTTTCTTCCTTCTTGTATAATAATCAGAAAAACATGAATTTTGAGCTTATTCGTACCGTTAATAGAAAGCCTATAAAAGGGAAAAATTCATCAGCGAAATGATGTATTTAAAGGCTTGGATGCACCCCGCTATGGGATATAAATTTAAATGAATCTTTCAAGAATCAAACGAAATTCCGATAAATAAGAGTCTAAAAGGTCAATTAGGGAACCTTTTAATGTAGGATTTTAGAGAAAGAAGAAAAGGCCAGCGAACCATAGGGGAGTCCATTCATGGAATATAACATGAGCGATTCAAACTCAGTCATATCATTTCGAAAATATGACGTGAGTAATAGCCAAACCCTATCTAATACACCAGCTCAATCTCAACACATTGAATTATAGACCTTCATTTGTACTTTGGAGAAACATTTTGCGCGCTCGGGTTTCATCGGAATACTTATCAATAAATGTAATTAATGAAGAAAAGTTTTGTCCGACGAGGGTTCCTTTTAACTTTCAATTCTCGACTTCAGCTTGAGGAAACATGTACCTTTTTGAAAATTGAATGCATGAATCACATTCACCAGCACCACAATTATAAAGAATACAAGCTCTTTCATTGCATTTTTTACACAATATACCAACTGAATTCAAGAGTGTACACCAACAGTGTAAATATCGATTGGTTGAAGCTTCAAGTAACCAGTAATGTGTAACCAGTTTTAAAAATGACAACAAAATTTGAGACAATTTAACCTTATACCAATAGGGCATTTATAGGATATTCTTAAAAAAGGGCAGATGGTACCATGGAAGCCATAAAAAATGACCAGGAAACAAAGTCAAGTGCTTTGATTAATTAGCACAGTCACACTATTATGACAGAAGAGTTGAGTAATAGCAAAACCGCAAAACCCTGATGCTTTTTTTATAATGATTCTAAAGTATATCTTCGAATTGTATGATGGTTTTGAGCTTGTTGAAAAGCTTTTTAGGAGTGGAATATTATGTAAAAGAAAAAAATTAAAAAAAGGAAAATGGACATGAAAAGTGAAGAAATAAATCAACTCCTTCAATAAATATGTCATAACTGTCATTTCTAAATGAGCTATATTCTCGGATCCAAAAATATCTTTTCGAACAATTTAATTCAATTGAAAGATATATATCAAACTCTTATAAGTTAATCATTGATCGACTTAAAAATCCATGTTTATTTGATAATTCCACTCCTGATTCTCTTTTCAGCAGCTCAAAAATGCTATTCAATTCGAACTCAGTCAAAAGTTATAGCCTTTTTTATCTCCACTATAGATTATTGAGACAGACTTTATTTTAAATGAAGCATCATGCTGACTAATTGAGGCTCCTTTAGACAGGAATAAAAATTGACGGTAGTGTAAAGTTTGACAACAAAAAGATTTTGTACTGAAAAAGTCATCCCTGTGGCATTGTGGTCCATAATGTTATAAAAGATGAGCTAAACTACTTCTAGGAATTAGTTATGTGCGATCTGGATTAGATTTTCGCTTGGAGTTACAAAAAACGCAAAAAACATAAAGCGTTTCGGGAGGTCTCACTAAGGGTGAAGCATTTTCTTAAAAGTGACAAAGGGGTAAAAACGTTGTATTTGTGGCGAATCTTTAGTTTCATGTTAAAAAATATCACAGTGAAACTGTTAAAATGTTTACTATGTACAGTCGAGGTAGTTGTATAAGAAATCCTAAGCACCAAATCTGGAATATATACAAGTTTCTCTAAGTCCAGATTTTGGTCAAAAATATAAACAAGCAAACCGAAGCCCTCGTTAAAGCGGGCGCCAGAAAGGTTCATGAAAAATAAAAGGTTTCCCTACTCAAAGAAAAGTTTTTACAAGTTACAAAACTAAAATCGTTCGATTCAGTTTTCAGAATGTTCAATAAGTAATTTCAGTGCAGATGTTTATGAATAAAAGTCTTTAAAAAAGACGCACTTAAAAATACAAGTCTTTCCGGAGTCGGAAAAGTGAATGCGCCTGTACGAATGTCGGTCTTGCTCAATTTTAAGTTTAGAGTCTATTTACACTAAACGACCGAAGAATTCTTTTCTTTGTCAGCACTTTCTTCTACGTCATAAAGCGCATGCGCATTCATGTTAAATTCTTTCGTGACGTCAACAGAGCTCCTGGATGGAGTGCTGGCTGAAGTATGTGAGTCCCTCCTCCTGTTGAGGAATTTCGGAACGTGTAACAATCCACCTTCTTCGAAGCCAGCGGAAGCACGGCGTATTGCACTTGAAGCACGTCTTGAAAAAGTAGAGAAAAAACTGCCATCTTCCATACTCGAAGCACTATCATGACAAAGTTTCTTAACTGTTTCAACCATGGCTTTACGTAATGACCGATTGAGTAACAAGTATACTATAGGGTTCAATCCTGACAGTAACCAGGGGATTACGATCATAGCGATATTATGAGCATCGTTCTTAATTATCGTCTGATACGCATGCTCGTAAATGTGAGTTCCGATAAAATACGACCAACCTGTCGTAAACGGTAAAACGATAAGTAATATGTTCGCCGTCACTTTTAACTCACGTAATAATTTCCGACGCCGTCGTTTCTTTTTATCATTTTGTTCTCCGTTTTGATTGGCTACTGCATTTGATACTCGTTCCAGATCCCTTATACTTTTGAGCTTTCGAACGATGACCAAAAATATGATGGAATAAGACACAACAATGATGGTTACGGGAACAAAATAACTCATGAATCCCACGTACAAAATCACGGCGTAAAAAGTCTCATTTTGATAGCGTATACGTAAAAACGCAGCAATCAGTAACGCGAATGCATAACACCAGACGAACAAGATAGCATACACGGAGCGACGTTTTGTTAATATGAATTCGTAACGTAACGGATATACAACGGCGATACCGCGATCTGCGCTTACGCAAGCTACGTTAATAATCGATGCGACGCCTAGGAAAATGTCTATGGTGGGGATAATGAACTTCTTTACTTCGACTGTTGATAAGATGTTATGTATGCCAAGGACCCAAATAAGCAACCAAATTAACACTAAAACATCGGCGACGGCTAAACTACATACAAAATAATTTGTCGGATTACGTAATCGACGTCGACGTAAGACTAAGTATATGATGATCAGATTGGTAGGAAATCCAACAAAAAACGTAAAAAAGCCGGTGATTTGTAGTGAAAAAAATGTCCACTCATTGTTGGGTATTATGCCAGTGTTTGTGGTGTTGGATGACGACGTATTGATTACCATGGTTACACGTAACTGTTGTTGATGATGGCAAGTCTGTAAAATGTTGTTTTGGATTTTGTTGAAGATTCCGTTGCTGTTGTTTGCTGACTTGTTTTTTTTTATTGTGTTTCTATAATCTAAAACCAATCAAGCTTGATAAAGTCATTACTTTTGCATTCATATGCAATGATTCTGAAAATTATACCACAATCATGGACAAAATATTTCAGACAAAATTCTCAAAAAACGTTAAAACACACTAAAATCTCAATATATTTCGAACATGATTACAGAACAAGAAAACCCAATAGTCCAGTTTTCAGCCTTGTTATTTCATCGATCGTAAAATTGCTTTAGATTTGATAGCATACTTCATTTGAAGGCTTAATCAGCTTTTGAATCTGACTTTTTGAACTTTACTAAATGTGGTGAATGCTCAAGATGTGCAGAGGTTAAAGCGTTATCTCCGTTTATACCCAAACTAAAAAATTTAAAGATGCAATAACATGATAAAGTCGAACAAAATCATTTTCATAGAATCATTCCATAAGAACTGAAGGCTCAAGAACCTCAAAAATAAGAACAATTTAAGAACAAAACTGGACCTGGAATGACTAAACTTAAAGCAGACAAAGAGTTGACGTATTAGTAATTTGGCCTAAAATAAAAACCTAAAATAACACAATTTTGCACTAAAAATAAGAACATGATAAGAATAAGTTGATGCTGAAAATGGTAAAAATAAGAACAGTCGAGCCTTAACAAAAAATACTGGTTCTTATAAAAAACAAAAAATCAACTACATCCACACACAGCTCGAAGATTTCCACACATACCTCAACTCTATCCACGGAAAATAAACTGATCACAAAATTCCTCGATTGAAAAAAATTAGATTTCTTTCATAAGTTCTTTTGACATTTGTTTTACATAACCGACCCTCTCGCGTTCATTACCCCATCTTGTGTAACACCTTAATTCATTGCAGTTAATGCTTTTATACCGGCAGTTGCTTACCGACCAATGGTATTAATTTGTGAAAGATATTTTTAGAATTTCTACTTAAATCTTGTTATTGTTTTCATAAAGAAAATTTCAAGGTGGCGAGTTAATAAGTATCTTTTGGCGAGTTATGTTAAGTGTCGATGACGTCACTGATTTGTCTCACTTGACATTAAGGTCATTTTTTTCAGTGAAGAGAAATCACGAGTTTCTCATAGACTGCATTGATGACGTCATGATCAGAAAACATCTGGTAAGTAGTAATCAATACCAAGTAATGAACTTTCGCGGCATAAATTATGCTAATTCATGATAAGCACCATTGCAATGGCTTCCACAGACACAACAGCTGATTGGTTGAAAACGACGTATTGACTGATTTTACGTCACTTACAACCAATCAGCTGTTGGGACTATGATGTAATGTAAGAAGACTGCAATGGTGCATATCATGAATAGAGTTTTGTGCCTTTAATATCTTGTTATACAGGGTGTCCGGGAAAAAGTTGTACGGTCACTCACTCTAATTCTAATTCAGTATAGATTTTTTATGCAATATTTTTTTCCAGACGGCCTGTAGATTCCTAATATTCTCTAAATTTTGTCATGTATGAATGTTCTCAAGGAGATAACAAATTTTCGTAACAAATGATGCTGTCATCGACAACTAGAAGACATCATGGAATTAAAATCAAAATAGCTTAGATTTATTTTGTACCATAAAGAATTGGAATTAGGGGACATGAAGTCATTTCAACCACTCGTTTATTTTACAGACCTACGAAGTCATTTTCCATTTAAGGTGCCAAGGTGTATTATACAAGCCGATTTTCAAAGTATTTAAAACCACATGATGCACTGCGAAAATCCCTAATTTTGGCTTTAGACCCCTAATTTAAAGTATGAATTTTTGAAATGCCAGATAAACATGAATCTCGTAGCTCTAGAGAACTCGCGATAAGAGACAGAAAAAGGACTACGAAACAAAAGTTAAGCGCCCGAAGAGTTTATTTAATATAAATTGAATAAAAAAAATACAAAAAAGAGCTCATTCAAAAATTGCACAGCCAACGAACCACTTAAATTTTCGACTATTTAGAAAAAATCGTACACTTGAAAAATGAAGTAGTAGCACTACACGTTCTTTACAAATTGCACGTTTTTCAACTTGCACGATTGAGTTCGTTTTGGTCTCATTTGCTTTTGAGAACAAGAGGGGAAGATAGAGATGAGAGAAAGGATGTCAAACCAATCGTACACGCGACGCATGTTCTTTTGAAGAGCCTCGCTTTCAATTTTCTAATTTCAAAAAAAATCTCGTCTTTTTATTTTTAGAGTACAAAAAGTATTTTGGTTCATTTTGGCACGCGATGACGTTTTTTGAAAGTATTTCTTTTTAAAGAGTAGAGAGTAAAAAGCAGCTCATTAGCTATTTGAAACGGAAGCAGGGACTTTGATAAGGAAGTTTCAATTACTGTCAACGCCGGCTACAGAAGATACTCAAAATTAATGAATGACAGAAAGTGATTCTTTTGTTAAATAATCCTTTCCATGGAAGTAGTTACTTCCCCAAAAAGTACCCATTTTAACCGCCGCTGTACTGGTTTCCATAGAAACGCGTGAACAATGCTGATTATAGTCTATCCAGTATCTCATGAGTAACATTTTATTGACAATGCCACTAATTTTGAATTCTCGATTTCCATAATGTCTTTACAGCGGTAAGTTTATTACGTTTCGTCTGTTGCACTCCATAAAAAAGTATTATACTTTCACTCAAATGACACTGGATAGGTAGTGACAGTTCTAAAGGGACTCAAGATTTATGACGAAGAATGTTTGTTTTTATCCCCTTCTTTTTACAAGGCAATGAGGGCTGTCCGCCATAAATTTTGAGCCTCCTCCTATGCAAAGTGTCCAAAAAAGAGTGTGACACGTTAAAACGAACCATGTCCCCTGTTTTGTCCCCTGCATTAATTTTTGAAAATATTTTCAGCTATTACATCAAGCCCCTTATCTTGCTTTGAAAAGGCCTGCTACAGGCTAGATATATATTTCCCTTCAGGAGTAAAATGTCAAATCCATGTTTATTTCACCCCTTACCCCTTTTATAAGACCCCTAAGGGTATTTTGATAAAGCGTCGATTTTCCAGTCAACCTAAAAAGATTATGTTGAGATGAATTTTGACGACTTACCTCAAAAAAATCTCAAAGTGCGACTCTGTTGAAAATTGCTTTGAGGCCTGTCCTGAAATAGCTTTTGGTCTTTTTTTTGAGCTCAAGAAAAAAAGAAATGTCTTTCCTTCCTTCCGGGACGAAAGGGACTAGTGATTGAATGATAACAAAGAGCACATTTATGTTGGCTGAGGGTATCAGTAAAGGAGAGCGTGAATTCCGTATAAGGACGGCGTTAAGAAAGACAAGTGCACTCCTTCACAGGGAGTTTCACATCAACATCAACATAGGATGGTGTTTAACCACAAAGGACCGTCTAGACAATAAAAACAAAAACAGGTTCTACAATTGTCATTTCCCACTACTGAGCCCCCCTCCCTTAGAGGGAGGAATCTTGCAACTTCCATTGAAGATGGGGGAGAGGGGAGAAAAATAGTAAAATGTCCAGGATTGTAAATTTTGAATTATCTTAAATAATAAATTATATTGATTATGAATAATACAAACCTTTTCTACCGTCTACAGATTATCATGAAATTTAAAGGATTAAGGAAATCGCCGAAGTCCGAAGAAAAAAATCCTGTTTTGGTATTTCTAGATAGATCGGTGCAAGTGCGTGTAAAGTAGTGACTTGAACTTGTTTTTGAAAGCATCGCATGTCGCTGGTATTCAAAGAGGGTAAAAATTCGCCTCATGCCAAGATGAGATTCTCACGAGAAGACACACATCCAAAAATACAACACGCTATGTAATGCTTTTTTCAAGAATGAATGACTTTAAGAGGTTTTTGTTATTTTCGTTCCAATTTACTGCAGAAAAAAAAGGTTCAAACATTATGGGGATTTTCACATTTCTCGTGACATGATTCCATTTACGTGAATTTCTTTTAAATGGATTTCATCTAAGAATAGATCGAAAGAAGTCAAGTGATCGTGAAACGCATGCGCAATAAGTAACAAATTATGCTTAACACGTGACCCTGAACTTGAGAAATAAACAGATACTTTAAACAAAGATATGACAAATACCCCCCCCCCCCAAAAAAAACAATTACCGCCTGGGACAAATGTCCGAACAACTACTCGGATGATGCCACCCCTCTTTATCAAAAATATTAATCTTGCACTTTTTAATAAAATTGTAAATAATTGACAACTCGACCTGGTTAAACCTGAGTAGATGAAGGACATTGGTGTTTGAAAATTTAGACGTCTCTTTTAGTTGGCGGTTTAGCAAACGCCTCAACACTTTTAAGTGAAAAGTAAAAAACAAAATGGTAGACACCTTTGTATTATCATCCAAACTATTTTATTTTAGCAACCAGTAAAATCACAATGTGAATAGCACATCTATTGTAAAGAGAAACTCGATACCTATAGTATGTCTAGTATGCCAAGGTGAAAAATTAGCATTTCATCCTTATAGTAAATTTGCCCATTTAAAAGTTTACAAGTTCAAACAAGCTAAATCAAATTATCCAATTAATAAGTTAAATTTAGAACCTGAGTTGAAAAAATAATCGAGACCGTTCCAGAATGAAACTAACAGATCAAAATACACGTTTTTTTTTTTATAAGAACGTCAAATATTTTCGAAGCCTTCGGATGTTCTTAGTTTTTTGGAATTGAAGCCTAAAAATGTTCTTAAAATGTTCTTATTTTCAGCATTTTTGTGAGCATTTTGATGTAATTTCTTAAGAAATTGCATGTTTTTAAGTCTCCAAAGCCTTAGTATGTTCTTAGAATGTTCTTAAATTTTTGGGCTCGAAGCCTTATGTTCTTATATAGTTTGTTCTTATAAAAAAAAAAACGTGTATCTCAAGATTTCAAAACTATCGATTAGACAACATTTCAAAAACAATATTTTTCTGTAACATTCATTACACAAATACAGGCAAAAGATGTTACATGAAAAATATAAATTATAACATCAAGCAAATAAAAAAGTCAACGAAAAGAAGCCTGGCCACAGAAAATCATACACGGAGGCTTG
This sequence comes from Clytia hemisphaerica, assembly GCF_902728285.1. Lineage (NCBI taxonomy): Eukaryota > Metazoa > Cnidaria > Hydrozoa > Leptothecata > Clytiidae > Clytia > Clytia hemisphaerica. Next base: position 234,141 of record NW_027104615.1, read on the forward strand.
GGAACGAGTTACTAAACCTATCAAACAAAAGGTCACGAACGCCTTATAAGAATTTTTTTAACTATGTTTTTTTTTGAGAAAAGAAAAAAATCCTTTAGTAATCTGCAGTACACGCAACCATTAACATTCACTTTAAAAGTTGCTAAATTTAACCTCTTTTATTCTCTACTCGTTGCTCTCTCTATTTCTCTAGCTTGTCAAAGATGAAGTAAAATTGCCCATCTAGCTGTCATGAAAGGAAGCGAATCAAAAAACAGATATTGTTTCCTTTTGGTATGTTTCTAAATAAGGGAGCTTACAGAAACAAATGACGCGACCCCCTGCTGTGTTTTACATTTGTGAGCTCACAACTCACTCTCTATGTTAATATAGAACTCGAATCAGATAAGAGGGTGTTGCATGAATTATTTAATAATATAGAGACCATAAAGAGTAGATTTTTAAGCTACATGGGTCCAAAGAGATCTAAAAATACGGAATTAAATAGTGAAGAATTATTCGATAAGATAATCCATAGAAGATATGGTTTCGTCCTCAAAGTTGTTTTGGACGCTCTTCTGAGCTTCAAAAATCTTAAGGGCTCTGACCATAGTCGGAAAATTGATTTTAGTATTTGAACATAAAAGTTATGTTTTAGGTTCTTTAACACTTTTAACAAAGAATTGCCTTTATAAATTGCTTTTTAATCAAATCCCTTCAGAGTAATTAAGAATTTAATTGCAGAAATGACGTTATGAACTTTAAAAAGACGTTAATAATATGTTGCATCACCTTCTTTTATAAAAAGTGCTAAGTTTTAATGGGTAATTAACTTTTTTGTTTCAAAATTTCTTTACACTGTCCGCAAAGAATTGAACTATTTTAAATTTTGCGGAAAATTTTTCTAAAAAGATGTGTCAAAAGTTATGACTGTTTTTTTAAGCAAAATCCAGATGAAAAATTGATGAAAAACCACTATTTTGAAGATTTCGAGACAAAGAAGCATTTACAAAAATTTTCCGCAAAAATCTTTATTGTTCGGTAAAAGATACACCATCTACTGCCAAAAATTTTTCAAAATGTTTTTTCTTCGCCGAAACTAAGCTCTTCAAAGTTGAAATACTCTTCCTCGCAAAAGTCTTCATTTTCTTCTTCATCAAATTTTTTCATTGCAATTTTTGAATTTTCAGATTCAGGAATAGTTTGTCTAACAGAAAATGTATAACATGCCATAGTTTTGTTGGTTACATCAGTCAGAAAACACATTTTAAACACGGCAATTATGAAAAACTCACTATGGTCAGAGCCCTTAAATTGAATAAAAAACAAACAATCCAGATAAATTCATACGAGGAATACGTGTGCAGAATTTTCAGCGGGATCCGAAAATTTTTGAGGATACGGATTGCCTGGAGGCTTTATGACGGACAAACACACACACATTGTCAAAGCCTTCCATGACTGAAGTTGATGGTAAAACAACGGTGTTGACAATTGTGGTCGCTGCTGATATTTTTACGGTGTTTTACAAAAAGGTTATACCCTGAAACAACCTTAACACGTAAATTCCACCATCCAGTACAAAGTTACAAATCAAAACGTTTGGAGCAAAACCATCACGAAAGTTTCAAATTTTCTAAATTTCGACAATAATTGTGTAATAATATCACCAAGGAAAAGATGAATCATAAATTGGTCAATCTTCTTCTCTTAAAGAGTAGTCGAAATACTTGCACGCAAAAGCCTTCTACTGTGTAGTCTAGACTTTCAACAACTTTTTGAAACAATGTGATGGTCTAGACTTTGTTCAGCCTATATCAACACTCAACTAACAGTTAGAGCAATACGAAGAAATTAGTTACAGTACATCTTTCTTATGAAAGCCATGTCTTGCCTGACATTCTCTAAACCTAGTTTAATACCCCCAAGTAAAACTTGACCCTCTAAAACCTGATCCACTCTACCAGTAGTAATCTATAATCTGTGGCAGTTCTGGCAAAGAATTTCCAAAAACTTTGCAGATGACTCAATCCATGGTAGATGCCACTGAAAATTTCAGATCAACTTTACTGCAAATAATCCAGGTTATGTTACAGTTTCAACAGTTATTCATGAACGTGTCACTCAAAATATAATTTCAGTACCACGTTCTCGTAACGAACTTTATCCAGAAATCTCTGATTAAATGTTTCATAAAACCCTAAAAACAAACTCTCAAATACCAAAACATGTCTTTCTCATCACTCAAAGCAAAAAGCTATGAAACAATTGCTCAATTCAATCCATGAAAAGGGCTTTTTATGTAAGATCCTATTTGCTCATCTCAAAAAAGCAAAATTTCATATTCTAAGTCATAGCGTGTAGAATACGTCAGCGGTTATAAAACTTCTTTAAAATTAGCGCTTACAAGCAATCTGATGAGAAATTATACAAGTGACTTGATAGGCTCGGAGTATTGTTTTGCTATGTTTTATAAGTCCATCACTGATGACCACGTAAAGACATTCAAAAGATGTTCAGAAGACGTCGTAAAGGTTTTACATAACTGAAAGATTTAAACGTGTATGGACAACTACTGTTTCACAAAGCGAGCAAATATATATTTTCGTTTGGCACAGAATGTGATCAGTGAATTTTATAACTTACCATTTATTTTGCGTTTATTTAAGTTTCGTTATGACTTCAAAATATTTCGAGGTTAAAAATGTGTTTGCCTTTATAATCCTAAAACATCAACATAGGTCAGAGCAGTTACTACTTTCAATCTGTGTCAATTCAAAAACAGGTCTAAGGAAAAAGACAAAATTAAAACTAGTCCCATTCGAAGTATCAACTGAACTTTATAAAAAAAAACCTTGGAGGAAGTTTCTCAATCCTGGCGAACCAAGTCTATTTGAAATTAGTATCCCAATCACCAAGCCATAAAAATGCCAGGGCTGGGATATGAAAATTTCCTTACCAGGAATCCGTTAATTCAGGGTGAGGAATTTACCCAGGTCACTCTGAACACCACCAATCCTCTGGTAGCCTCTACTTAACACATGCTCGGGAAATCACTTTTCCTTGCCCGAAAAAGGCCGTTTTACATTCTGAGAAATATCAAACCTCTGGGAAATGGGTACTTTCGGGGTGGCATTTCAAATCTGTAATCTTTCAGCAAAACAAAGCCCACCCCGAAAATTACTATTTTACACCCAAGATTTTTTCCTATACAAAGGCACGACTTTTTGTATGTATGTATGTAATAGTTTATTTCAAGTTGACGAACAGGTAGCAACAAAGGCTAATAAAAGTCAACGCTACTTTACAATTTGTAAGGTGATTACAAAAAGCCGACACCGTCAATATAGGTCCGGCAGTTTCTACACGGGCATGATGTAGGCCTCCACTGCTTAATCTTTTCCTTAAAAATACTAAGATCGACTATATCTCTATACTCATCCGGAATTAATTCCCAAACTTTTGGCCCTAAAAATGAAAGTGACTCTGAACCGTGAAAAACAGAGTTTATTTCTCTTGATCTGAAGTAAGGCGTTTTGCGATTTACTTTGATATTTTCATCATGTTTGAAAATTTCTTTAGTTAGATCTGATATGTTATTTTTACATTTGAAAAGTTCTATTGCTAACAACTGAAGATTTTTATGGTGGAATTTGATGGCACCGTCTTTCTCTAAAAGCTGCTCAAAAGTAGATGTATGATCAGAATACACTATCCTCAAACATCTTTCGTGGAGGTGATTTATTTTTTGATCTAGCCTGCGACCATGAAACATCCAGACAAGCAAACAATAATATAATTGAATTGACTTCGAAAGAAGGCATTCGTGAGCCTTTGCTTTTTCTTTTGATTCATGTACGGTGCTACCCTCGCAAGTGCACTGATTTTCTGGCTAGCTTTCTTATAAATCGTGTTAATATGTGGCTCAAAAGTCAGACAGTTGTCAAAAGTTAATCCTAGGATCTTGCCTGAGTTGCTGTTAAAGATGCGTTCATTCTGTATAGTAATGAAGATTTCTTTGCTGGTATTGTTAGCTATCACCAACCTGTTCCCAAGAATCAGCTATCACAAAAGGTGTTGTATCGTCTGCATAATTCAGTACATTTCTATTTTCAAGAAAGTAGAACAAATCTCTCATGTAGATGTTAAATAGTAGCAGCCCTAGAATGGATCCTTGGGGAACACCTACTTTAACATTATGCCAGGTACTGTAATGGTCGCCAATTTTCGTTCTTTGCTTTCTATCTGATAGATAGGCTGCTATGAGACCTAAGGCACTCCTTGAAAATCCGTATGCTTCAAGTTTAGCAATCAATAGTTCGTGCGAGATGCAGTCGAAAGCTTTTGATAAGTCAATGAGTAGCGCTGCAAACTTTTTTCTTTTCATCTGTAGCTTTCTTCCAAATTTCAGTCATGACTAAAAGTGGAGTTTGTGTACTCATTCCTTTTCTATATCCAAATTGTCTATTGCTCAAAATGTTGTTAAAGTAGGTTGAGACTTGGGTATGTATGACTTTTTCATTTTTGTTAGATACTTGATGCACCCGGATATAGCTTATTCCTGGGTTTACAAAGGTCACTGGAAATATCTCACTGAAAGAAACAGTCGTAAAAACTTTGACCCCCGGGCAGTGAGTGTCAAAGTTAATTGCCTCCTTTCAACACTTTGAACAAAGAAGACCTAGTTTTTAGACATGTGAACATTAAATGCTCATATGTATACATGCCTAATTAAAATAAACCAGAAAATTAAAATGAAAGTACACTGTAAATATTTTTTTAATAATGTTATATTTCTAAGAATCAGGATAGTTATGTTTAAATTTGATATAATGTTTATTTATTGGTCGTTAGATGGTATATTGGTACCTGAATCGCGATAAAAGTCACGTTGCACGAGTGCGACACGACAGTTCTTGCGTGCCGGTTTTTCTAAGGGTACACGATGACCATATGAAGAAGAAGAGAGGATGGGTACACACTTGTTACTCTCCTGAAAAGAAAAAAAAATCATTTTGAATATACTATTGGCAGCGTCAGCACTCTACATGGACTCTGCGTCAAATTGTCAGGCGTATGTAAGCATCAACATTTTACTATTCGATACGCTCCCTTTTTCGATGAAAATCCAATTCCCTTTGACAATCGAATTAGAGAGCGTAAACTGTACAACAATTGAGTAAATATAGTTGTGTCAGAGGCAGATCGGTCAAGTAAAGATTCAAATGCACTCGCCTCCCCTCCCTCAGAGCTACCAATGTGTCTCTCATAGAAACACTAGAAAGAGCACCCTATCTCAGTGAAGTGAAATCTTGCATCATCTCTGATTATATTTCTAGATTGTGTCTGCTTAAGCCTAACGGCATGCAATAAGGTCCACTATTAAAGGCCCCCAGCGGTTTACGTGATTGCGTGAATGGGCATACTCGGTTGCGTGAATACGTGAAAATTGAAAAAAAAGTAGCGTGAATGAGTGAATTGAAAAAACTTGCGTGAACGTAAAAAACGTGAAAAATCTGGGCTATTTTGAGCGTGAAATCGGGTTATTCACGTGAAACTGGTGAATTTGCGTGAATGCGTTAATTTCGAAAAAGAATTGCGTGATTGCGTGAATTGAAGGTCCGCTGGGGGCCTCATTAAAAGAATGACACATGATTATTATTATGCTCCTTAACTCCTGTAGAGGAAAGATTAGGAAGCTCTATCTAATGTTTTTTCTACAAGATGACGGTGATTTAATCAAGATAATTCACCTTACCGGGGAAAACGAGCAAGAATAGAAGTAAGCATGGACGAACTTGTAAGGCCGAAAACATTGTAGTCATTTCAACTCAGAACATTTCCCCCGATAAGGTAGTTTACCCAACTTTCAAAACGAATTATCTAATGAGAGAATGTGAAGCCATCTGCTCACCGTATTAGATGATGGTGCGTTCATAATTTTGTTGACTTTGAAGCGGTACAAGGACAAGTCTAAGTCTATTTCTTGGATCGTATTCTCGTTCTATGAAGAACAAAACATTCAAAAGCTACGTTACCTTCTATAGAAAACAAATATTCAAAAAACATTTCACTACCTTATCAGGGAATATGTCATTAGAGTTTATGTATTTTTGTGGACAACGATGTGACTGAAACGATTAGGAACAAACCGCAATTTTTCGGTTAAAATAAAAGTGTTAATTTACCGTCTTCCTCAGTCTAGAAAAATCAAAAGCTAACAGTCTCTGTCACACAAAGACACACATACATAAACTCGCTATTGTGTGTTACTAGATCATAATGGATGTTAGCGTCATCCAGGGTATCACGAGTTTCATGGAACTTAAACAAGGGGAATGGTGGCGGGCGTCATTTTTCAATTAGGTGGTTTAATCGCGGGCGTCAACCGGGCGTCGTTTTTCAACATGGTTGAAAAATCGCGAAAAGTACGAAATTCGTTTCGTTTCAAAATTTTGATTTTATTAATTTTTATGCCTCACGCAAGTTAATGCCGTAAAATCTTTCGACTAAATGCAGGTCTCTTGCTGTCGCTCAAACAATAGATGAACACGCCTTAGTGACTAGAACTCTCCAAAACTTTAACAAATTTGCTTTCACCAACGTGAGTTTACGTGTTATGTGGAAAACCAACGTGAGGTATATTTGGTGGTCTACAACAGCTGCCAATCTTAAGAGAAAATAACTAATTATACCTCTGCATTAATATCAAGACCTAGACTAGCCATCCGATCATCTCTTTTCAATCTGCTATAACATCCTTCTTCCATGTGAAACTGGCGGTCGTAAGCGGATGGTGTTTTGTGCTAAAAGAAAAAATGTTGACAATCAAAGATCAAACCATTCCTCAAATAATAACCGTCGAATCTACAGTTGACGCTCTCCAATCCGATTTTCAAACTAGATTGTCATCAGGGAGCGTATTGAATAGTGGAATATCGAATTTAAAAGCGTCAACTATAACTCGGAATTTTAGTTAAAGTAAAAAAAAAAGACCCTTCTAGTCCTTTAGTAATCCCTCAAGAAGTCGATGCGAAAGTAAAGGATTCCTTTCAACCTTTTTTAGTCCCAAATTTTTCTAACTGCTTACACGATATAAAACAAACACGCGAAACTGTTTACCCCTAACTTGACCAGTTCGCTTCCCCCAAAGAGTCCTTATTTCCATCAACAACAGGAGAAAGTTTTGGTACATAAATTTGCTAATTCTCCCACTTTTCCCATCAAAAAGTCAAAGTTTTGGTCTAAAAAAGTTGTAAAAACCATAAAAGTTGTAAAATATCTTACTATTTTTCCCACCTCAAAAGAGGTTCCTTGAAAGTTGTGAAGATGTGAAAAAAAGGACTTTTCCAAACTTTCCCAGCCAACAACAGCAATCATTTGCATATGCAAAGTTTTGGTATTTTGGTGGGAAAATTGGATCTATGATGTCATAATTATTCCAGACTCGGCTGAAAATTATGCGTATCATCCTCCAATAGCAATTGAATAAAGAACTTTCACTTTCGATTTCATGAAAGAATAAATTATAGCGGGCATAAATTACGATTTTCAAAGGTCACTTTTACTTAAAAAGAATTAAGCAAATATTTTCTATTTCGTGCTTTCGTGTAGCCTGGGTATCCAGACTCAAAATTTCAGAAAAAAAAACTCTTACCTCAACATACAAAGTTTCTAAAATTGCAAGTCTGGTGCAACTAAAAAAGTTGGGTACAGTTTTGAATGACACAGTCTGTGAGTAAACCCTTGTTGACAGAATCTCAAAACTTTGGAAACCCAGGCAGACACACATAATTACTTACCATAAAACCTCTTTTAACTCAATAAACTTTCAAAACCACTTTAAAGTACATCAAAGCATCAGCCACATTCATAAAGGCTCCTTTTTCCAGCGGCCATTTTGTTTAGAAATGAACTTGTGTTTTCTTTTTCATTTGTTTATCTTTTTTTGCAAGGTCAGCTTTTTCCATAAATTATGCGCGCGCATCGAAAAATATCAAAAACCCCGCAAAAATTCTGCTCAGTGACTGGGCGCGTACTGACCAATTAGAGACACTCGCATATGCAGGAACAGATATCCCTGCAGACGAGTTACTTCGACCAGACCGTAAACCAGAGACAAGATTATAAAAAACTAGACGGTGAAATAGTTTACGGTCTGGATATCCAGGCTAGCTTTCGTGTTGCAACCATGGAAAATTCTCCACTTTTACAAACATTTACAAAGTTTTGGTTAGGAAAGTTGTAAAAGTGTGAAAGATTGGAAAAGTGGTAAGTTTTTTCCCAAAACTTTCTCCTGCATATCATGCTCTTCACAATTTGATAAACGAAACCTCCAGAAACCTCTCAGTTTTCCGAGGTCAACGTCGGGAAGAGATCAGCGGCAGTCTACTTGAACGGGAACGGGCAGCAAAAGGGAATGATATACTGAAAGTGTCCTTTGATACTATAAGTTCTTTGGCCGTCCAGACCTTATTTGCCCCTTATTCAAACGGTCCTTACAACACAAAAGTACAAAACAATGAATACGAAGGAATTCTCACTTGTTTATTGTTATTGAAGTAGCTAGTAGGAACGTATTCGCCATTTTTGATTTTTTCAATTCGTCTTCGTTCGTTAGCTGCACAATTATGATTCCTGTGAATTTCTACTTGTCTCTGAAACGGAAGGGAAATTACAAAGTTATCAGGATTTACTTTAAAATAAACCAGAAAATTCAATTTTTTGTGTAGTGACACCACAAAAGCCTGCAACTTCAATGCCCCAGCGGTTGGTTCTTTTTTGGGGGGCAAAGGTATTGGGTACTGAAAGATCCTTTTATAAGATGTCGGGCCGTCAAGGCCTTATTTAGACGTTCATTCATCAACCCACACATAGCAGTCTTTTAGAAACTTTCGTCCGTATTTTTTCCTACTCTTGGCAAGCAGGTTGGACCTGAAAAATCCCTCCCAGTCTTGGTCAAGCTACAACGCTGATGTACTGACCAGCCACAATGATACTTAGATTTTGTCTCAAAAGGGCGAGCTCTTATTTGACAGAAAAAGATACTTGACAGTGATTCTATTGAAATTATGATAATTCTTACCTTTACTGTTTCTTTCCATTGGTTTTTAGTTTCTTCAGGAGTGTATGTTTTCAATCCGTAATTCGAACGTCGATTGCCGACCTCCGCTCGATCGACGCGGCCCATTATGTATGTGGTGAATCCACAACAGAAAAAGAAGGTTTCAGTTAGTTTAAAATACGGAGAGGGAAATCTCTTCCTTTTGGCAGATGTATTTGCTGTTGTTGAGTGAAGTTGCGATGTTGCGATCGATGTTATTTGTGTAACGTTCGAGAGCAATATAATGACTTCTTTTTGTTGATTGTGACGTCAGTTTGGATTTTCATCATTTGAGTTTATTCACATTCACATGAACCAACTTTACAATGAGCTTCTCGTCGTTCGAAGATTGGATCAAAAAGATCGAAAATTTAAACGGCTATCTTCTTTAGAAGATGATCAGGTAATCAAAGCTGATGCACGCGGGAATGCTATAAATTTCACCTAAACTTAGCTTGTGTTAAACTTAAGGGCTCTGACCATAGTGAATTTTTCATAATTGCCGTGTTTAAAATGTGTTTTCTGACTGATGTAACCAACAAAACTATGACATGTTATACATTTTCTGTTAGACAAACTATTCCTGAATTTGAAAATTCAAAAATTGCATTAAAAAAATTTGATGAAGAAGAAAATGAAGACTTTTGCGAGGAAGGGTATTTCAACTTTGAAGAGCTTAGTTTCGGCGAAGAAAAAACATTTTGAAAAAATTTTCGCAGTAGATGGTGTATCTTTTACCGAACAGTAAAAATTTTTGCGGAAAATTTCTGTAAATGCTTCTTTGTCTCGAAATCTTCAAAATAGTGGTTTTTCATCAATTTTTCATCTGGATTTTGCTTAAAAAAACAGTTATAACTTTTGACACATCTTTTTAGAAAAATTTTCCGCAAAATTTAAAATAGTTCAATTCTTTGCGGACAGTGTAAAGAAATTTTGAAACAAAAAAGTTAATTACCCATTAAAACTAAGCACTTTTTGTAAAAGAGGGTGATGCAACATATTATTAACATATTTTTAAAGTTCATGACGTCATTTTTGCAATTAAATTCTTAATTAGTCTTAAGGGATTCGATTAAAAAGCAATTTATAAAGGCAATTCTTTGTTAAAAATGTTAAGGAACCTGAAATATAACTTTTATGTTCAAATACCAAAATCAATTTTTGGACTATGGACAGAGCCCTTAACCGATACTTTACGCAGCGAAAATACCTTAAAAATACTTAACGCTGCACAGGGGAGCGAGATGATATTTTTAAAGTGCTGGTATTTACGTTCATAGGAGTTCATACCACGCAGAACACGGTTTGTTTGCTTTTGTGGAAAAATACAAGCAGGCTTTCAATCCGTTCCCTATCATTCGAGCACCGGAATGAAAATAGAGCTGTATTTTTCACTTGCATTATTTTACTAAGTGCAAAAGAGACAATCACTTCAGCCTTGAAACTATTTATACATTCAGGAATGCAATATGATCTAACGAACTGACTCATACCTTACGATCAAAAGTATCTTTTCTTAGGAATGGATTCACCGATAAGCTTTTACATCTAGTTATACCAAATCAAGGCATTGACCGTAAAGTCTTCAGGGTTCTGAGAATTTATCTCTTACATCACCTGCTCTGTAGAATAGGGGCCCTTTTTTATTGATGCTAATACTCAGAAAAATGTTAAAACATTTAGTTTTTCTTATAACTAATGGCAATTGTTTTTGTTAAGTATTTGTGTTATGTTTACTTTAGGAGGATTGTCGGTTGACAAAACTTTTTGCGCAAGATACATGTTAAGGTCTTGTAAGGGATTGCAAAATAATTTTTCAAAAAGCAACAGAAAATATTTTGGTTTTTATGTGGTTGTTGATGTACATGTTTTGAGAAAAACAGGAGAGTAGAGAGTAATGAAAGGGGGACATTGTATTGAAATCGAGGTGGTTAGTTTCAGTTCGGCCGAAGCCAGGTTGTCGATATTGTAAAGAAAGATAAAAACGATTTGAACAATATATCAGCAACAGATTATTTTCTCATTAATGTTCTCTTGTAAACTGGCATAGCAAAACAACCTCTCTATCTGATTAAACAAAAAATACAGGAGGCTAGATTGTCCTGCTATTTCTTACGATCCCAAATGATCGATATTGGCACCCTATATAAATGATTACTAAAACATTTGATTTTCTCTTTATTTTCTAATTTCAGATTTTTGAATTGATAAATATCAAAATAACATCAATATGCTTGGAGATGAAGACGAGACATCAAGTTTACAAGAAGAGGAAATGCTTCGAGGTGGAGGGGACTTAGATACACATTCTGATCTTGATAGAAACTCGACCAACCTTTTACTGAGAGCGAAACAGTTTTCAACCGATTCTATGGCAAGTTATGGATCCATAAACAGCGCGCATTATGAGAATATTAAACCTGGATTAAAACCTGGTGTCTCTTTTGACAGTATCAGCGATAACAAAATCGCTAATATAAAGAAGATGTTTTTCGGACGGCGAGTTGACTCTTTAACCGAACCAGGCGAGTTTGAGGACGACCATTTAATAACTCGCCAGGATAAAGCAAACTGCACGCTCATACTTTTCGCTTTGAAACATTCAATGAAAATATTTCTTGTTACTTCGCCTACCATTTTGATTGCATGCTGTTTTGTGATTGGATTGAGTTATATACCATGGACGGACGTACCTTCATGCAATAACAACGCAACACAGCCATGTACGCACTACCGAAAAGAGTATTTGGTCTACTTCAACACCTATCTCAGATTGGTAAGAAACATTTACTAAGCCTCTAAGCAATAAAGTGAAAAGGCAAACCTCGTGTGCAGGGTTTGATTTCAAGATGACAATTTTTCGCTTTAAGCCATTTGACTTTATAATTCATTCCCTATAAGCCCTGGTATTACAAGAAGAAACATCCACTCCCCGTCATTCGTTCCTGTGAACATAATTCCCGAATTCATCATCATTCTTAAAATTGACCTTTTTCTCTTACGAGTGAAAAACCTTTCTACTTATCGATACTTATCTTATGATATGATAGTGGACGAAACTACATTCAACACTCTTTAGCTCGACGTTCTACTATACGACACGCCCCATTCATCATTCGATATTATTGAAAGTCACCGTCTATAAGAAACTCTCACTAGCGACGCTCTACTATTCGATATGGAATTCCAATTATCCTTAGAAATCGAATAAGAGAGCGGCAAGTGTATACAAAGAACCTGTCAATGGGCTCCTCCAGAAAAAAACTTGAATATGGGGGGGGTGGATGATATAACATTTCTAGGAAATTTACCCCCCCCCCCCGGACATTGATAATTTTGACCCCCGGACGGATCTCGCCCCCGGACAAGCATCAGTTGACTCCCCACATTCAAAATCACCCCTAATCACAGCAAAATTTACAGATTTTTCACTCCCCTCCCCTCGACAACATATCCAATATATCCTCCACCCATAGATTTATAAAGCCTGAAGGGCTAGATGGAGTGCTTTAAGCTCTTCCAAGCAAAAAAAAAGTGAATATCGAAAAAAATATTGCTGCTATTGTTTTCGAAAACCCTAAATTCTATTGTAATGTCACGTAACTTAGGTAGGATTTCCTACCTAACCTACCTCCTTCCTACCTACCTAACCTCGGCACAATTTTCAGCAAAAGCACGATATCTAGCCCTTCGGGCTTTATAAATCTATGCCTCCACCCTCATGTACAAAAACTTTCTGGAAGAGCTCAATCCTGAAAAATATTTCTCTTTTTCATTTCTTTTCAGATTCTCCTCTCAACCACTTCCGTCTTCATCACCAATATCGCTTTAGACGGCAGCCGACAAATTTTCAAAAACATTCTCTACGTCAGCATCCCACTTACCACCATAGCGACAGCTTTAATACCAGGCCTCTTGAAATACAATGACGTCATACTATACTATTACGTAGACATTTTCTTATGTGGATTGTTCTTTTTGGTTGGGATGGTGGCTTCGGTTTTTTGTTTATCGAAAAATTTAGAAGTTCAAATCACAAGGAAACGAATTTTTCAAGTTTTGGTAATTCCGAGTATAATCGCTGTACTTGGTGTGAATGTTCTAGACGCAGTTGTCAATAAAGAATATCAAATATTTTCAAAGGGTTCCATTGGTCAATACGTGGTTAGGCTTGTTATTTATCCGATCACAGTCGACATACTATTGGCTATCACTGAAACGAACGTTCAAAAAATCCCCTCCAATCACATCAATAATCCTAGCCACGTGGTTTATTTCTATCAAGTCGCTTTCACCATTGTTGGTCGTTACATGACAACTATATCAGGAGGCATTATGGATATTTTCATAATGGCAGCCTCAGTAGCGGGAAAGGATTTCATTCTACATCGAATGGGTCGTATCCGATGTTGGTTGGCATTTCATACACGAACACTCCTAGTAAAATTCTATCCACCTTATGCAAATACAGTTGATTATGAGACTTTCAAAGACTGGTTTTACTCTAAAGATTTCACATACTTCAAAGCGAATACGTTAAACAGTGACTTTGCAGTTGAACTAACAGGTGAGTAATGATCCTTCAAAGATCTCATAACTTGTTCTGATAGAACTTAGACTGAAATTTGTGTGACGTCAGACAAGAACCTTTGTAAAATTGTGGACTGACAAAAAATGTGAGTAATTCTGCAGAAAACTCAAATGACAAGTTTTAGACACTCTATAATCCTTTTCAAAAATTAGTTCCATTACACTCGAATTTTCATGTCTTGCAAAAGAATGCATAGGAGTACATTCGCAAGACCTTAAGAAAATCACTTCAAAATGTATGAACCTTTCTTCCCAATACTAAGTTTTTTTGCTTTCTCAAGCATTCCTCAGTTGGTTTTCAAAATGTATCTCGATATTTATTCCAGGTGTTATCATCGTACCAGCCATCTTGGCAACCTCCAACAAACATTCCTCACTATATTCTTTCCAAGATAAAAGTTTCTTAAACTCTGATGGAACACACAACTACATTTACATCTTACAGCAAGAAGCAATTCAAATCAGCCTCGTTTTCATATCGATCATCATAGTGACCTACATTGAAGCCAAATTCAATCGAGTCAACCTCACAGCAGTGGTCAAACGAAAAAGTTACGCACAATACATTTCAGAGACATTGATTTATTTATGGGGCATTTTGCTCTTTTTATCATCCGTTAAAACGACACCGAATTATTTACAGTGCGATGATATGACAGTGTGCAATTGTGATTGGCAAATAGATGCTACAAAGTATGGGTGCTAAGAATATTTCTTCCTTTTCTTCACGTACGAAATCAAGTTACAGACTATGCCAAAATACTCGGCACCAAATACATCTTCATTTTTTAATTCATGATATTCAACTCAAAAACATCTTTTCAACGAGCACAAAACTGCTATCTAATCCGTATTCTATCAGAATTTAAACCTATTTTGTTGTCACTGCAGATTATATTGAGGCAGAATATACTATATCCCAATTCCATTTTCATTTAGTTCTGGCTAAAATTCTTTAGTTTCTTATTTCTTTACGTTGTATGTAAATAAATGGCGGATATTCAGTGCTGTTTGGACAAGTGAAATACAGATTTATCTTCAAAGTGAAAATAAAAATACCTGTTAATTCAGGCTTGAAAACTGCCTGCCTGCTGTTTCTCGCTTTCTAATTCTTGTATGGTTGTGTGCATGCATGAGATAAGCCTGAGAGATAGGAACAAATTGGGGATAAACATACTGTTTACAGGACACTAATCTTCTATTGTCTTTCTATCCTCTACCCTCTGCACTGTGGTGTTAAGTAGTAAAAATTGAAGAAACTTCTTCGGCAAAAACTACAAAAAGAAAAAAACACGATACAAGGCCATGTGTTTTGTTTGATTTGTATTAGTATTCCGGACAAAGTCAAGGGGGTAGTGGAAAATTTAGTCATAATTTCATTAGACAATTATTATCGAGAAACACCTCCAGTATATTTCAAAAGGGAAACAAAATAATAATAAGAAAAAAATTATTTACAAAGTACCAAACAATAATATTACCTATTTGTCATTTTTCTCAAGTTCCACAACGTTAGTGAGGTCTTTAAAATTCATTGTTGCGCTACCTCGTTCTAATGGTTTGGACTAGAAGATGAACAGAGAAGATTTGAATAGAGCTGTCATTTGTACAATGCTGATACAGATGATTGCAGAATTAGTTCGCACAGACTTTACTATGCTAAGGAGTCGGAGGAATTTCGCCGTGAGAACCTGTGAGAATCCGTAGTTTGATTTCCGGACCTTTCCTTAACGGATTTATACTCGATGCAAGTTCCCTCGACCCTCGACCCTTGACCGGAAATTACCTAAAACGGAAATTCCTCATTTGTACACAGTAAATTATCCGACAGACATTAGCCCGACGGATTTTTACTCGATGAACCTTACCCCGACGTAAAAGTGTGAAGAAGAGCGTTGCATCAACTTTGATAGGTTTTAGGTATTAGGTTTTTTAGAAATTATGGGGTAGGTGAACTTGATCAAAATAACTTTCAGGGAAAAGTATTAAATCTTGTTACCTGGGTTTCAGAGGGTTTCCACCCGATCATATAGAGGATTTGATAAGTTGCGGGTATGCTACCATCTTCGTTACCGTACATTGCTTAAACAAGAAAAGAATGAGAGATGAAAGAGATGAAAGAATTCAGTCAAATTTGTGGTGATTCTTCTTAAAACATTTTAATAAACATATAGGGGAATAAAGATATATTGTTTTAAACCAGAATTTCCATTATTCAGAAATCAGTTTTTTTCAGTATAATTGTATCACTTTTTTCTTTACTTTATAAGTCGAGACTGTCTATCAATGTCCTTCCTGCTGGAATCAAAGAGTAAAGCCTTGTAAAGTACCTTGGTAAATTGCTGACGCAGCAAAAAGTGTGTCACGATGTAGAATACTTTTCCGTTGCCAGGTGGCATTATTTTCACCCATTCCTAAGAAATCAATTGAGAAATCAAGTTAGCAGTTAAGGAGATCAAATTTCGCCCACTATGGCATAAAGCTTGCTTTCCAGAAAAAGTGTTGACCTTTAGACTTCTCAAATTGGAAAGTTGATTTTCGGCCACACAGCAGGTAGCAAGACATTCAAATTCTTGTAACATCGCAAAGAAGATTCGCGTCTATAAGTTTAGATGGTGGAAACTATAAACTGTCTGATAAATGTCTAATAAAAACACCAGGCTTAAGAATAAAATGTTTAAAGTCACTCCACCTTTAAGGTCCTCCATCAGCTCAAATATTGAGGGATAGTCAATCGTAATCTCGTCAAAGTCCTGAAAAAATGAAAGAAATCTTGTTCGTAAAATCAATTTGTGTTTCTGTATGTTTTAGGCGTGTCACTTACAGACTTGGTATTTGATAGGCTAACTACTCACACCCTTCCCTGGATATTTCCACCTACCATTGGCCGCTCTCTTTAGTTGGAGGGCATCAATCAGAGAGGCAAGGAGGCAATTTTGTGAGTCAGTGATATGACCGCTCAATCATATGCTCATATATATGAGGACAAACTCAACAAAACATACTTGCCAGTTTATGTATTGAAGAAAATCGAGGGCGACGGTAAATTGTTGACGCAAAACAAAGTTGAAAGTTGATGTACGGCTCTATATCGCCTTTGCTCACCTAAACAGACGACGGTATTTTGGTGTTTTTACCGTCGTCAAGCGAATTGGACGGTGATTTTGGCGACATGTCATCAACTTCTTTAACTAACTTCTTTATACCGTCTCCTTCGATTTATTATAAATACGCAAACTCACTACTGCTGTAATAGGTAGAACCGAATAATTTGACTTACAATGGTGGTGAG
This sequence comes from Clytia hemisphaerica, assembly GCF_902728285.1. Lineage (NCBI taxonomy): Eukaryota > Metazoa > Cnidaria > Hydrozoa > Leptothecata > Clytiidae > Clytia > Clytia hemisphaerica. Next base: position 251,105 of record NW_027104615.1, read on the forward strand.
ATTCATGCCAGCACGTTGAAGTAAAGTTCCAATGTCTCGCATTTCTGTAAACGGTGAAATGTGTGGACCGAAACCCTGAAATAAAATCAATCTTTTTAGTTTGGAAACTATATAGTACGCTTTTAGAACATTCCAAATTTTTCTCAGTTTTATTTTGTGGTTGAGTCGCAGGTGGTTATTAATTCTCATACCCTACCAGTATGTTATCAAATAGCCTCTTAGGATCAGCACCATGAGCTAACTCCCCATTAACCGCTCACATGACATGGGCGAATCGTTGGCAAATGTTATTTTACTTGTTAAGGTACAACCACGAAAGGGAATAGATCAATCAATAGGTCGTATTACATGAATTAAAGTTAATACTCAAAACTTTCTTTTTGCTACTTACCCCTTCACGTTCAAGCTCAGCCAATTGCAGTGAACATCTCAACTCATATAAAGTGTCCGTACCAAAGATGGCACCAATGAACACTCCATCATCTTTCAAACAACGAGTCACTTCTGATAGGATGCCTGGTAAATCATTTATCCAATGCATACTGAAGGCAAAATATATGCAAATAAGACAGTTGACTCTCTAAATCGATCTTTAAGGGACCAACATCTTTCTTCGAATTATAGAAAGATTCGGATTACAGGGGTTATTCTATACGATTTTCCAGCTGAAGGGAACGGATGTTAAGTTCGAATCAAAGAAAAATTCGAATGATAAAGGTTCGATTTAGAGAGAGTTGGCTGTATGTATAAAAATAAGCCGGTTTTGGAAAAAATAGACTTAGATTTCAAGTAGACTTGGAGTCTATTTCAAGTCGATAAGATAAGTATATTTTGAGATACTCTTGAATATAGAACATAAATCTGAAGAAAGAACGAGGTTAAGCTAAGATAATGTGTACTGTTGTGCGGTGAGGAAAATCATTAAGGTGATACTTCGCCAACAGAAATCATTAAACAGTACGTCAATAGGTCACCTTAAACTGCTGACAGCAAGATCAAAGTAATCGTTTTCGAAGGGTAATATAGCTTCTTCGTTGCTTATGATCTTTGTAGTTTCAACTTCCACATCGGTGCAATGCTCCTACAGAAAAAAAGAACGAAAAGTAGATACATTATTAAAAGAAGCAAAACGCTTCATCGAAAATTTCAATCTCAACAAGTGATACTTTTATGGACCTACCTGGTTATGCATTTAACACATTTATAATTCATATCTACGTGACGTGACCATTAAACAATCATTCAGAACACAAATAGTGACGATCTATTTAAATTAGTCGTTTGTTTCTTATAAAAAAAACATTTAGAAACCAAAATTTCATGCTCTTGAAATATTCTTTCATATTCAAGACTTCATTGAGGAGCAAAAAGCCAAGTAATTAATTGTTCGAAATTATCGTCAAAGGTGTCAACGAATGTCATTAACTCCGAATTTGTCTTCGGTAGGTTGGTAAGATTTTTTATACTAAATAAAACATCCGTGCACTTTATCACACAACTTTTTGAAAGCTAAACCCACAAAATTATCAAATCTATAACAGTCTATGAATTTCAAGAACATTTCTTTCAACTGTGTAACTGTTTAATGAATGCAATAAATTTATCAAATTGGTTGATCCTCCTGAATGAGAATAAAAATTTCAAACACAGAAGCGGAAATTTTCATTTCAATGTTTTTAAACTGATGATGGTGGTCGGATGACACCGAAACGTCTTGAATAAATTTTGATTTTATGAAAATAAAATGAAGTCGATTCTGTGTTTGAAATTTTTATTGAACTCATTCAGGAGGATCAACCAATTTGATAATCTCATCAAAAAATTGAGTAATTCGGCTAAGAATATTGATGTATGCTTATTAATTGTGATTCTTATAGATAAAGATGCGTTTTTTGAGCCGAAAAATTCTTTTTTTACAAAAATCTGCTTGAGCCATCTTTTACCTACTTTCATGCAAAAAAACAGAAAAAAACAATGATCCAATATTTCACGAAGTCCAAAAACCCGTTTTTTAGCCGTTCTTTGGCCCAAATTTGCCCAATAACATTTTTATTTGAAAATCGGACTCCGTCACATTCGAAGGTTTATAGCCTTGCATCTTTGTGCAAAATATCATAAAGAATGAAAAAGCCAATCTCGAGAAAAGCTAATACCTAAATAATTGATAATGTGCTTATAAAAAATATCGAATTTGGCCAGTTTTTCTATAAGAACACGTCAAGCAACTAAAATTTCCTGTCTTAAACACACATATTCTTCAAAAGTAAGCCCTCATGAGCAAAAAAAACATCTATCTCATAAAAAAATTGAGTAATTTGACTAAGAACATTGATGTATGCTTATTAATAGTAATTCTTAAAGATAAACATGCGTTTTTTGAGCCAACAAAATTTTTTTGCAAAATTCTGCTTGAGCCATCTTTTACCTATGATGGTACCTACTTTCATGCAAAAATCAAAAAAAATTAATGAAATCACAAAGTAAAAAAGTTTTTTTTTGCAAAAAATCAGTTCATTTGCACAAGATTATCTCATTTATAGGACCTTAGGTCCAAAAATTGAGCCCAAATCCATCTAAAATCAACATCAATTTTAAAACAGACGAAAAAGTATGAAGGGGATCTAAACCTAACTGGTAAAAATGACCTTTAGGTGATTTGGTGCGAAAAAGCTGGTTTTACTTTTACAAAAGAAAGCTAATATTCATACTTAATCCTTGTACACCTTCACTTACCAGCATTTTCTCAGAGTTTTCCAGGAGATAGAGATGTCCAACTTCATCTTTGTGGACTTGTTTCGCTAAATATCCTTTACCGGCTCCGATGTCAAGTGCTTTTGGGAAGAATCTAAAGTAAATATTTTGATGGTTAAGAATGAAGGGGATTTTGATCGTATGAGAGTGAGAAATTTTATTTTCAAATTTGTTTTTGCTGTCAAAATTGCTCGATCAATTTTCAAAAGTCGATTTAACTCGAAGTATCTGTCGTAATGACTACTCTTCAATTTTGGGTAGAAAAAAATTCCTTTGGTCGTTCAAATTTCTTTACCTTCTCATTGAAGTGGTCTTCAGACAAACAAGTGGACAATCTTACCTTGTTATGTCTGCCAATCGATCAGCTACTCTTTCAGCAACCTGAATAATAAGAGAATCAAAAACGAAGCTAATTTTCATGTCACCTACTACGCAAAACGAACAAAATGCTACCTTTACCAGAAGTATTTACCAGTTCAAGAATGTTTGTCCGGAACATGTCCTCTCCAGTTGATCAGTAGATGATATCACTGACTATAAATTAAAAACCAAAAGATTGCACTCGTAAATAGGAGGGGTACTACTGTAACCTCTTTTTTCGAGCAACTTCAGAACTAAACGGATCTCAAGAATGGTTTAACAAATTAAGGTATCACAATTTCTAACCTCATCTCGTAGATAATCATAAACTTGATGATCAGGTAGCTGTGCTGCCATATTCTTTTGGTGAATCTTGGTTTGTTGATCAAAAATATTCATATTGCAAACTTGTGTTGTTGTGGTCAGATGTCTTGTTTGGTACTTGATTCTTCGGATAAATTGTTGTAGGTGTGAACATCTGCAACATGTTGTAATCAGCATTTTACTTTTTTAGAAATCCTTTTTTTTGTGCTATTTTTTAACTAAAATATAAAAAACCAAAATTTGTGGATAGCAGTCAGTAAAATAAGAGCTTTGGAAATTGCTTTGACAAATTTTATATATCGAAGCATAAGATAATTTCGTGGTTTAGGAATGTACAGTCTTCAAAATTCAGTCAAATAGATTCGAAACAGTTTTCAGAAGGAATTTAGATGGGAAAGACAAAAAATTAAGTATAGCATCATGTATAACAGAAATTCTTAGTAATAGTAGTAGTCTTTCTCTAGGTACAAAGTAAACTGTTAACTGTAAACTGTAATATAATATTTCATCTCGATTGAAAATTTGTAAAAAATAATAGATATGATTTTTAATGATAAAAAATGAATGCTTTACATGATTAAGTATAACTCAATCAGACTCAATATTTCCCAAAAATCTACAAAAGAATCATACGCAAAAAGAAATTGAAAATATTTAAATCATGAATAGTACAATATCCCATTAGGATAAACATACTTAAACTTAAAAGAAATAGAATTTACTGGAACCGTATTTTTAGATACTTAGTTAAATCTTTTGACATGTACACAAAGAATCTACTCGAAACAAAAACAGAAGTTTGTTTCACAGATTGTGAACTTTGTGTACATCAATTTGTTCGAAAAATGAGCTTTGCAATATTTTCTTGTCGTCAGCCATTTCTTTTTGCAAAATGTCAATCAAAATAAAAAATGGCTAATTTTTCGATATCTTTTCATCTCTCCACTAATATTCGGGCAAAAACAAGATATGTTAAAAAACTAACTTTAAGCACATTAGAAACTCCTTTATAGCCTCTTTTAATAAAGAATTTAAAAAGTCGTAAGGGCGTCTGTCGGCTAAGGTGTAAAAGCTTCTTGTAGTTTTAATCAGATTCCTAGAGTCATCACAGATAACTCATTATTTGTCATCAAGATAACGCTAATACGCTAACACTGATATCGATTTTGCAATTGCAATCAACCAAGTAAAAAAAAAAAAAATTATTGCATTCGTAGTTCTATTCATCACTGTTTTCTTCCGTAATTTTGACTTCGCTTTTCTCTTCTCCATCTTCCAAAACAAGGTCGCTGTTTTTCTCATCCTTAGCCTTTTGCCAGGCAGGAATTTCAGCACTGCTTGGACCGGAAGTTGAAACAAACGGAGCAGCTGGGAACTTGTCTTTACTCAACATCATACTTTTAAGGGAGGCCAAATCAGTTTTTATATTAGTCATAGAGACATCATCATTTTGCTTCTTTCCAAGTTCTTTTTCAATATTGCCCAATAATTTCTTTTGATCTTCCAATAAACTTTGTATGGACTTTAAGGTGCATGTAAACTCATATGTTTTCTGTTTCAAGTCATCTTTTAAGACTTGGACGGAGTCTTTCAATGTTTCAATCCTTTGGTCATCTTTGATCTCATGAGCAACATAAGGCAATACATATGCTTTGTATGCATAATTAGCTGACGACAAGATACCAGCACTGAGAACAATGCCTTTGAAATAATCCCAAAAAGTCCATTCTTCCTCTTCCTTTTCTTTAGTGTTTTCACGGATTGCTTCAGCTTTTTTCATTGCTAATTCAATCTCTTGTTCGTTCAATCCTTTTGCCATTAAAAATTTCATTTTATGGTCTTTCGGTGTATCCCGAACATTTAAGTTGTTCAAGAATCGCACGGCCACATTCACTTTTTTCTCGTCTAAATCAACAAGAGCTGGCCCCTGGTTTTCTGTATTATTTTCTGATTCCATCTAAATAAAGATAAACATATGTGAAATGTAATATTCTAAGAAGGAAGCAGCGAAGAAGATAAATAGTATCAGAATTGATGTGAACACCAGGATTAATTTGTAAAAAATTCAATCTATCAAAAATATAAAAAAATCCTAAATAAGGATGGCTGGACATCCTTGTCAGTTATGGTCAAAGAGGTGAACTAAAAAAGTTGCAATCGAAATAACTTGCTTTTCATTATCAAAAAAATACGATTCTATAAATGTCTATATAACAATTACAATGTAAACTTGTTGTTTGCAGATTAAAATTTATTCTTTACATTAGGTAACATGGTTTCTATTAAAGTCAAAATTTTCTTCTTGGAATCAACAAAATAAAAAGATTATTTTAGGTGCAAAACAGGCCATATTCTAGACAGATAGAGCACTTTTGTCCTGCTGATATTTCACTACAAAGGAAAGTAGTCTCCAAGTAAACCGAACACAAAAAAGGTATAAAAATGCTCTGGCAAAAATACTCTTCTTTTCATAAAAGTTTGAGGAAAAATCAACCAATGAAGGGCAATTAAACTTTGAAATGATTTAATAAATATTTGATGAAGGGATTTACTGCTTTCATAGAACTAAAACAATCTTTCATACTGTACTTCATTGGAAAATAAAAAAAGAAATCTATAAAAAAGAAGAATTCGAATTACCAAAAAGGGGTGTGTTTTTGGCCCATATATAATGCTGTGTAATTTCAAAATCAACACTTCAAAATCAACATGTTATGCATACCTCTAATTTCTAAATTGTTTAAACAGAAATACAAAAAAATATAAATTAATTATGTAAGAAGGACCTATTTTAAAACTCCCAAATAGTTGATAAATCTATGTTAAATTCTCCATCAATTTATAGACATCTCTCAACTCTGCAGCTAGTGTTTGGAACTTTTCTTCAGAGGCTGTAAAAGATATTGTTTTTTCTTCTTGGTCTTCTTGCTTTGATATTCTGAGTTGCACTTCTGCTTTAGTTGTATCATTTTCATTTATAAAAGATGACCCAAGAACAAAGTCTACTCTCCAATCAACAGAATTGAGTCGTGATATTCTCATACTTTTTGCTTTCAGTGCATCTTGCAAAAGATCCTTCTTATCACCGTAAACTTTACACAAGGCAGTAGCTAACTCTTTTGGTAGACCAAGCTGTTGAAGTTCATTTGATAATGAATCTCCATCAACAGCATATTTTCCAGCACTTGAAAAAATAAAGTCAACAGCAGCAATAGTTGCTTTCATATCTTTTTCCGTATACTTTGCATCAGACGTGAGCTTTTCAACTTTAGCATAATCAATTTTTCCTCCAAGCAAATGTGACATCACTTGCATACAAAAGAGCTTCATTTTGACTGAACTCATTTTTGATAAAGTTATAATTTCAACAAGAACCCAGTCTGGGCAATCTAAATCTCCGCAAAAGCGAAATCTCATGATGTTAAACTGTATATAAACTTTAATCTGATTGAGAATAAAAAGGAAATAACAAATTAACAAAAAATTGAATTCTGTGATTGCATTTTGGAAGCAGTGCCAGTACTGTTGTTCTGATCGTTATTTTGGTTCTAAAGACATATTGGAAACAACATCAACTGAAGCTGCATTGATCAAACACTATTTTGGACATTGCATTTGATTAGTTTGATTTGTTTGATTGAGATTGTCTGGCTATAATGAGGGAATTTTTGGGAAAATATTTGCCCAATTCAGCCAGAACAGATTAAAAATCAAACTGATCAAATTGATTTTTTAATCGAATAAATCAAACTTGTTACAGTACCCTTAGAATTTGGCTTCTCTTTGTTCAGTTAGGGAAACCATCCAGGATCCTGCCATTCTAAAAGCCAGTAAAAACTAAGTGATACTTGTAAACTTAAGTTTCTTACCATTTTCCATAAAAAACAATCGAAAACATTACTAATACTAGTTCCCAAAGCCGGAGACCAGAGCAAATGATCTTCCTTGATGAGGGCGCCCTTTTGGATCTATTGTTAACTCATTTCATTTAAAATGGAGGACAGAGTTGCGGAATGATAAAGGCGCCCGCTGCTTCGAGGGTGGTAACGCCAAAACACCCAATATGACTAGCCAACAGAAGGTGAGTTTGGTGCCGCGCGAGTTACGTCATGCACTCCACCGTAGCAAAAGCACAAACAACATTTCGCAATTATAAGAATATGTTATGTGCTTAATTCTATTTGACTTTGAGAGCTTCATTGAAAATGAAAAAGTAGAAAGATAAGAAATGCGCTGGTTAATTTTGTTTAAATAGGTGTGTTCTATTATTGTTGAAAGTTGGAGAAATTTCTACCGGCGCAAAGATTTTTTACAGCCAATTAAAGGCACAGTCTGCTTATAATTACTATGTTTGCTATATCGTCTAGGCAAAAAAACGGTAAAAAAAGACGCAAATGTAATTCTTTATGAGTGGGGTTATGATTTTTTTGATTGCGGCCGCGTACAGGAACTCGCCAAATGTTCCTAACTGTTGTTAGCGTGAGAAGCAAACACATTACATACTTGACAAAAGGAACAAACAATAAGACAACCCGAGAATCTTACAATGAGGGCGTTTTGTCTCCGCCAGATATCACACCCACAGAAGACGCTGTTTAAAAAAAGTGTTGTTAAAAGATGTAAAGATGGCGGAGAAAATTCAGGAAAATCTACGAAAACAACCGAATTCAGCATCAATTTACGACCTTTGCAGCCCATCTGAATGTGTTACAAGTGAAGAAGGAAGATCCAAAGACAGACTTGAATGTAAAAAGTGCAATCGAATCGTACACTACATTTGTTCAAAGCTCCCCGTCTATCAAATCCAGTTATGTCTAACATACAAATCGAGAGCTTTTGTCTGTCAAAACTGTGTCGTGATCACCCCTGATCTATTGGAACGGGTCAATTCATGTGAAACATCAACAGTTTCAGGATTCCGAAAGGAGATAAAAGCTTGCGAAAATATAATGAAAGCCCAGGACGTAGAAATCACTCAACTAAAGTCCAAAGACGTTAATACAATGATCAGCGAAGTAAAGGATAGCTTTGAGACCAGAATGGCAACGATCGAAAAGAAGATGGAAGACATCATTGAGAAGAAAGGAGAAAATAGATCACAAAGCTACGCAGCAGTCGCGTCGAGGCAAATCGAGAAAAACATAGAAAACATACTTCGAAGGGAAAAACAGGAGGAACGACAGATTCAATCCACGTCGTGCAATCTAATTCTTCATGGTGTTGACGAATCCACTGAAGATTCAGAGGAGTCAACCAAAATCTAGGACGAAGAATATCTAAATGAAAAAGTCTTACCTAAGAAACTAAGCTTAAGGAATATAAAGATTGAAGAAACTCAAAGAATTGGAAAATTTTCGAAGGAAAAGGAAGATGAAAAACGCTATCGACCAATAAAAGTCCGATTTGCAAACGAAGAAGACAAAAATACAGTGTTAAGAGCAATCACTAAAGGAGAAAGATTGCCCTTCCGTGTGACAGAAGATCTTACGAAAAGTGAAAGGAAGACAATCAAAGAGTGGTGTATGAAAGCCCAAGAAATGAACACGTCACTAAAGAATGCAAACTTTAAATTCAAAGTCAGGGGAGCCCTAGGAAAAAACTCTATCTTAAGAAAATTGTAAACTGAACAAAGAGCGGTTCATAGAGGCCCATGTGCTCGCACGGTGGCCTGCGAACTTGTATAGCATTATTATATTAAAAAGCGGGGTAAAAAATAGTACCGTGAAGTCGGGTAACTTGCATCAGTGGAGGGAAACTTGCATAGCCATCAAATGACTGACCAATCAAAATTTCAAAACAAATTGACTACGCAGCTCTGCTTGCAGCTCTACTCTACCATTTTTGTTTTGATTTAACTTGGTATTTTAATGACCAGCCAGGTCATTTGTTTCATGGCTATGCAAGTTTCCCTCCACTGATGCAAGTTACCCGACTTCACAGTAAGTAATATCTTTTTGTAAGTGTTTATTTTGTGAAATATATAAACATTTTCTAATATGGTCTACAAATTAGCATTTTCTAGAATTTTGATAATGGAAACTTAAATATATAATGAAAATAAATTTCATTCTTCTCCATAAATGCGAAAATGATAAACGAAGAAACTTTTGTTTTCTATTGTCTTTTTAATCTGCCAAAAAGTGTTATAAAATTTATTCCTCATAGAATGACACGTTCTCCTCCTAAAAAGAGGTTATAAAAAATGACGTAGAAACCAGAAACTGTGAAAATTACCATACTAATTAATGTTTATAGATTACAAAACCTACCCTACGTCACGACTATGACTGGCACTGGCGCTGACTTTTAGCTTTAATGACTTACTCTTTAATAGACCTTTTTTAAAGAGGCAGCCATGTTGAACAATTATGTACTCCAGCATAAAAACAATGATACAGCCATGCCTAATTTTTAAAATATGCACGATACAGTAATTATGCATGGCTGTATCATTGTTTTTATGCTGGAGTACATAATTATTCAACATGGCTGCCTCTTTAAAAAAAGGTCTATACTTACTCTCACTCGTTTGGTTTCCATAATAAAAAGAAAGTTGGATTACAGTATTGTGAAATTTGAACATGCTTCACGTGCATTTGGTTTAGGAACGCGAAACACGAACGCAAACAAACAGATTTTTTTAAATTCTGTAAAAAGGTCTAAGTTCCTGAATAGTTTTACTATGTTCTGTGAAAACTCGCCGCCATCTTGTTTTAGAATGAGAATTCCAGAGAATTCCATTCGGTTCCAGCTCCCGCGGTCTTTTTTTCATCCAATCAGATCGTGCAATTTCACTTTCACTTTCTCTAGTCCAATAAGACTGCGGGAATTGAGTCATGCGACATCTCTATTAAAAAACCCGCCCGAATTAAATTAGAATTACAGGGGTCACACTACTGGCTACAGGAACTAAAAGCAAGCAATTAAGGCCAATATTTTTGGTTTTTCTGAAGGATAAAAGGTATAGGAAGGTGAAGGCTTCTTCATAAAGACGAAAGACATGTATCTATTTTTCGGATCCGGTATGCGGGAATAGTGTCAGGACCTGCAGGCGACCTGGTAGGGTTGGGTATGGGTGTGGTTTGGGTGTCGTTACGTATCAGATTGGCTAGGAATTGGGTTATTATCAGTTAGGGTTAGGGTTGGAGCTCGAAACAAGCACTCTTTTGTGATTTTCTCTTAATACAGTCTGGTCTGCAGTTTGTACAATATAAATAGCCGTCAGAAGCGTTATTCTGGCATGAATCCGTGGCGCAGTGGATAAGGCAATGGGTTTCAAAATATCGGAACTTTGCATTTAGTGGGTTCGAATCCCACCGGTGGCGATCTGTCGGCAAGTCATTCAGTAAGTTAGAAAACATAGAAAATAACTCACAAAGAACAAGAAAGTCAGAAAAACTACGAACCAGAGACTGGAAAGTACGAAATAAGTCCAGATCTGTCTTTTGTCTTTGTGAAGAAGCCACGACCGTATAGGAAGCTTTACTGAAAGAGGTATAAGGCTGGGACAATCTATTTAAAAGATGTTGACAAAAAAAGGCACTTTTTTGGGTGATAATTAAGATTTTACTAAGAAACTTTAATTCTCTTGCCCCCGTCTCGGCCCCCCAATGATATGAGCAAAAGAACCATGTTGGCCACCCCTACTGAAAATTTCAGATCAAAACAAACAAGGAATTAATTCCTGTAACTCGAAGAAAATTGGAAAAAGCTGGTTTTTGACTGTTTCTGATCCTAAAGTGCTATTTTTTGGTAAAAGCTATGCAATGTATGTTTGTGTTTCTAGAGAGCTTACCCATTCATTGTCAATACATTTTTTATTTGAAAGTAATCTCTTCATGGAATAAAAAGATATACTCAAATCTTGTCCGGGTCATTTTTCAAAAAAATTTTGCCAATACACCGTTTAGGAGTCTCGCCATTTCACGGTACTCCATTGCAGAGGCCCGGTAAAAATGGTAGGTAAAAATGCACACTTTAGTACTGTGAAAGGTTAGAGGAATGTAAACATTGTGAATTTTTGTCTCTCCTTTAAAGAGAATGATTTAGATATTTGAACATGATATCAATGATAATTTTATAAGTCTCTCCTGAAAATTTCACAAAAATTCATCAAGAGGAAAAGAAGTTATGATTAAAAGGAGTTCTTTACCTACCGTTTTTCTGCTATGTTTCCTTATGAGAAACCAGATGTTTACCTACCGTTTTTTTACGGAGGAGAGTGAATTTTCCGTGATCGCTAAAATCAAAACAATGGAAAATTGGATTGGCGCGTGCGCAGTCGACACTCCTAAACGGTGTATTCGATTTTCGCATTTTGCCATTTTACCCTACGCAAACGCACGTGGCTTTCGGAGGCTGCACAGGCGACTGAGGTTTGAACGACCCTAGCGACGCACCGGACTGTCCGGTGTTTTGTCCGGTGGAGAAGAGTATTCTGTAAATGCACCGGACATTATTTTCCAGTGTGAGATATACGATCTGATGAGGTGTTGTCATTTTTGCCGTTTCGCTATTATGTCCGGTGTCGAAAAATTACCGCCTAGGAGAAAGGGTGGTAACTTTACTAAGACGCCCTAACCTTGTACAAATGCGTACCGGACACACCGGACTTTTAGATGTCCGGTGCGCACATTATCCGGTGCTCAAAAGTATTCGATCTTGACACCGGACATTTGGCACCGGACTTTTTTGTGTCCGGTGCATCGGCAGCAGGGTCGTAGGTTTGATTCCCACTTGCAGCGGTTCACTTGGCAAGTAAATGAACCTTCACCCGGGTCAACCCATGCCATGTGAGGAGAATTGGGTAGTCAGTCCAAAGTACTGACGGGGCGCTCATTGAAAGCATTTATAGTTGCAAAAATAGGCCTCAAAGCCTCCATCCTGCAACTCAACCAAATAGAAAAAAAAAGAAAAAGGTATTTCCACTATAATTGCTTTGTTTGTGTAGGAAGAAATTGGCTGAAAAAGATTTGGTCGTAATTGCCAATACTTGCTTTTTTATCAACATAGTTAGACCCCCTCTCTCCTTATCGACGCGATGCCCCACAGCACAGACTGTCCAGGCTGTAAAAAAATTGAAAGTTTTTTGTCTAGAGGACCCCTAAAGCTAATTTTCTGAACAAAAATATACAAATAATTTACCAAACCTTAAGCATATGGTAACAGTGTGACATCAAACACCTAACTGCCTCACCTGGACTGGAGTTAGACTATAGATCTGATAGATTACCTTAAAAACAATGTCCTGGCTCTTCATGTTGGAAATCAGGTGATAATTTCGGCCTCATAAGGCCGGAGCCAATCAAACTGGTCAAGGCGGTCAAGGTTGTTTAGGCTGATGGCTTTTAGTCTTTAAAAACCAAATTCTGAAATTGTTTCGACGGTGTCGGAAATCCATGAAATTTTCTTCGAATTTTCGGTATTACAAAGTTTTTACCCGCCTTTTTCGGAATTCATACATGAAAAATCAAATTAGATTAAAAGTTAAAAAATCGGTATCGGAATTGCAATTATTTTTTTACGGAATTTCGGCAATTTTGGCAAAATTATTTGGTATTTCTGAAATCGTAACCCCACTTTATTATGTTGTCTAATCGTAATCTTACCAAGGGAAATTTCGAATAAGTGAAGGCAATTGAGCCTAGGTTTATTATGATATGGGAAGTGAATTTTTGAATGAGTGAAGTTCGAGTGAGTAGCAAGGGATAATTATTCTTCCGTATTTTGCCTTAGTAGAAAAAGTGTGAAGTTAATTCGCCGCCATAATTCGACACTTCAAGTCGACTCGTCGCATCTCAAGTTGACTCGTCGTAATGTTTAAGGTTCATAGGCTAAGGGAGTAAACGTAAAAAAAAATTAACTTTTGAGGTTGTAAACATTATTGTTAAAAAAAATTTAATTTGATATTAATGTAAAAAATTGCCTATTAGGATTATAAAAAAAATATCTATATTCATTTTTTATACGGAAGCACCTGAAAAAGGCGGAATAGTATTGGGTTGTTTGAAATAGCCTGGTTTTTGCCAGTAGTGGCAAATTTTTACAAGAGAAGGGTGTGGTTCAAAACCGGGGTGTTTCTGTAAAAAACATTACGTCATGAATAGGGCTTATCTCCTTAATCTTATAACCCTCGTGACCACACGGATGGAAGCTGAACGAGGCTCGCGCAAAGTAGGAAACTTGTTCCAAGCTAAAAAAATTTGCGACGAGTCAACTTGAAATGCGACGAGTCGACTTGAGATGCAACGAGTCAATTTGAAATGCAACGAGTCAATTTGAAATGCAACGAGTCAATTTGAAATGCAACGAGTCAACTTGAGATGCAACGAGTCAATTTTAAAATTTGAGGCAACTCGACTTGAAATAAATGCGACGAGTCAAATTGAAAATTTGCGACGACTCGACTTGAAGTGTCGAATTATGGCGGCGAATTAACTTCATAAAAAAGCAGTAGATCATCAAAAGGGAAAAGCCATCGGAGTTAACCGAAGAATAATCACATATTTTGAATTGGAGTTTAAATAATCGAATGTCTACTGTATCGAAGATGATCAAGACCCGTATTATCCATTTCAAATCTTTGATTTTAGCATTTTTTATTATATTTTCACTGGTCGATTCTAAAAAAAAGCTGCGTGAATGCGTGAATTAAATATAGGTGAATGCTTGAATTTAAAAAAAGATTGCGTGATTGCGTGAATCTGAATTGAAGTTTCGCTGGGGGAAGCTCATATATTGTGACCGGGCCAAATTTCGGGTGTATGAAATTTATCTATGTATTTTTTATCTCGGTAAATTATATCGCCTGGTTTATCACCTCTCAACAGACAAAGAAAATGAATTTATTAAGTTGCAGGTCGAAAAGATTCTTCATAAATAAAATTGAACATTTTTTTACTGGAGCCCCAACTGATTTTTTGATGAAAAGAGGTCTACGTATGGTTCATCTGTTTGTGCTGTGGGCTTGCTGTGGACTCGGAAAAAACATTTTGATCCTTAACAGGGAAGTGATCAATCTCATCTTATTCATTATTACAGAAGGAAAACAATATTGTAGTAGATGTTCGAGAGGAAGCAATTATTGAGTGGTAACGAGCGCAAAATGCTTTCTCGCATTTTCAACAGATTCTTTTTTATCATAAGTTCCTTATGGGCGTGTGGATTGTGATTTTTTGTTATTTTGAAAAAAAACTCACATCTGGAGTGCATTACTAAACGAACATGTTTTTGAACTTTATGTTAATTTTATTCTTGAGCTTTTCAAAATACCTTCCGAACCATGAAATATCAGCAACTTCTTTCAGAGAAAATGAAGACAAGGAAAACTACCGAGAGAATAATGTTTTCGATGAAGATGATAGTATTAAAAATCCAACATTAACATTATTGGATAACATTGGTGATCTTGGTCATCAAACTAAAAAGTTAAACAAAAACCAAGACGAGAATGATATAGATATGCAAACTTTGAAACTGTCGGAAGATAATAGTATTGTTGTCTCTGAAAATGGATACAGCTTGGACGAATCAAAAGTTCAACATTTAGAATCAATGAAAGATGAGGACTCTGATGAAGAAGAGTACGAGAGACTTGACGAGAATTGGATTCAAAAGGAGGCTGCTGATGGAGAAAGGAGAAGGAGGAGACGTACTCGGACCGTACGTTTACCTGCACCGTGTGTTGTATCGGATGGCCAAGTTTGTCGGTGGCTTCTTGTGGATGGCGAGCTCAAATATGTTTGTGAACGAATGACTACCACTACTTGTAATTGATTTTCTCATATTAGAGAAGATGGGACAGTACATCCCTGACCCACAACCCCCCTAGAACCTTTTTCCTCAGTTGGGATAATAATTCCTATTGAAATCCCAATGGGGATAGAAATTCTATTGTTCCTTGTGGATGGCGAGCTCAAATATGTTTGTGAACGAGTGACTACCACTACTTGTAATTGATTTTCTCATATTAGAGAAGATGGGACAGTACATCTCTGACCCACAACCCCCTAGAACCTTTTTCCTCAGTTGGGATAACAATTCCTATTGAAATCCCAATGGGGATAGAAATTCTATTGTTCCTAGGTTAAAAAATCCAGAGGGGATGGTTTTAGAGTGCAATTTTTAACATGGAATTTCGAATGGGGACAAAATCAAAGTCAATTTCCCAGTGGGGCTGAAATTACATGTTTTTTTCCACCGGGTATGAAATTTCTGCCAAATTTTCCAATGGGTCTGTGACACAGGGGTATGAGAGTTAAGATGAATATTTTGTTCGATCCGTTGGAACTTTGAAATGCTTCACTTCAAGTGGTGTTTATATAATTGGAGGGAATGTTGATGGAAAATGATATTGAAAGGAGGTTTGGATTTAAGGCTAGATTTATTGAGCTATGCAAGATGACTAAAGCAAACATTTACTTTCGACTTGAAACTAATGTAGAAGTGTTTATCGCAGTTCATAGGATTTCCCTCCCTATAAGAAAAACTGCACGTCGTGAAAACAAGCCACTGGCATGAGTAACTGATGCACTCGCCAAAAAATGATTTTACGGACTTCCTGTTGAAAATATAAAAGTTTGGATAATTGGATTTCTTTCTGTATGTATGTTGTACTATCGGTAATGTAATGATATGTTAGCTATAAGATAAGTTAAGATTTTTTACAAAAAGACAAAGTTCATCTTTTTCATACCTTAATTTACATCTTTTCTTGGCTTATCCTATCAACACCTTGCAAGAATCAAACTTGATGTTGAGTTGATTTCAAACAAGATCATCTTCACCCTTAATCTGAGTCGCAGACCTCTACAAGACCTGAGGTCAAAATCTATTGAGAATTTAGCTTGAATCCTCGTTTTAAGAAATTTGGAGTTCGGGTGATAAAGTCGCTTTAAGCTAATTGATAAATTTATTCTATTATTTCAATTTGGGAGGGGTTTATAGACTTCCAGGCTATGTTCTGAGTCCTATTGGACTATTCTTAAGTCTAGCGTTAAAACTCAGAGTTACCCTTCCAACCTAATTTAGAGCACTTACAAATCGTTTGTGGTTATGAGATTTTCGTAGGAATTTCTCTTTTTTCTCAAATATTACAACCATGATTGTAGTATAAAAACACGAATCCTACTTCAATCAATCACTTCTATGAATTAGAACGGTATTGTAAAAAGGAAATAAATCAATTTAAGGGTCAATTTAAGCCTACTGTAAAATTACTAGATTCTTTCAATGTTGTTGAAGTTTATAATTTGAACTATTATGTGGAATTAATCTTTGAAACAGTAAAACATAAATGATTATTGATGAAGATTTACTTACTTCACTTGAGAGATACCTTAAGCTGATATCG
The DNA here is from genome assembly GCF_902728285.1 of Clytia hemisphaerica. Taxonomy (NCBI): domain Eukaryota; kingdom Metazoa; phylum Cnidaria; class Hydrozoa; order Leptothecata; family Clytiidae; genus Clytia; species Clytia hemisphaerica. Next base: position 267,891 of record NW_027104615.1, read on the forward strand.
GAGCAGAGTAAAAGTCGAAGAGTATTAGAATTTCAGTATATAATGAAGTTGTTTTGGCTTATTTGTTTATCATTGTTGACGTGTATCTTTCATGACGTCGCCGGTTACAAATCAGACAACGTGGCAGCATCAAGCGTTCGACATCTTAATGATGATGAAACTGATGAGAATTTCGTGAAAAAGGCAGACAGCGAAGATGAATTTGATGATGAAGTCTTAATGAAAAGAAAGACTGTTTCTGTTGTTAGTGGTGGTGATGATCCGCATGTGGTACGCAAAAGTGGATGTATTATTGTACCAGTTGAAAGTTGCAACACTCTTTTTATTGATGGCGCACTAAAAGAAGTCTGCACAACTACTAATCAAAACTCTTGTAGCTAAATTTGTTAAAATGTATCATTTTCAATCTGGATGTATTTTTCAATCTTATTTTCTTTAATCTAGAGAAAAGATTCAGTATAACAATCATAATAATAGACAGGTTCCTGTTTTCATTGTCTTATTTGCGAACATTGCCATGAATTAAATTTCACGGAGAAATGCAAAATTCTCGGATTCTGTACGCGGGTCTGTACGGCACTACATAAAACAGCACCCATTTTCTACTAATTCTCTGTACACATTTTTGAAACTCTCGGATCTTCTTCACTATTTTAGTTTTAAGCCTAAAAAATTATTTTTTTAAGTGTTCTTATTTTCACAATTTTTTGAATATAAAAAACGTGTAGCGTATAGCAATTTGTTTTGCAATATGATATGTTTGAATTTTATCACCCCATGAAAATATTTGATTAAAATGATCGAAAAATATTGAAAAATAACAATGATTAAACTTTTCATAAATTACGTCACGAACAATACTTGCCTCGTTTTGAAATTATTGCCATGGTGATCAACTCCCAGTGGATTTTGTCATTTAATGTCTCAAGGGATATGATCACCATGGAAATTATTTGAATGGGGCAAGTGGATGTTCGTGACGTAATTTATGAAAAGGTCTATTGTGCGATTGGCAAGACCCTAACAACTCAATCACCAATTTTTATTATGACTATAAGGACACTGACATTGATATTTTGCCATCATCACAGTCCTGGTGACCTTCGAGTTTATCATTGCCATGGTGGTTATTTCACAGTCGCAAAGCGTAATGGGTAATCAGAACCACTGCACACTAAAATGACTTAGTATTCTTCTAATGTTTTGAAAAAATTTGAAAATTTTTGCGTCTAACGGGAAACCGTTATCGGGGCGCAGTCAGTTCTGATTACCCATGATCCATTTCGACTGTGAAATGGCGTATGGTGGTTATTTCAATCAGTTGCTGCCGAAAGCAAAGGTGGATTCTGTCAATCAGATAACTGTAGAGGTGAGTGGTCGGGTGGGTTTTCATTTATAGCATAATCTGAAAGAAACGACGGATGAAAGTACTTTAACATAATTACAACCAAATTAAAAATTACAAAAGTCGTTTATTTTGGTTTTTTATCTGGAAGATCCAATTTTCTAAAGTCTGTATAACCTACATAGTCCCATACCCATGATTTTGCAAACCTAGTGTAAACTCTCCCGGTTATTAGCATAAAATACGGCACAACCATCCGAGGGACCGTCCTAACCCTCTTAAATGTTTTCCAATTTATTTATTCCAGCTTTATCTCGATTTAAACTGAGGAACTAAAAAGTTACAGACTAACACAAAGAATCGAAGTCAAGACAAACCACGACTTTTAATTGAAGGCATTCCTTGACATTTGGTTCTTGTACATTATCCATATACGGATGTATGTATCTAGTCACGTATTTCCTTGTATAAACCTCCGATAATACGATTAACATAATTTCAATTTGAGCAGACGTTTTAATGTTCCCGAAGAAAATATGTGTGCACATCACAAACCTTTCCAACTTTTTTAAAGAGCGCCGTACATAAGATTGTAAAAAAAGCATTGTGGTGCTTGTCTGAGGAAATACGGGACAGTTCGTACTACATAACGTCATGGATCGTTATTTTAGAGACGGTATTGAAAAACGCTTAATTTTCTTTTTGATATGTTCGTTATTAGTTCCTTGCTAATTGTCACCGTTTACTTTTTTTTCGATCTTTAGTTCTTGGAATCCCCCTTTTTGATAAGGCATCATGATGCCAATAGCTTGTTAAATTGCTTGTTAAATTGCTTTAATGACGTATTTTTATTGAAAGAATGCAATTAATGATGAGATGTAAAAAGCACGTTTTTTTATCTTGACCGCATTTAACCTCCATTAAGACTTTTCATCACTAGTTTGTTATAGACGAGAGTTTTGAAATCAAGTATATAATCAATGCTTTAAAGGTATCGTTAATTGAGTTTTGAACAAAATCAAATTAAATATATACAAATGTATTTAAAAAAGTTTGCTACAGTAGTATTTGACTGTTTAGTATCTCTATCTTTAAAATCTCAGCGTAATTTAGAGTGAACTGAAGAAAAGGTTTGATGGATATGGCACTACACAGTAACAATTTATATTGCCTTCAAAAGCATGATAAAAATATCAAAGGTGTCAAATGGTTTGGTGAGTATAATAAAAGTCTTTTTGGATTAAAGTATGCACTCTTCTTTTGCTACAATGTGGAACGCTTTCCTTTAGATTGCTTTGCTAGTGCCTTGTTTAAACTTTAAAGATTGGACACGGGGACGTAGCGCTGGTTAGAATCCCTTTTACAGACTCTGTAGATATCTGACAGGGTCCCAAATTCACTGATTTTCAAGATTTGGTTATTTAGGACAGTTTTCAGGGTGGAAGCTACAAAATTTTTCAAGTTTTCGATTTTTTGTACTGAGAGGGTCCCAAATTTACCAAACATTAATATGTGACAGGTTCCACTTTTAAAACTCCAGCAGCACGTCCCTGCCGGCCGCCAAGGTCAGTACCTCTTACCAGCGCTTTATTTGACTGAAAATTAGTCAAGCAATATGTGTTCTAACAATGAGATACAACAAAAGCTTCACAGGAATCTTCGATTCATTTCAGGCAGACAAAGAGATACCTTATAACCATTCGTGCATCTTACCCCTAAGTCTTATTTTTTATAACATTTGAATACTTATCCAATGGATTTAAAATTTTGCAAGTGCGCAGCAAATATGAATTGACATCTTTGGCGAATATTTGGAAATGTTGGAAATAACACTCCCTCTGACTTTTTCTCACTTTAATTTGCTCAGATTTTGTGAGGCAACTCCAACTGACTGTTATGGGCACAGTGTTAATTTCTTTCGACCTGCTGGTATCGTGTATTTTACAGACCGGCCAAAAATTGCCCTTCTGTCTATACCTTATCTGATTCTGATAAAGTCAGTGTTTTTATTATTCGGGGAAAAACTTCGTCACCTAAAGGCACTTCGTCACTTTCCCCCGACCAAGTTTACAATTTAGTCACTTCCAACCAACTGAATTGAATTGTCCAAATGAAATGGTTTCCTTCACTAGCTCGAAAAAAGATCTTGTAATTCGACGTTGACAACGATGAGGTGTACAGAATTTTAATTTTGGTGTTGGGGAAAAAATCGGGTAAAAGTTATGGTCGGGTGATAAAAAGTGGGAATTCGTCACTTTCCTCCGAAGATGTTTACCCCGACAAAGTTTTTGCTCTGCGTTATTGTATCTTATACCGTAAGTATCACAGCTCGAATAAATATCGACCTGTGAAGACGAAGGTCATTATTTTCTCTGCGATGAAAACTTGACCTCTGGTGCCAGGGTAATTGTATATTAGGTTTGGAAAATGTTATTGGCTGCTTACCAGCCAATTTCAAATCAGGTAAGTAGTTATCCTAATATATCATTAAAATACCAACCGCGTACGTGGCTAGACTGAAATTTTACTTACTATCTAGATGGCCAAAATAAAATTTATCACTTGTGAAAATTTTAGGTCAAAAGCGACGACATTAAATTGACAGACCATTCTGCAAAGTTTAAAATACTCATGGAACCGTGTATTGTTTCTGTTACTAGTCTCTAGTCTTCTGTTTGACAAATTAACCCATTAAATTCAGGAACCAATTATTATTAAATCGAACGCTAATTAGTTAATACATGATAAGTGTTACGTATTGGCGATAAAAGCGATAAAAACATTCTGGTCTGTAAAATACCAACACTACAAGTGACCAAACCAAAATTTAGCAAATTGTTACCGGTTATCCATATCTACCACTGGTCAAAACCTCAATGTCATAGATAGACGACAGGTCATAGATAACATTTGTCTATCTTGAGATTTTGATACTCCCCGTATTGAAAAAATAGAAGAATGCTCGAACCCAGCTGGCACACAACGTTGTTTCGACGTCCATCTAATGTTCACAACGTCCATATAACGTTATGTGAACGTTGAAACAACGTTATGTGCCAGCTGGGAAGGCACATCATGACTGGTTACGAATTGAATCTAGCACTTTCTTTATTTTCCTGTCGAACACTTTTCGAAATTTAACTGTTAATATTACTTTCAATCAAGGTCATTCAAGGGGTAGAGTTTTAACTGTGAGTCTTAAGACTTAAGACCTTATGATCTGAGGATGCAAAAGTTCTAAAATAGTCAAATAAGGCTCAAAATTCATCCCAAATTGAAATATTCGATTAAATTAAAGAGATAGCCCAAAATCGACTTTCTCGCCGGAACTTTAAATTGTTAACGTTAAAATAACCATATGAAAATCATGCGGACCTTGCAACTTATGATGTAGGAAATAATGATTTCTAATCTTTCATAAGAGAGATGCCTCTAGCCTTCAGATGTATCTCATTGGTTTCAACGTCCACCTAGCATCCACTTCATCCATGAAAATGCTAGATAAACGTAGAAATAAGAAACTCCCGGCGGTGTACTACGATTGGTAGATGACGGGTATGTGCGGACGGGACCTTCTAACACCAAACCTTAGAGAGACTAGATTCTTGCGAAAAAGTTACTCTTAGAGTAACATTTTCCGACCCTTAGAGCGACTACTTTTAAATGTTCTGAAATTTGTAACCGTCTTGGAAGACTTTTGAAGCTGAAAAAAATGACCCTTATCATCCGCACCTACCCAACACCCATTTTTGCCTAAGTACCCAAACCCCGCGCCTGGGAAAAAACTCATTTTGAAAAAAAAAACTTGTTTTTATTGCTCGTTGCGACATTTTAAATTTTCTGGGGATGGGTGATCATTATTAGTTAAGGCCGTCTTTGTAAGGTCATTGGTCGGTTGAAAAATGAAGCAATTCCATTGGTTAAAATTGACGTAATGGATGTTTTTGTGCACTTTTTTATGACGTAATTTTTTCTTCAGGGAAAAGAAATTAAGAAAGAACTGTTGCCCATTTCACGCGAAAGTGGAGACCGGCCTTTAGGCTTTGAGCTCGAGGTTGGAGCTCAAGGGTCTTAAGAATGATCATCTATTTATTGCTCACTTTATGTTTCAGGATATCTTCATTGTGGTATTGGACTGACATCCATCCTTCTTGGTGCAGTATCCATATTGATTTTGCGAAATGCAGAAGCTGCCATATGCATATTATTCGGTGCGTGGATAGCTATCACTGGAGTTGATGGAATCTTTTCCGCTAAAGAGCCTACAAAGAAGATTCTCAACCAACGATACTTTGCATTCAGTTTAGCTTGTATTACCATGTGTTTGGTAGCGATTGGGCTCTGCATTTTTGGATTTATGTAAGATTCTTAACAAAAGGCTTGAATTGAGAAAGCATACACCTATTTTAGTTTTCCGAAATCTTCCAATTTAGCGGAAAAAAATCTTAAGCGATGTACCTTATTACACGAATATTACTAGGCAAGTATTCAACGGCCTTGAAATTAACACACAATTTCTATTGCTTTTTCAAGGACACCATGGCTGGTTTTAATTAAGGGAGTTTTTATTAACACGAAATTTTTCAATAAAATGACTAGTTATTCGTGTAATAAGGTAAATTTTAAATCTTATTTGATTCTCACAGAATTGATCCATTTCCCTTTGTGGTTTTAGATTTAAAAGGAACATTCTCAAGGGGTCTAGAGTTTACTTAAAACCTATCTTCCACGCACAAAATTTCTGAGGATTTAAAAATGCAGGGCGACTAAAAAGCATCCCTGTTCCACTGATCCTCTGTAAAATGTTTCTTCATTGAGTATTAAAACAAAACACATGAATTTCAATGGAAATAGAAATATTTAATAAATCAAATATTTAATTTTTATCGCTTGGAATGAATGTACTCTTGTCTCCCGAATAGACGGGGGGGGGTCCGAATAAGCAGGGGGGTAGGAAAATTTTCTAAATTCTAATAAGCGGGGTGGATGGAATAAGAGGGGGGGGGGTGGTTTGAAGACATAATTTTTTTAACTGATATCAATTTCAACAACAAAAGTGAAACTTTCACAAATGAACACGTAAAATTAGAACCAATACTAACAAAAAGGAAAATTTTAACAAGTTTAAGGTCTATCTACACTGTAATAAATAATTTAATTATTAAAATTTAATTAGCAGGGGGGTCTTAATAAGAGCGGGGGGGATGGATTTTTTTTGCTCTTAACAATTAGCGGGGGGGGACGTCTATTCGGGAGACAAGAGTATTCTTTCCATTGAGATAAAATTACAGGTTATTTCTTCGACCAGGTGATGTTTTTTGGTCTGCAATGTAACCCCCATGGGGACCCCCACGGTTTCAATAAAGTCACACATGCTTGCACGGTATTGTTCAAGAGACATTGACAATAGAGTTTAAACGATTTCAAGCAGATTAATCTTCGATAGATTTAATTTCGTGTTTTCGGGAAATGGTGTTTGTCTTTTTCGTAAAAAAGAATCCCTGGAAATTATATCATAATTTTTGGGATTGTTTTTCTTTTGCAGAAAAAACATCCGTATCTTCCTTTTTGTTAAAACCACCAAGGCCCAAATTGAGATAACGCAAGAAATGGAGCGCTGACTTGCAAACTATATCTAGAACATTTCTTTGCTCCTGAAATACCAGTAATTTAACAGTAGCGTAGACAGCAGGGGCGCAAATTTCTTGTAGGAGAGCAGACTTTTATGACACTGTGATTATCTATTAATACCATGAATAGATAAATTATAGTGTCATAAAAATCTGCTTTGCGCCCCTGTTGTCTACGCTACTGTAAATTTATAGTATACTATAAATGAATCAATATTCCTTCATATTTATAGAAAGTACAATGAATGCCAGCATTTGCAACATGGATGTTCTCGAAAAGAGGAAATTGGTTTCATTCTGCACCTTATTTTGACAACACTGATGGTAGTGGAGTTTCTTACCTCGCACGTGACCGTTGTATTGAGTTTTCAACGAGAATGCCATTGTGAATACTGTGTATTTACACTTAATAATACAAGTAAGCAATTTATTTTTCTAAATTCTGTCATGATTCTGTACTCTTGTCTGGGGGGGGTTTCAGGGGGTACCCGATTCCGCAATTCCGTCAATTTTTTCTCCAATTTCCGTCAAACCGTCTTATATTGAACCAAAATTCCGTCACCGAAAATTCCTTTGAAATTCAATATTTTTGGCGAAAATTCCGCAAATTTTGAATATCCTTTACCAGTTCCGAAATTCCGCAAATTTTTTTGCTAAATTCCGTTTTTCCGCACTAAAATTGTCTAATTTTCCGTCTCCGTCAGAGAACCCAATTTCCGTAATTCCGTCTAAATTTTCGCCAAATTCCGCCACTCCGTCCGAAAAAAGGGCCGATTCCGCTCCTCCGCCAACCATGAAACCCCCCCCTTGTCTGTGTAAGGCAGGAGAGGATAAAACTAAATTTGGTAGTGGTTGCAACATCGGTGGCTTTTTTTCTTATTGAAAATTTAAAGCATTTCCTAGTGAGGATGAGAGGCGGGGGTGCTCCGCTGAGGTTCGAAAAATAGACCCTACGTGGGACTCAAAATTTGCGAAAAATTGACCCTGAATGGGACTGAAATTCCAAAATTTTCTCAAACTTTCTACTTTTTCCCCAAATTTTCCAAAAAAGGGCACCCTACGAGGAACTGATTTTTCTATTTTGGTGTTTTTGCGACCCTACCTGGGACTCGTGGAGGTTAAAAAAGGTACCCTGACCAGCGGAGCATCCCCGTAACCCATATTGCCCTAGTACCCCCCCTCCCCGGGAGGCCAATAAATTTTTCTAATGATGACGTTATGGCCAACTTTTCTCATCGGAGAGGGTTTCTCATAAATTCTTTTACACAAGTTGTAATTTGCATTTTCTTGAGTTTTGATCTCTTGTTGAACTCCTTTTTGAGAAAGAAAAATTAATCAACCTTGATTTGGTGTGCTGCCACGGCTCACGATGGGAATTTATTAGCAGGGATATCATAATATTGACAATAATCTAGGATGGAAAGGTCCAAAAAGGATCTTGCATTGAGAGACCCCCTTCTCACAGAACCACTGGGAACACTCCCCACTGGAAAAATTGGCTAAGATATTATTGGAAAATTATCTTCCGATTTCCCTCCCCACTGAAAATAATCAAATAAACCGATCCTCACTGAAAAATCCTATGCTATTTTTCCGACCCACCCCACTAAATTTTCTGACTTGAAAAGAAAAGAATTGAAATACCCAGCCATAATAACTATGGAAAAATCAATCCTCATCGAGTTTGAGTCCCTTTATTTTTATCCCCACTGCCTGAAAAAATCCTACCGGGTCTGTGGGGAGAGGGTGTATTGAGAAGATGATCAATTTAGAGTGTTCATGGTTTTAAATTTCAGCATCATTACAAGACCTGATTGTGCAGGAAGTATTTCCTCCACCTTACGAAGAATTGGTTACAAACCCTTCACCAGCGATACAAGAAGGAGATCACAATGTAACACATCCTTCCAGTGAAGATCAAGATATTCAGCCACCTCTTTATGATGAGATCAACAGAAGAGTATGAAGAAGATAATTCCACAGTTGTAACATATGTGTTATAGTCAATGGTATGCAGTGCTTGCCATAGTCACGTCATTGCCACGTATCTTTCTACTTCTGGTAAAATTGGAACAATTAGTCAAGAAGTCATTGAGCCTTTGTAAATAGACTTGAAAATCATTCTCACCTGGCTTGAACAAAACTCTCTTGTAGCGAACCCAGAGAAGTTTCAGATGTTCCAGGTACAAAAAACGCAAATATATCTTTTGTCTAAATTTTAAACTTGAATCTTCTGAGAATGTTACACTTCTTGGTGTAACCATCGAGAGTGCTTTATCATTTTATCCTCATATTCTTCAGATTGTATTATTGTAACAAAGCCTCTCATAAAACTAAAATCATCCTCAGAATTAGATCATATCTGAACCAAGAGCAGGCAGACTTTATATTTAATAGTTTTATATCATCTACTTTCAAATATTGCTCTCTCATTTGGACGAGGATCCAAAACTCAGAAGAGGCGCTCAAATCAAACTTCCAGTACCTAAAAGTGCAGTTTCAATTATCGGGCAGGACAGGCTAGGAATAGGCTGCCCAATGAGATTAAAACATCAGACTCAGTAGAGAGCTTTAAAACCAAAATTTTGAAAGCAAAAATATATTGATCTTGCAAACTGTGTTCAATATTTTAATGATTTTAATATTTTAATTTTGATAATATTATTTGCTATTCAGTAAATATTAGATTGTCATGTTGGTTTTAATTAGTCTTTTTGTACTATTTTGTTTCGTACCAACGATGAATAAAGAATAAATAAAACAAATACGTCATGTTACGAGAATTTCTTTGAGAAATGAGAACATCAATGTCTACACCCCTGTGTCACAGACCCGCTGGGACCCAAGCCCCACTGGAAAATTTGGCAAAATTTCGTCCCCGGTAAAAAATACCCGGGAATTTCAGCCCCACTGGGTAATTAACCAAAAAATGACTTTGATTCCATCACCATCTGAAAATCAATGTTTAAAAACTTCACTCCAAAACCATCCCCACTGGATTTTTTAACCTTGGAACAATAAATTTTATATCGCCTTTTGAATTTCAATAGGAAACTGAGGAAAAAAGTAAAGAGAACATCAATGTCTACACCCCTGTGTCACAGACCCGCCGGGACCCAAGACCCACTGGAAAATTTGGCAAAAATTTCGTCCCCGGTAAAAAATACCCGGGAATTTCAGCCCCACTGGGTAATTAACCAAAAAAATTACTTTGATTCCATCACCATCTGAAAATCAATGTTTAAAAACTGCACTCCAAAACCATCCCCATTGGATTTTTTAACCTTGGAACAATAGAATTTATATCGCCATTTGAATTTCGATAGGAAACTGAGGAAAAAAGTTCCACCGGGGCTGGAGGCAGGGGTGTATGCCTAATGAAGTTAGGGACTGGACATTCATTGATGTTGATTGCGTTGATATAGAGCCTGGAATATTTTGTAAATCGTTGTTTGTTTTTTTTTAGTAAAAAAATCCCTTTTGTAATAACTACTTATAAGTTTGTATCATATAACATAATTTCATAAATTTTACATTTATACCTAGTTTTTTTCAGAGATTTGTTCCCTTTGAGAGAGTCTAAAAGCCGGATGAAAGTTCTAATCGAATTTATACTTATCCCCCAGTCAAAATTCACCGTAGTCCACAATTCATTTACACTGTTATTAATATCAGTTGCCATGGTGATTCATATAAATAGAAGGTAGATCTAAATAACAGAACAATTGAATATTAATTGTTGGATGGAAAATCTTGTTACATTAATATGATAATAATGTAATAATTTCGCTCTTTCTTTTCATCATACTGTACTGCCCACGCTCACAATAAATAAAAATTCTCTTGCAAAATGTAGCACGTTGCAAATATAAGGCGCATGTTGATTAGTCACCCAGAAGATAAGGTCACGATTTTTTTTCACATCAAGATTATACAAATTATCGCCCTTAAAGAAACACACAGAAAGTGATGTATTTTTTCAAAATGCATAAGAAGGTATATTTGCCTTCAAAAATACATATAGAGATTCACATTTTCCTTCGAAGTATTATAGTGAAAAGATATTTTCCTACAAAAATACATGAAAAGGTAAAATTTTCCTTCAAAAGTACACGAAAGTTTTATTTTTCTTCGACATATAAAGACTAGAGAATTTAATGATATTTTCCTTCAAAAATGCATGAAAATATGTTTTTCCTCGAAAAATACATGAATAGATATTCCTTCAAAAATACACCAAAGTTTTTTCTTCAAATGTTTATTCAAAAATATAGAATGTCTCTCAAGCAAAAATAATAAGTATTTAAATATAAAATAATTTTGGATGTTCTTGTGAAACAAAAACGTGTAGCATAAGAAATCTTAAAGTAATCATTTAGAATCAGATTTTCATTGCTCTGGGGTGTGAAATGTAATAGTCTATACTCTAAACCAATATAATAATATGTTACATAAACCTACCCTAAACTAAAGACCTAAAGTAACTCTCGCAAAGAAGTCTTTTAGAGGGTTCTAGTTTTGTCTTTCAGTTTATTAAATGATAAATTATTGAAATTAATTAATTATTAAGATTTTGAAATAGGAATATCTGCAAGCTTGAATATTCAATTTCTGAGATTCCTTGGATATTTCCAGGATAATATATTTTGTGTTTAATGGTAAAGGAAAAGTTTTTTCTCATGATTGCAGAGCAAAAAAGCATGGTGCAGTTGTACATTTGTAAGCACACAAGTTTTTATAGTTATTTGTTCCTACCAAAGAAATTCCTCAGAGTGAAACTTTTGATAAGTGAAGCAAAAGGTCTTTCACTCATAGAATCAAGCTGTCTGACACGTTTTTTATAAGAACAACCTGTAGGAACATAAGGCTTAGTTGGCCAAAATACCAAGATTCTAAAACACCCATTTCTTAAGAAAATGCACGAAAACCCTCGCATAATGGTGAAATTAAGAATATCTTAAGAACATTTTTAAGGCTTAAAACTTAAAATAGTAAGGACATCAAAAAATTACAAAATTTTGGATCTTCTTATGAAAAAACGTGTGTAAGTTGTAATCAACATAACATAATGCTCTTTTCATTAGTTCCCACTCTCCTCTCACCAAAAAAGAAAAATTGCGAGATGTTCTATCAATAGTTATTATTGAAAGTAAAAACAATAGGATATGAGAGAAAAAAAGCAACTTAGTATATCTGTTATGAATATTCCAAAGGACTATTATACTGGCCCAGTTATCTTTCGTATCCAATGGTTACCAGTAAACAATATATTCTGATTACCCCTTCTGTGTTTTATGCTTATAGGACTTTTGATGAAAATGCTTTTTTCTTGCAGTGATCACCAGATAGAGGCAGCAATAAAGAAAAATAAAAGGAAGAGACACAATAGAGCTCACTGTTTAACCTTTTTTATTTCATTTTCTTATTTTTTCTTTTTTTCTCCGATTGCAGCAATGTAGTTGTGAAAATGAAGAATATCAAAATGAAAAAGAAAACCGTGACAATTTTTTTGTATCCATTTTTTGAGGGTTTCTCGTTACATTATGGCAATGATTTTGTATTTTTCTTGGAAAAATTTTTGAATAGATTTTTGTTTATTTGGTTCTTTACAGTGGCTTTTTAATGATTCAAATTACTTCGTCTTTTTTCTGTTCAACCATCTGGCATTGGCTTTTGAAATACACGTTTTCTTTTTAAAAGAACGTCAAAAATATTCGAAGCCTTCGGATGTTCTTAGTTTTTTGGATTTGAAGCCTAAAAATGTTCTTAAAATGTTCTTATTTTCAGCATTTTTTGAGCATTTTGATGTAATTTCTTAAGAAATTGCATGTTTTTAAGTCTTCAAAGCCTTAGTATGTTCTTAGAATGTTCTTAAATTTTTGGGCCTCGAAGCCTTATGTTCTTATATAGTTTGTTCTTATAAAAAAAAAACGTGTAACAAGGATATGTTGAAATATGCGGAGATAGAGCCCTCTGAAAAACTTGTTACACCCTCGCTTCACTAAAAGTAAAGTTAAGATTGAAGGATTGAAGTGTGTAGGAATGGATAAGATAATTCTTTACTTTTTAGGCTGATGATTTTCCATTGTTATAATTCAGCACTTATTTGTTTAGTAATTAGTCTTAGGAACAACTGTAAAATTTGGTCAAAATTTGGTCCCCGTTGGGAAAAATACCAAATTATTTCAGCCCCACTGGGAAATTGACTTTGATTTCCTCCCCATTTGGAATTCAATGTACAAAAATTACACTCGCAAACAGTCCCCATTTAACTTAGAGCAATGGAATTTTTATCCCCGCTCTAGAAGAAAACTCCACCGGGGCTATGAGACAGGGGTGTTAAAATCGCAGTCATTCTTCATGATCAATACTGATGATTAAGAATCACAAATTTTACGAAAATATTTCACGACAATTTAAGTTTCTCTTTATTTGTCTGGGAAAAAGTGGAAATGACATGAAGACTTTTGTATAAAAATGACACTATTTCTAATCTTAAGGATCTAGAAACAAATTATCCATTACCAATGTATATTCCAAACTACACCAAGGGTTGAGGTAGGGATAAACTAAATAAACCTTGTATAGATTCATATTTTTGCTTTCTTCGAAAATACGGATAAAATTGTCCTAAATATAGATTTTATTTTGAACAAACAGCGAAAATAGAATAAATGTTTTAGAAGTAGATCTCACCCTAAAGGAAATTAATAAAATATTGCACTATTGAGACTAAAGTTTAACTTCAAAGATAAAAATATTTTAACGATATCCTGAAGAAAAAAACTTTCGTAAATTTGTTATCTTCAGAACGCCATTTTGTATTATGTGTTTATACAGTAACCATTAGTGACGAGTCAGTAAAATACTGTAAAATTAACGAGTATACTTTGATGATTTGCAGTCGAGTAACATACACGTTTGATTTATTCAGTGCTGAGTATCTTGTTCATCATATTTTAATATAATGTTTCAAATGATTTGATTGGTATAAGGCTGGTATAAGGTTTAATTTCAGGATAACGACATCCAAACACCCCCTTCTCACAGACCCAGTGGGATTTTTTCATCCGGTGGGGGTAAAAATAACGGAACAAATGGGGATTGATATTCCAATGTTTTTTCATGGCTGTGGATTTTAAATCCATTGTTTTCTAGCCAGAAAATTTAGTGGGAATAGAAAAATAGCACAATATTTTGCAGTGAGGATTTGCTTTCTTGATTATTTTCAGTGGTGACAAAATTTAGAGTAAAATTTTCCACTGGGGAGGATATTTTGGCTAATTTTTCCAGTAGGAAGGGGTCCCAGTGGGTCTATGAGAAGGGGGTGTATTCAAATAATTAAGCATTGTTTTGATAGGTGTTAAGACGGTGGATGAATTTTTTCATAGACTTTTGGGGTTTAGGATAGAATTTGAAACTGTAAACCATTAGAATTTAAAGTACCTCCTTCCATTAGAAATACGACAACTTCCAGGCTAATCGGAAATTGTTTTTTTGTAAAATAACAAAAGAAGACGAATTGGTGATTTGTGATCAGTTAGTGTTGTACACACCATCATTCAAAAAATACTTTCGAGTTCGAAACAGGGGTGTTTCAGGGCTCTTATACACCTTTTCGACCGTAGCCGCAAATTACTGCACGGCATTTTTTTGTCCTCTTTATCCCATTAAAACCGTCCCAGTCCATTTTTCACGCCTATAGACAATAGAAAAATGTGTCAAAAAAGAATTTGATCGAGTTTAGTTGGATAAAAGTGGCACGCGCTTGACTAGCGCGACTACGGTCAAAAAGGTGTATTGTTATACGTCATACTGTTGCTGTGATAAAGTCCTATGCACCTTTTATCGTCTTAGAAAGCTCTAAATATTGTGTATTTTGTTTGCTACTGCAAACAAAATTGACAAATCTTTTGTTGATATTTTGTGGCAACGACTAAATCCTTGAATGTTTATATTTTGAAAATTTGAAGATCATTTATATGTTTGAAGATTTGGGTACGGATAACATACTATTATTATGATTTGGTGCGGTTTCCATCGTTCTTCTCGCCGTAAACCTCTGTTTTGCATAAAAATAAACTACGGTAATAAAAGCCGTCGACTTTATAGGGAAGTAGGGCAGGTAGAAAACCTTATATTTTTTAATGTTTGGGTTAGTTTCTCAAGGATCCATGACTAGCTTTATATACTTCTTTTTCAATTCGTAAATAGCAAGGTAACGTCTATTTAGGAGACTAGAGCAGTAGAAAAAAACATTCCTTGGAAATGATTTTTACCTGCTCCGTATCGGCGGATGGGATTATTTGTTTTTGAAACTAAAAGAATATTTTCACACCTTGATGCAAATGAATGGATTAGACATTGAATGAATAAACAAACAATTGTAATTCTTTTCTTGAAAATGTTTAACAAATAATTTTTGACAGTTTGAAAGACGTTTTTCCCCATTTTGTCCCAAATGATCGTAAGCCTGTCAAAATCTGATGTTTCTTAATTCAAATACGTTTTGAATATACACGTATTCCTTTTATAAGAACATTTTTGTAACGGCCTTCGGATGTTCTTAATTTTTTGAGTTTTAAGCCTAGAAATGTTGTTAACATGTTCTTATTTTCATCGTTTTTTGAGCATTTTTGTCCATTTTCCTAAGAAATCGGGTGTTTTAGAGTCCACAAAGTCTTAAAATGTTCTTAATTGTTCTTAGTATTTTGGCCATCGAAGCCTTATGTTCTTATATAGTTTGTTCTTATGAAAAAAACGTGTAAAGTGAATCTTACTTAAGTCTAAGCAGACATCTTTTTATAAACCCTGCTTCTATGTTTCTATTAAAAACTTTAGTAAATATTTCACGTATTATAGCAAAACTTTATTAAAGCTTGAATCTATGAATATGAATTGAATAAGGCGATGTATCCCAGTTTTCTTGTCGTGACTCCCGGTAGTATTTTTTCTTTGTTTTTAGCTTCTTATCTTGAGATCTGACATAAGTGTAAGGATTTGGTTTTGGAAATTTTCATCTACAATATACAGTATGTTTTGGTGCTGACGATTCAACCAACTAAGTACACATTCATCAAATTAACTTTACTGTGCCACGTTCATCAAATTCTTTTATAAGAGATAGTTACGAATTCTTAAAGGCGTTCTTTAAAAGGAATATTTGATGACGTCACAAAATAAATCGTTGTGTCTATTCTTACGATAAAGCATTGTCGGAAATTTTTCGACACTGAGTCACTACCATTTCGTTACTAAGGTAAAGTTACTGGATAATATTATGACAGATTGTTGCTAAGGAGATAATTACATCATTTAAACTATGTTCATCAAAAATATACGATCAAAAGATTGACAATTCCCAAGTGTAAAAAGATAATTAAGGGTTAATTAAAAAACTTATGCAAGTTCTAATTGCTCTTTTTGCGACAAATTTTAATGAAAAGTAGAGCTATTTCGAAAAAGCAGCGAAGAGAGCTCTGTGTGGAAATCAGACTCATGTAAGAGTACTTCCAGTAAATTAGAATTAACATCGAAGGGAGGATAAGAAAAGTATGCAGTGTACTGCAAAATATCAAAAAGGTATATTATATTTTTGTCATCCTTTTTTTTTTAAATCCTTTTACTACATTTTTAATTTTCAATTTTAATCCAATAAATTGGACTCACAATTTGTGTTGGTAATAGATTTGATCAAGAAATAGGTAGGTTAATAAAGTGGAATGAATCGAGATACACAATTAGTTTTCGACATTGACATTTTATTCAATGTTGATGATTTTGATCTCAGTTTGGTTAGCTATTTAGATTAGGTTGTGCTAATAAGCACAAAAAGGGAATCGATTTATTTTCCTATGAACTTAATTGCGAAATGGGATAAGAATTTTTTCAAAAACCAAAAATTACAGTTCAAAACAATGTTGAAAGTAGACGCTAAAACAGAGTTTTTATTATTCTTATAAACGCGGTTTCGTAACGGCTAGTTAGTATTTGCATGCCAGAAATAGAATTGGTCACGTGATTAGAGATTCTAAAGCGCTTTAAATGCCGACCAGGTTGTCCCATTGAATGTTTATTTGACAATTTTGTTTAGTCTGTTTCAGTGTTTATATGTTAATGGTTGCCAATAGTAACTAAGAATTAGGGCTTGGGTAATCAGAACAGGGAAGTCTTAATTTTCCATGTTTTGGGAATCAAAAAGGTTTTCAAGAAAGTAATTTAAGGGAAAGATGGCTGAAGAAGAAGTTGCTTACGCTTTTTTTATAAGAACAAACTATATAAGAACATAAGGTTTCGGTAGCCGAAATCTTAGATCAAGTTAAGGATATTTTAAGGCTTTGGGGGCTCAAAACAACTGTTTTCTTAGGAAAATGGACAAACATACTCAAGAAATGCTGAAAATAAGAACTTGTTAAGAACATTTTTAAGCTTGACACCCAAAAAGATAAGAAAATGTGAGACTTTCTCTCCATCTCATGTTGTGCAAAATAAGGGAAGAACTTGCTTCATATATTTTTAGATATTTGGTCCAAAATTTCGATATGAACTGTGTTTTTAATGTGGGAAATGAAATTAAAACCTCTTCAAACCACTGTTGGGAACAGTTTCATAATATTTTTCTTCTTTACGTTTGTTCTTCGCTTTGGAGATTTACTTACTTTTCTATAAGAATAAGAATTTTTCATGTTACGTAAATTATTTCGAAATTTACCTACTACAGTTTTGTCCACTAAAAGCAATTTACTTTAAAAAAGATGAGTTCTTTCATCTTTTTCAATGTGCAATATTTCTTATATCCATAATTCTCTCTCCCATTATTCTTTCACAGAAATAAAATTTTCAAGAATAAAAATAAGGTGTTACAGAAAATATCAAGATTAAAAATATCACAAGAGAAAACCTAGAAAGAAAAATAACGAAAAATTATTAACTTTGATATCCAAATCATAGAAGAGAAAGTAAAAGAAGATTTTAAATGTTTTTGGGGATAATTGAAAAAAACGTGACAGAGTAAACCAACACATCAATCAATCAATATGGATGAGACAAAAAGACTAACAAGTAAGTTTTCTCTCCTTTTGTCTTCCGTGTTCTATCAAATTAATCTAATGTTTGAGCCCTAAAGGTAAAAAATTTGATGGTTGCCCTTTACTCTTTCTAGCCATATCTCGGCTTTCTACTCTCTTCACAAATGCCATTTATTATTCTATTTATCATAAAAGTCCATGAAAATTGCAGCAAAATTCGTGCCCAACAACCTCTTGGTTCTCTTTTTATGATATTTTTTAAATTCATGATATTCATGACGTAATGTGTTATATTGATGAATTACCCATTAGATTTCTTGTATAATGTAAAATTAGTTGCAAACACCCAATCCTTTTTGAGTACTTTCGTATAAAATATTACACTATATGAATATCACGAATAGCGCTCCCAATTTCATTACGTCCATTGGTAAAATAAAAAGTGGGGCAAGTGGTTCTGAAGGATTTTAAATTGAAGTTTACATTCATTTTCAAAATTTTAAATAACTTTAAATTATCTCTAGGTTATTTGTTTATATTCGGAGCACTTTTTGCTCTTGTATTGGCTTCGAATCACAATAAATGGAACGGATGGAATCCGGAACAACATCCGCATGCTTTCGGATACACTGACCAAGATGGAAACTGCCAATGTGGTGGTAGTTCTCGAATGTCTGATATGTCGATGTTTAATTCTATGGAATTCCGCCCACCCCATTCCGCCTCTATGCACCCTAGTGGAAGCCTTTACCAATCAAAGATGGTATCATCATATGGAGAAATGGTGTCTGCCTCTCAAGCTATGCAGCAAATGAATTCTTGTGCTGAGAATGTAAGTTTCACCTCTTTTTATTTCGATAGAAATATTCTTCAATATATATCTGATGATTGTATAGGCGGTACAAAAATTTAAATCGTGTGTCTCCCACCAAACACACGCGGCGCGATCAGAAAAGAAAGATTTTAGATGTTGTTGTGGAGCAAGAAAGCTTTTATTGCTCCACAACAGCCTATCATTTTCGGAAATATCAAAATGGTAGCATAAAGATGCGCAAACTAAAAAGGAAGAAAAACTCTGCTGTATGCTGTATGTAGAAATACCCACCCTGTACCTAAATTCCCCTTCTCATTTTCAGTCCTCATGTGTGATGCAATCAGTAAATGGTAGTGTAAGCCCCAGTGCAAGTGCAAGCAGCATGTCAGCATCAATGTCTGCATCGGCATCAGCAAGTATTTCATCATCAGTTTTGGAACAACAATTCAGTTCAGCTGCAATGTCTTCGTCCTCAGTTGGCAATGTTGCTGCTTCAAGTATGATTGCAAGCAGTAGTGGTAGCATCTCACCATCGGGATCTATGATGGTATCACAAATGATGAACTCCATGAATAATTCTCAATACTGGTCTCAAGTTAAAGAGTCGATGTCTGGCTATATGTCACACAATGCATCTCATGGTATGTCACGCCACATGTCACAACATCCTCACATGTCTTCAATCATGCCCTCAATGCATCATTCAATAATCCATTCAAGTGGCATGCAACACGGACAGCGATGTCTTTGCCCTGAATACCAATCAAGATACCCGGATATGAAATCGTCAAAAATGATGAAGGGAAGCTCGCACATGATCAAACCATCAAAAGCAATGAGTTCTATGATGAAGATGTCTTCAGCAATATTGGATAGACCATTGATGAATTACACTGAACTGAATTCAAAAGAAGGTTTTACTTTGAGAAGATCTGTAGCTATTGCAGGAGTCGTCAAACAATCAGGGGAAATTGAAATGAAGGTTGATAGAAATGCACAATGGCAACAACTTTCTTCTCCTTCAGCATCAGCAGCTATTGTTCTTCCCTCAGCTGGATATCTGAGGTGAGAGATTTTGCTTGAAAACTATTGTTTGCACCACTTTAAAAATCTGCAAAGACATTCCTGTTTTGAAAGTTTATAATTTCTCAGAATAATTAATGAGCCCCCCCCAGCAGGACCCTCAATTCACGCAATCACGCAATTTTTTTTCGAAATTCATGTATTCACGCAAATTTTCCTCGACTTTCACGCAATAATCTGATTTTTTAGAAAATCAGGAAATTTTCGATAAAAATCGGGGAAACATTGGAAAATCGGGAAAACATTGGAAAATCCGGAAAACTACCCATAATTGGTGGAAAGAGGGGAAAATTCACGTATTCACGCACAAAATAGCCCAGATTCACGCATTCACGCAATCAAAAAGTGGATTTTCACGTTCACGCAAGTTTTTTCAATTCACGCATTCACGAATTATTTTTCAAATTTTCACGCATTCACGCAACTGAAAAGGCCCATTCACGCATTCACGCAAACCGCTGGGGGGGGCCATTAATGTCCAATTTAATCCTTAAAAATTCTGAATTCTAGGGCTATAAATGAGTTTTAATTCTGACCTACTTATGAAAGAAATTGTCAAAATTTTGAAGCACCACTTAAATTCAAAAATCTCATTTCTTTTCAGATTTGTGCCATCAAACAAGGAATATTATGGAGTAGCCAAGCTAAGTATTGTTGCTACAAATAAACTGTCTGGAACAGACGATACAACTGGATCTACGCCCAGCTTTGTTTACATTCTGATTGAGCCAGAAGAAGTTAAACCAAGGTTTAATGGAACTGCACCTGCAATTTTCTTCACCATTGACGAGGATAGCCCATGTCAATCTTTCCAGGTGATTAAAATAAATTGTTCTTATTTATATAGGCTTAAGGAGTGTTGTCGAGAACATGATAGAAGCAAGGATTCTTATTGATTGTTCATATAACTGATATTAACTTTGACTGCATTGATCGTTGTATAACACTGAATTCTTACTATTATCAACACGTTTATTGATAGGCAGTTCAAAGTCATCACATCACCAAGGTTTTAATATAATTCAATTTGAAAAAATTTTAACAAAATATTTCAAAATTTATTTTTAGCCTTCCAAGATGAATTCCAGTTATTCTGTAAGTTTTACTGTTTGTTTTAAACTCCCAAAAGAATTTCAATCTTTACATTTTTTGCTAAATTTTTATTAAGTTTATCCTTTTTTGCTACTCCTTTAAAGAAACTATATTTTTTCTTATCTTCGATCACTAACCAAAACACTCTTTCTTTGATTCTTTGATAATATGATTTTTAAAACATGTATTCTAAAAACTTTACAGAGCTTGAAAATGAATACCTTTGACTTTGATGAAAGCAAATTTACATCGTATATGAGTGAAATTGATGCCGACAAGTTTGGCATGTTTAAAAGCAATGTGGAAATGAGAAACAACTATACTCAAGGGGCATGGTTGAGACGTGCAGCATCTGGAAGTGGTACGGTTCTTTTTCAGTTTGTTCTTAAAACTCATTGTTTATGACGCAAATGATGCTACTAAAATTATGACCCTCTTAAACTCTGACAGTGACTTTAAGTTTGTAAAATTGTCAAATATTTATGGATTGTTTTACATAAATTACTTTAAACCATACAATACAATTCCTAAAACTTCTCTTGTAAATAATAAATACGTTTTTGTTTATCATTAATGCTAGTGTTCCTTTCTTCTCGTAAATAATAAATACGTTTTTGTTCGTCATTAGTGCTATTGTTCCTTAATGATATTCTTTTATCCTCTGAGTTGCACATGCAGTAGACTCTTCCCCCATTCGAACCTTTGAATTATGAACAGTCACCTAATACATACAAAATGAGTGTATACATGATAAAAAGACAATAAATATTTCAAACTCTTTATTTCACAGGACGTTGGTTTTATACGACCAATGGTAAAAAGAAGCCATTTGAACAATCGTGGGCAAAAACCAGGAAAGTGGCAGAGATCTCGAACTTTGCATTATGCTTCGTGCCTGCACCTGATGTTTTTGGCTTTGTGGAGCTTCTCATTTCTCCAGCATTTATTGTTGGTAAAGGTAAAGGAAATGATAAAGGACAAGGAAAGGATGGAATCATATATGGTGACCAAGAATATAAACTGGTTATTAAGATCAGAGATATTAATGATCGTCCAATTATCAAGGATCCAAAACTAGATGTCAAAGCATTACCATACAATATGAGTGGATTCTCTAACACTGGATTTCAAGTATCTCAATTATTGGAAAAGAGTAGCCGTGGAAAAAAGAGATCAGTCTTCGCTGATAAGGATGGTGATACACTAGGTATGTAATGATTCATTTTGTTGTACAGTTGACTCTCGCTAATTCGAACTAGAACGGGGAATCTTATTTGTTCGAATTACAGAGAGATTCGAATTATAGAAACTATATTAAGAGGGTTTTTCTTTAAAGGGGACTAAGAATAAATTCGAATTATAAAAAGATTCGAATAATAGAAGTTTGAATAAGCAAAAAATAGACGCTCAAATGTACAGGTTTTGAGTTGCTTCCTATAAAACTAAACTAGAGGTAAATATACAGAAGCAGCCACCGACCTAAAATTTGCAAATATCTGTTCTGATTTGCCAGCTGGAAGGATTTCCACGAAATTAAGAACAGTTCCTCGTTTTCCAGGCGAGAAATTTTTACTTCAGAACAGTTATATTTTTCCAGCTAGGAGGTAAAAAAACTTTCAGAACAGATACGAAATTACCAGGCGATTGATTTTACGCCAGTTAACTGTTCTTATCTACCAGGGCTGACAAAATCTTATAAGAACAGATCGCTAAATTCCAGCTTGACATTGAAGGACTTTTAAGAACAGAAACTTAATTTCCAGCTAACAGTTCGAACAGATCCACAATTTCCAGATGTTTTGTAGAACAGATGGAGAATTTTCAGCTGCCACTCCAGGCAACCACATTCAGGACTTTTTTTAAATTCCCTCAGAACAGATAGGAGATTCTTAGACACGTTATTTATAAATATAAGATATCAGACTATTTTTTCATAAGAACAGATCATATTTTTCCAGCTGGTCCCAATCTTCAGTAGAACAGACCACTTTTTTCCAGCAGACTTTTTTCTTTAGTTCGGTAAGAACAGACCCCCATATCCAGCTGGAACGTGCCTTCAGAACAGATATTTTGAAGTCCTCCTTCGGTGGATGCTTTCGAATATATGTAAAAATAGTCTTCAAAACCTCTGTCTCTATAATAAATACCTATATTTTTGTTTTTTAGGTATTGCTGTTATCTCTGCTAAAAACACTTCATACGGTTCATGGGAATACAAATGTGGTGGAGGATCCTGGACACCAATGGACATCCAATACAATCCACCGTTGAGAAAACTAAATCACACTGTCCTTCTTCTAACACCTACCGACTCGATTCGATTCTTACTTCAAAATGAATCTTCGTTCTGGTCTCAGAGAGAGGCATTTGAGAAAAATATTCAGTTACAAGTGTTGGCTTGGGATCAAACCGATAATCAAACATGTGGTACTTACCTTCATACTGGCTCTGATTGGCCCGCATCTATGAGTATGAAATGGGCAACAGGTACACTTTCATTTTTACAAGTGAGGACAGTGCTAAATTCGAAATTTGCAACTGTATTTTTTTAGTTTAATAAATCAATCCTTCAATGCATCTTCAATAAAAGATTAAATAACAGAAGTTGCTTTTGTTTCATTTTGAAATCTATTTTCTAAACGTTTCGGCCTCAACAGAGTACCATCATCAGTAAAAAAATTTGTTGTAATGTATTAGCTATCTACAAAATGTATTTTTGGTCAAATTATGAACTCCGACAGATCGAACCCGTCTTGTATACCTCAAATAAAAAATACAGGATGGGTCTGTCTTCTCTAATTAATGAAAATATTGGCGAGCACAGGTGAGCAATATATTATTCTTTTTTTTTACCATATTTTAGGTATGCAGTTACGTAAAGGTTGCGATGGTCGACCAGGTTTCGTTTTGAAGATCGACGTTTGTGGAACTTGTGGTGGAGATGGAAAACGTTGCCGAGGGTGTGATGGTGGTGTCAACTCTGGTGCCAAGATCGGTAAGATTGATTTCTTAAGATTTAAGTAATTTAGAGATGTGCTTTGTTTCACTCTCGTAAGACGTCACTGCTATATAGGAATTTTGAACAGCTACCTTCGTTTACGAGATGTGAGTTGATGTAATCCTTTGTGTGTGTTAATGCCTTATGTTTACATCAATTAGTAACTGTTATAAACTTTCCCAAGGTAGTAAGTCGACCAAAAAATCCCTTGATTGTAATCGCTTGAAATGATGCTGACCCATATCTCTTCATAACCCTTAAATCTCTTCCATGGACTTTCTGTTTATGATATTAATCACTGCCCTGACTTCACAAAATTAAATGACTCTCAGACGGCACACAACGTTAAAACAACGTCCATGTGACATTCATAACGTCCAAATAACGTTATTTGAACGTTACAAAAACGTTGTGTGCCATCTGTGCTTTGTTTCTTTTACTTGCAACTTTTTTTTTTGGGTGACCATGTCCTGAATAGCAAGAAACTAATTGGCTACAATCACTTTCTTAGATTCATGTGGTGTATGTTATGGTGGCTCAACAAACAAAACCAAGGATTCACTCAAAGATTGCGGTGGCTCATGTGGGAAATTCACCAGTAATACAACATGTGGAAATTGTATTCGTGTAGGGGATACACGAAATTATACGGATTGCAACGGTGATTGTTTTGGAAGAGCTAAAATCAACAAGTGTGGAATCTGTACGGGTGGAAAGACAGGGCGTGCTAAGAACCATGGTAATGAATTGTTTGCTATTAGGTTCAGTACTTTGTAGGGAACTTATTTTTGGCAAGATATTTTTTGGTAAATTTAAATTCGTCATATTAAACTTTTGTGAAATGTTTTAATATTTAGCCTTTTCTTCACGCCAAAATTTGGATTTTTCGTGCAAGTGCGAGTTATGCCAAAATTTGGAGTTCGAGTTATGGAGTCTCTACTGTAACACATATTTTCAAATAAATTTCTCTTAGGCGAGGATGCTTGTGGCATTTGTGGCGGTGATAATACAACATGTGTCGATTGTGCTGGTACACCTAATGGTAAGAAGAAGATCGATCTGTGTAAACTATGTCTATTACCTGATGACGCAAACTTCAATGCTGGTTGTTCCAAACTTGGTGATATTGTACCGAATGTGTTTTATAAAGATCGATTGGCCAGTGCCAAAGCTACTATCTCCAGATCTGGTCCAATTATATCTGGAAATGCAATCTGTTCGTTCTACCTTGGTGAAGTTTTCTCGGCCACGTGAGTAGATTCAAAATCATATTAGATTTAGAAACATAATGGTTTATTATAGTTTTTTTAATTCGAAGCTATTGCTACATCTATCCCACCTGGCACACAACGTTGTTTTAACGTTTATTTAACGTTCACAACGTACAAATAACGTTAGATAAACGCTGAAACAACTTTGTGTGCCAGCTGGGATTGCCTTTACTTCGAATCCAAATATCTAGAGATCGGATATCGACTATAGATCAAATCAAAGTACATGTTTATTTTCGCAGCTGATTTATGGCTGGTTTGTATTGCTTTGATTATGAGAATATATTGATCTATTTTCTTTTTTAGTCATAATTCAACAAGTCCCATCGCTAAAAGAGAACTCACGTTATCAATTGCATCTACTTTGTCGGGTGGTAATCATAATGTCCGGTGTGATACACCGTAAGTTTCAACTTAATACTAATAGTTTTTTCCTCACACTCCTCCACTGTCAAACCTGGGTTGAAAGCTTCTTTCACTGACGTTACAGTCATCACTCCAGCCAATCTTTTCTATTCGTAAGCCCTTGGCATAGCACATATTTAAACATTGCTTTATGTACAGAGTAATAAAGCCTTAATCCTCCCTTAAAAGGGATTGCTCCTGATTGTTGTATTCGTTGAAAGACTAACCTCTCACCATTTATTTGCACAGTTTTTTTAAACCAAAACAACTTCCAATTCCACTTCCAAGCCACACGTGTATTAATTTGAGAAGTTCTATTATTAATCCTGAATTATCATAAATATTTTACTTGGCTCTGGTTTTCATTGAGCACTCTGCAACGTCAATCACAAACAATACTTTATCATAATTATCAACATAATAGGCGCTCCTCTTTCTATGTGTCATAAAAGAATATCTTTAATTCGTATCTATCTATACTAATATAGAACTGGAGGTGATACGAGGACCAACCTTAACACCACCAATGATTTGATGATCATTGATCCATCAACCATCGCCATCAACAGTGTGTCATCATCCATTATCGATTACGCGGCAACTGAAGAAGTGACAGTCACCGGTACAGGATTTATGGATACTAAACAATTAGCTTGTTTATTTATTCGGGACCAAGGTGGCAAATCTAAAAGAGAAGGTCCAGTGTTGAAAGCAACTTATGTCAGCTCTACTCAAGTGACATGTCAATTGAAACCATTACGTAGATCAGTATCTGGCAAATTAGTTGTCTCATTTGTTGATTCTAAACGTGAAGAATATTTAGATAATAACATCACCTTGCATCGATCAGCTAACTTATCCAGTATTAAGAGTGCAACCTTCTCGACTGATCTTGGTAGTATTTGGATTACATTCCATGGTTTTGTTGGTTTGAAGAACAAAACAGCATCATGTCAAGATATCTTTCCTCAGAATTATACAAGTTTCGGTGCAAAAGCTAGGTGTTTTAGCCGTGGTAAGATTTTGGCCATTCTCTTGATGGGTGATGCTACTATTGGTGTCGGAGCACTACACGTTGATATGACTCAATTCGTTGTTAAACCGGCTGATTATACCGTGTATCCTGAGAGTACTGGCGTCGTTGATGTGGCCCTACCACCTGGCGCAGCTG
The DNA here is from genome assembly GCF_902728285.1 of Clytia hemisphaerica. Taxonomy (NCBI): domain Eukaryota; kingdom Metazoa; phylum Cnidaria; class Hydrozoa; order Leptothecata; family Clytiidae; genus Clytia; species Clytia hemisphaerica. The sequence goes on from NW_027104615.1 coordinate 294,727, forward strand.
CGCCGAAGATCAAATTGGTCGCTTCTAGACAATTAGGTATGTGTTCTAACCAGCCAATCCAGAGTTAAGTTATAGGTATGGGATCAAGAAAAGTAAAAACTGAAAGTAAACTAGATATCTCTGCTTATCGAGAGGCCTATCAATCGATGAGTTGAAATAAATTGAATGCACGAAGGGGAGATAAAGTATACATGTGTCCAACTATATTCACTCATACAGGAGATTTAGGTAGCAGAGCAGGTGTATGCATTTTGTCCTTATTGGGAGTCATCAGCACTGCATACCGTATATATTTCAACTTCGCATGGTGTCTTCTAGACGATTTAATTGCAAGAATCTTACCAATACGAGCTATTGATATTTAACTGTCTTTTCACAGGTCGTTGTGACGATATGGTGGTCAAAGCAAAAAAACGCAAAGGCGGTGGTCGCAAACTGACCTACACTTGGTCTGTATCTTGGAGCTCATCCAACACTGCAATTACCACAGCCCAAAACAACAGTTTGACTTCGATAAATCAAGCCCTGTCTGCTTTGCCTGGGGAATCCTCGATAATCAAGGTAATTTATGATAATTTATGACAAATACCTCTTTCTTTTGGTCGATGCATGTGTAGATATACCGGATGTGTAAAAAAACGCCCCTTTTTTACAATCTTTGACGTATTTTTTTTATATAGTTAAGCTGCTTGAATTTTTTTCTGAGTATTGTACATTGTAAATGTAATACTATCATGTCTGTGGACCGATTCTGCCGTTGGTCTAACAGTTCTTCTGAAGACCTCTACAGAATGTGCTGAAAGTATTATTCCCCGTCTATCCGTTTTTTCATATGCAACTCCAATTTTCGGCTCCGAATTGGGACTGCTTAGCATCTTAGCTCATTTGCTGAAAAATTTGTTTTGAGCATCCCTGATATTTTACCATATTTGTACGCTTACTATTGGGTTAAGGGTTATCGTTTGTCATGCTTAGATTATCTAAGAAGCTTTCTACTTTACGAGATAGTGAAAAAGATCACCTAATTTGAGTCCTCGAGCCTTAGCAACCTGGTTGCTTTTAAAAAATGTGTATATATCTATTTTTAACTCTCTTCAACAAAAATCATCTCTTAGAAATTGCTGTCTCTTTCCTTACTGTGCAGGTGACAGCATCAGGCATTGGCAACGACTTGATGAATGTTGATCTTGACGCCACTGTGACCATCAGAAACTTCTTGGGCCTTGAAGGAAATCAAACTATCAAAATTCGAAGAGAAAACAAAGATCTGCCAAAATTAGTATTGAACAGACAATCCGTAGAGATTAGAGCATCACAAAAACTCATATTGAAAGGTAATTTTAATCACAGCATAAACAGCCAAGGAAACAAGAATTTCTGTCTTTTCTTATTTGGATATAAATCATTGCAACGGAATCATATTGAATAGTGCTCGATGATAAACAAACAAGATACCAGAGCCAAGTAAAATTGAAAAGTTTCGTTATGTACTGAATTACTGAAAGAAAACTTTTTAAATTTTTTTTCGGATATATTTAAATCTTTAATTTGCGGGTCACGGAAAACAAAAAAGAAATTTTATCTTCTTGAAAAGAAAGAGAATGCATTGCGCGGGCGAGTCTCGAGTCTAGCTCTTCGGGCTTAGAAGTTTATGGTGTCTGCCTTCTATTGTCATCTACTTCAAAGAGATGAACCCTTTCTGTAGCTATCACTTATTTTTATATACTTCTTTTCACTTTCCAAAATACAGCTAAAGCAAAGCTCCCTGGTTGTGGTGGATCTAACAGTGCTCAAATGGATTTCTTATGGTCTCTAAGCAACGCAGATGGTTCACAGTCTAGTGTAGTTTTAGCTAAATTGGACGGCCCGAGGCTCATCATCCCTGCACAATCACTAGCCGGTGGAAGCAGTTATATAGCACGTGTTGATGTTTCCATGGTTACCGATCCCTCCTTAACAACCTATGATGAAGTTAAAATCACTGTCAAAGAAACCCCTTTGGTTGCGAGAATTTCCGGACGTCAAACTGTTGGCCAAGCAGGTATTTCGATTCAACGTTTTATTGAAATGTTTTTCTGAGAACCTTTATAAAAAGACTTGATACTCTTAGAGAAGATCATTCAAAATATTCGCACTTATTGCCGGGGATAAGAAAGTTGATATAGTTGTAGTAAGTTTGCGACCGCAGCTGGAGGCGACCCGAAGGCTCCTCTTTCGATAGCTATCCACCCGAAAGTAGGGGAGGGCATCACTCTTTATTCATTGATTGCTCCACTTACCCTTGATCTTTATCTTAATTGCTGAGCATCAAGCAGAGATGCATCATGTACCATTTTTGCAAATTTTTGGTATGACCCGGCTGGGGGTTGAACCCACAACCTTGCGCACCGTAGCCGGATGCTCTACCACTGCACTACGGTTGATATAAAATTCTCATAGCCCGTCATCACAGGTTCAGTCTCAGAGAAAACTTAACTCTGACGACAGTAAGTTTTCCGTTCAGGCTGTACGCTTTCAATCAAAGCATGAATTTTAAGCAGGTGTATTTTTTTGAAGAATCGTAAAGTATGTGTAAATAGCATCAACTTTCAAGTATAAGAAATTCTCATTCTTTCTTACAGGAACCATGAAACTTTCAGCTAAAAAATCACGTGACCCCGATGGTGCAAGTTTCGAAACAACTTCTTACAGTTGGCAGATATTGACGAGAGAAGGAGGTGGTGTAGTTTTCAATGGAAGTGCAAAAGTTTTATCATTTGAAGGTAATTTGATCTCACCTTAAATATGGATACCAAAACCATAAATACTTTTAATTGCCTCATTATTGATGATAGACCTTTAAGGAGTAATTTTGTACCTGCATCTAATCAGCCAACCTATCTTGTACACACAACGTCAAAATTACGCCCATAACGTCAGAATTACGCCCATAACGTCAAAATTACGCCCATAATGTCAGAATTACGCCCATAATGTTTAATGAAACGTTGTAGCCTGATTGTGAGCCAGCTGAGAAGATGAAAATAGAGAAAGTATTCGAAGATCTTTGATGGTGTTCATTTCCATACGAGTGTCGCGCTATTGTATACAGTAACTCTAAATTTCATTACATATTATTACTTTTTCCAAATTAAACTTTTAATAATTTCATATTATCAAACAGGACGTGATATTTCATTCGATGTTGAATCAAACTTGGAGCCAGGACAATACAAAGCAACCTTAACTTACCGCGTTGGTAGTTCTCGTAAAGCAGAATCAGATTTCCAATTCACTGTTGATGCTGGTTCACCACCAGAGCTTGAACTAACTCAATTTACTGAGCTTCAAAATCCATCGGAAAGAATGAAAATCTTAGCCAAGACTAAAAGTCAACTTGCTATTACTGCAGAACCTGAATGGGTCGTCTCTAATGGTGTTGAAGGTACACGTAAGGGCGGCAAGAGGCGTAGTTTGTACATAATCGGGGCGGGAACTTTAGACGAGGATACAACTTATGATGTCACAGTTACCGTTAGCAACAGTGGAGCAACATCTGAATCTGTAACCACATTCATAACAAACTCAAGACCAATCGCAGGTACCAAAACAACAACCCATTTTTCCTAGCACCAATCCAGGACAAACATCTTAGAAATATATATTTGGAAAAAAAATCAGAAATTCTTAAGGTGTTCTTAACTTCTCTTAGCCTCGTTCAGCCAAACTTTCATATTTTTCTGAAATTGATATTCAAGACCTAGCCTGAAATGTGGACCACGTGTTGTTACAGTAGATATCTATATTATCGATTAACAGTGATGACCTGGCTAACTATAAGATAAGACACGTGCAAACCCAAGTTCTGAAGCCGGTTCGACGTCATTCTCAACCGAAACAACACTTAAAGTTCAAGAGGGCTGAACAGCACTTTTAAGCTGCTACCCAGTGGAACGTGAATGCCCGAATGGGCGTTGTGAGGGCGCTAGTTGGGTGGTATTGAAGAGAAGCCGAAGACGGCGGGATAGACTGGAAGACACATAAAGTTTGTTGAAATAAAAAATGATTTCACGTTTCTATTTTCTAGGTGCAATTTCAATTGAACCAACCAATGGAACAGAATTTTCCACCAAATTTGCTTTAACTGCATTGGAAACGCATGGTTGGTTCGATCCCGATGGTGATGAGTTGGTGTATGAATGTGGGGTGATTAAGGACGGTGTTGAAATTCCTTTACGTCAATTCCAATCCGATAAATCATTCACTGATATCGTCCTTGAAAAAGGTATCAAACGTTTCAATTTTTTCAACCATAAATTTTAAAGAACTTCTAAGGGCTAATAAGAAAATTCTAAAACACCTGACTTTTTATAATGCTTAGCTTGCATTTTGAGAAATTTCCAGCAGTTCTGAGTTACCTCGATAATTGTTCGAAATTCAATAAGTATCCAAGTTTCTAAAATTTTTTTAAACTTTTGACTTGTTTTAGCAAGATTTTACATGCCAAACTTCGACTCGATTTGATTAAGTTCTGTTCTATATATGATATGAATAATATTATCCAAAATGATCTCCATTATTGAAGAATTCTAAAGAAAGATCAGCGAGAAATCATTCTAAATTCAATAGCATAGACTGAAGTCAAATTTGAAAATTTTTCATGACAGGATCACAAGAAATGTACATCAAAAGTTGTGATTCTTATGACGCATGCGCGACAGAGACGCTGACGTTGACAGTTGACCCTGTGGTTGTGGACGATGCGTTTCGTTCATCTGTTGATAATGAACGAATCAAACTTCGTGATATGAAACTCTTCTCTGAATCATCTGGTAGGTTTTCTTTCTTTTTTTTAGTTGGTTGAGGCTCGTATAAAACGACTGCATGCCACCTTCTGTTCTAAGTTTCTCTAAATCTTTTCCAAAAACTCACTATATCTCTACCAACAGCGTCGGATGATAACTCCCATCCTTGCGTTCTTAAAAGTTTCCATTTAGCTAGGTTTGGTGTATAAGCGGTGTATATAAGAAACAGAAATGTTGCATGAGCTTTTTTAAAAGTTTCTATCTATTTTCATTTCTCTTATCACTAGGTATTGCAAAAACTGGTCTTAAAGTATTGCTCAGTAGCTTAAACAGTCCATCAAGACGTCGAAGGCGTAGAAGTTTGGACAATGGAAACAATGCAGTCGATTGTGCGAACTATGATAGTAACACCATCTCCACACAGACTAGTTCCCTAGAGGATGTGAGTGGAAATTTCTTTCTACCTAAGGGAACTTTTGTCTATACACAGACCCAGTATCTACGGCTAATTTCAAAATTCATCGCCGTAGTACTACAAAGCGATAAACGTGAGATATACTCTGGCACAGAGTAAGAAAACTTCTGCTACTGCTACTGTTGTTTCATCCAATCAAATCTAAAATTGACACAGTCAGAAATAAGATCCTCAGATACACCCGTGTATCACAGACCCGGTGGAAAAATAGGCCAAAAATTTGTCCCCGATGGAAAAAATACCCTAAAATTTCAACCCCACTGGGAAATTGCTCAATGATTTTATCCACATTGGAAACTTAATGGGAAAATTGCACTCCAAAACCTTCCCTACTGGAATTTTTTAGCTGGAAGAAAACAATGGATTTTCTATCCCCATTGGGACTTCGATAGAAATTTTCATCCCCAGTGAGCGAAAAAGCTCCACCGGGGCACTGAGACAGGGGTGTTCAGATTTGAGATGTTTGGTTATTTAGACTTTTTCTCTTAAACTATACTATTTCACCTTTTTCAGCATTTGACCGCTTATGAGACAGGTCAATATAACTTTGAACAAGATCCATCCTCAAGAACATTGTATTTGGATTCACTTGCACAATTTACGACATGTGGTTCCACCATCTTGACTTCAAACAACATCAAAAGGACTTACGACGTATTGGTGGAAATAATTGAACCTTTGATCGCCAGAACTCCCACTCAGGTTGGTCCAACTTTGTTAGCTCATTTTTCTATTCGAGCTAAGTTATTAAAAAAGGACGATGAACCCTGAGATCTACATTCTAAAAACGTTTTTTAAGAATAAAGGAGGCATTTTTATTGTTAAAACATCACTTTTTTCTAATCCAGATTGAAGCGGGTTTGAAATCATTCGACAACATAATCACAACTGGTGGTTACGACTCCAACCAGCAAGCTGCCAAACAATCCTATCTCTCATCTGCAACTCGGCAAACACAGCGTATGTGTCTTAGCAAACTTCCTGGTGAAGATGCAGCGATCGCCAAAACAACTTTAGCCACTTTACAATCAATTCAATTGAGCTTATCAGCTTCGGAAAGTAATTGGACTAAACTTGGCTGTGATGATTGCACCACTAAACCTTCTTATGTGGACTTGAGAGAATTGAAAACACAATTCAGTAATGATTATACGTGTGGTGATGAACAATGTTCTGGTGCTTGTGTTGCTTCATTCCAAGTGAGAAATACATCCTTCCTTACAGCTCATATTCATTTGTTAATTTTCAAAGTCAGTAAGAAATTGACATGAAGTGTTATATTTTAAATTAAGCATAAGATGATTCATTTTCGGTTCAAATTATTCATAGATTCATAGAAAAAGCCTTGTACAGGTTAACAAGAAAAATGTTTCGAGAAATGACTGTCATTTCCCATGTGTTATAATAGATAATAGATATATTTGATAGATAGAGAATGATTCATTTGTGTTCTTTCTGTACAAACAAGCACGTAAGCACGACTTCGATACATCAATATTGATTTTTAGATAGGCATTGAAAAACATTAAGCCTCTGTTTTAATAAGCATTCAATTTTAATGACAGATGTTTTGTCAATTTGTTTAATTTCCACAAAATCATCTGCAAATGTCCATTTTAGAGTTTCATGCATGAATAATACTATAAATCAATTTTGATTTTCAGTCTTACAATCAAATTTCATCCATTCATCTCTTCATTTTAGTATCCAAACGATCTGTATGCATCAAGTTTCAACGATACCATGTTATCTCACGTTTTGGACGTCCAGTTATTTGACTCCAGCACCACCAGCGCTGGCTCGTTAAATGTCACCACTGTCTCTGGTGGAATTGATCTCCATATTCACGTTACCAAGGAAACTAATAATACTTATAAAGTAAGTATCTGATTCCTTTTAACAAAAGTCGAATTTATTTTGTTCATTTTTTATTTGCTGGGTTACTTATTTTCACGATTTTCGTAAATTTGGTTATTTTGACGAAAATATGTTTGCATTTCATGAGGAACATCGAGTGGATGATGCGGACCTACGTAAAAATGAATACAAAATTTTGAGAATGAATCTTGAGAATAAATGACCACACAAAAATTGATCCAATGTCTAACTCACTGTCACGTCGCCTTATTTTGGACTGTAATATGTTTGGTATAGGTTGGGTATCTTATCTGATTACCCTTTTATTAACTAGTGTTTACGCTGGCACAACGATTCCAGCAGTTGGGTTACGGACGGTGTGGAAACACCCTCGGATGCTTCTTTCCAAAAGAACTCTTTACCATACGTCTTATGTCGATTGACCACTATGGCACCTGTTGCTCTATTTGAAGGACCAGAACGTATTGAACCTACAAGCTGTAAGTTATATTTTCTGTGATTTTAATGACTAGAAACGAAAATCATTATTATGGTTAACAACTACAATTATCAACGTCGCAATAAAGACCTCCGTATCTTTGTTATTAACGAGTTTATGTATTTGCACTTTTGAGGACGGTAGAGTGACTAAAGTGATTTGTAAAAATCTACAGTTATGACCCGCAAAATTGAGGACTGTAAAAGTGCTGAGTTACCTTCCTCCTCAGTCATTCGGGATGTAGACAAATTATAACCTTACCGTCTCCGTCGCTGAAAAACACAATACATAAATACAAACGGTACTCCTATAACACATTGTCCTTCATTACTAAGCATCAAAATTTACTTCCTATGATATACAACCAATCTCTTCTTTCAGCAAGCATCAGTACCATGGCTTTCTCCTCCAGTATTTCACCATCAGCAAGCCTCAATAACTCCATGATGTCAACTGCAGTCGTCCCAACACTCTCGCCACAAAACTACCCACGTGCTGTACAATTTTCGTTCCCATTCTCCAACTGTACTGATCAAGCTGTCAAAACAAGCAAAAGCTCAATTCAGCAACAAATTGCTGACAAACTGAACATCAGCAAAAATACAATGACCAATTTTACAGTGTCATGCGGTAGTATCGTGATCTACTACATTCAAACACACGACAGCAGTATAACCGCCCAGCAAGCAGTCACCCTCCTGCAAAACGCCATCACTCAAAATAACCTTAATATCACTGTAGCTGGACAAGTCTTATCTGTTAACCAATCTTCATTGATGGTAACAATCCAAACGCCCAATTATGCTATTACAACAACCGCCCCGCCCACGGAAGATACAGATGAACTCAGTGGTGGAGCAATAGCTGGTATTGTTATTGGAGTTTTGATATTCATCATCATTGTAGCCGTTGTGGTTTATTTCATGTGTTGTAAGAAAAACACCAGGAAAGATAATCAGATTGAACCCAATGAAAATGACGTCGAATTAAGAGGTAAGCAATTACGTTTTGTTTACTAAACAAAGATTTCTGAGGAGGTTCAAGAAGTCACCATGTTATTCGATAAAAGTGAGAATAGAAAAATCACCACAAATGACAGTTTCATAGAAAATGTCTCTTTACCTATTGGGTTTGCATATTTCATCGTATTTGAGTCTTCTGGCATCAAGAGTATTAAGTTTAGCAACGTTAAGTTGATGGCTGGTAGAAACTGTACCCTTCTTGATAGATTGAAGAACTGTATGCTGCCGTTAAACTATAATAATCTATAACGCATAATTTTGCTCCAATGACAAATCTATAATTTCTTTATTTTTTTGTTTTCTCAGGAAAATCGAATCGCGCTTATCAAGGATCGCCGTAAAGATCACTATAGCAAATAGATGTCTTAATGTTATTATAACAAGAGTGAATAAAAAAACATAAAGCCCATGCTTCTATGTTGACGTAGAAGCTATGGATGTTATATATTGCGGACCAGATATGTATATTTTGCAGACCAGATAGACAAGGGAAAGTTTTTGCACCAAACTTGTTGACGATGGAGGTTATTAGACTTCTGAAGAGTGAAAACACAAATCCCAGCGAACACGCAACTTTTATCTAACGTCTGCCTAACGTGAAATGAATGTTTAAAAAACGTTGTTTGCATTCTGAGAATGAAATGATTGCACGGGAGAAAAATATTTGGAGCCCACTCACAGGGCTGATGGACTTTTTTAACTGATCAAAAAAATGATGAACATTTTTTTAAATATTTATTTATATATAAGTGCCTTGTCACCAAAGTGCGTGTTGGTAGTATGTAATCGAAGTGAAAAAATCTTAAGAGGTCTTTTTCGATGACTGAAATTGAATTATAAAAATTGTACCTCATGTCCTTACCGAGGCACACGACATCAAAAAAAGGTTTTTTTAGTATATTTTGGGTAAATTTTTGCCTATGAAGTTTGTTTAACTGCATGTATTATAGTAATTTGTTGATGATACTAAAAATCTACTTTGTAAATAGTCTTAACGTAAAAAATAATTACTAATAAAATCTTTTGTCTGATGCTTAAAGATCTTCTCTTATTTTATTTTGGGTTCTTCCATTTACACTGATTTTAAGTGCTTTAAAAGCTATGAAATTCATGGAGTGGGCTATACAGGGTGATTTTTCAAAAAACATCAAACTAAATTTTTTTGAGGGCTAAGTTATAAGTGTAGACAGGATCAAATAGAATTTTTGAACAAAAATGAAGAAAAAAAATGTGGGAAGCCTTTTTCTAGACTAAGATTTGTGCCCTCAAATCAATCTTTTTCCATCTACCCAACTACCCAAATTATGTTGGAAATGAGACACACAGTGATTGAATTCCGCTCAAATTTGGCACATTCACTTCTCAGGGACAGAAATAAAGTATATCAAAACATTTATTCGAGAAATATAATTTTGGACATTTTGGGGGTAGCCCGAAGGCTTTACGCAGGTAAAAAAGAGGAAGGGTTGACTATAAAGGCGAGAAAACATTCTTTCCTGCTTAAATTTGGCACATTACCTCTTCAGGTGAAGATTTGTCAGTGTAAATTGTGAAATCTTAAAAAATTTAATTTTTCCTACCTAGAGGGAGTGACTTCTTGTCCTAAATATATGAAAACTTGAAAACCTTTTATTTCTATGATCTTGAACAATAGAAAATTTATCAAAATTTATGTTTGTGAATTGTAAGCACTTCTTTTATATCTGAAATAATGTAAATTCTCGTAGAACTGCCGACAATTTGCTTTATGTGATAAAAACACTTCCTTAATTTAGCACTACCTCAGTGAAGTTGAGAAGATATAAAAAGGGATCTGAAAGCGGAAAATTGAAACTTTTACATGAATTTCGACTCTGAAAGGCTTCAAAACTGTTCTTGGATCAAGAATACCAATTTCTAGAGGGAATTTCAATTGAATTACACGATTTATGAATGCGCCCTAGCCCGTCTATATTTCCCCTTTTTTTACGGACATGGAAACAATTATTTACGAAATAACGAATTTACTTTGGGAAATATTCTCAGCGGGATTCGTCAAGATAGATAACTGAGGGTAGGTATGCAAAACTTTAGGGCAAAAATATCATTCCAAAGTTTTCTAGAGCTACCCAATCCTTTTTGCCCTTTTTGATGTTTGTCCACGCCCTAAAACGTCCGATAATGAAAACTTTTAAATAATACTGACAAAATGTTATTATTGATATTCAAGGAGGACTTGTACCAAAATGTAGCAAAATTGAATGATTTTTAAGGTTTCCAGGTCAAATTGGGGATTTTTTTGTCATACTTTATATGAGTCTAATAGGGGGCCAGAAAAGGGGCTCCCAAATTTTTTATATTTAAAAAATCTCAAAAATTCTTTTTGATCCTGCCTAGATATGCCATACGGAGCTAAAGAAAATTTAGTTTGACATGATTTGAAGAAAAAAATGAAAATGACCCTGTATAGCCCACTCCTAAGATCATTTCGGTCAAAATGTTTATCTTTATTTTGAACAAAGTTTCGGTAACTTTAAAAATAAAATGTAATTTGGGCATAATCTTTTTCAAGTTGAGCAGTTCAGAATTCGGTCATAGTTGCCTAAAAGATTGTGAATCTCATTACTGTATCTTTCTGAGGCTACTACAAAAATATCGTGAGCTAAATAAAAACCAAGTGAGGCTGAATGAAAGATTTTCCTTCTGATAGATACCGACGCAAAAACATAGACTGAATGTACAATGGCCGGTGGTTCTATGTGTGTTCATATATTACCAAAGAAACTGTCAAAACATGTTTAATTATTCAAATAGTACTGATTGATTTTCAATAGTCAACTCTACAAATTTATTTTTAACAATCTGCAGTAGAATTATTCTAATATGTCAAAATTTTGAGTATTTCAGGCCACACACTAGACAAGATGGAGTGTCTATGGATAGCCAGCATACTTGCATCCATACCACAAGTTTACAACCAAATCATCCGTGAAGATAAGTGTCAACTATTTGTTACAAGTTTCGATTGGGTTGTGAAGGGCCGATTAACGTTCGGTAAGATGACATTTCCGAAAACAGCAATGAGTCTTGGTCGGTGTATATCAAGCTGTGTTCATTTTGAGAGTGAGCGTGGTGTAAAAGAATGTCGATCCATTAATTATAATCCCGCATTGAGCCAATGTGAAGTCTTTAAGAAAGAATTGACCATGGCAGTACCTGCTATTTTATTCAAAGATGAAGCGCCGTTGTTTGAGGATGTTTCAGGATGGTTTCATTACAGCCCTAATCCAAACACAACAATGGTAAGAGTATACACTTTATAAGAACAAACTATATAAGAACATAAGGATTCCATTACCAAAATATTGAGAACAAGTTTAGAACGTTTTAAGACTTTGTGGACTCTTAAACTACCGATTTCTTAGATGGATGAAAATACCCAAATATGGTAAAAAGAAAAACATATAAAGAACATTTTTAGACTTAAAACTTAAAGTTAAGAGCATCTGAAGGCTTAAAAAATTTTGGATGCTGCTACGAAAAAAATTACAAATAGTCCAAGAGAACCATATCATGTCAGGAGATTAGACACATTAGAGAGGAAAAATTGGCGTTTTTGGCACCCTCAGAAAGGCTTTTCTCGAAATGAGAGAAAAAGAATTGACGTTTTTTGGACCTTTAGAGAGACTTTTCTTTTTAATTTTTTCAAAGCGAAGTAGTTTGAAGTTTTACCACCCGCTACCTTTCTATCATTCAGTCAGTTCCGCGCAGCCTTCCTAAATCGAGTGGCACCGAAGGCGCCTAAAAGAAAAAGGGGACTCTAAGCTATCCAACGGACTATAAACGAACTTCTAACTCCTTCTAGATCTGGAGATATAAGCCTTTAAAGTTTGAACTAGCGATTTTCTTTAAAAAACTTGACCGTGGCACTTAAAGGGTTAAACTGTTGAATTTTGTAGTGCTCAGCGAGTGTTTCATTTAAAAACCCTAACAAATACCCTAATCGGTAGGAAGGAAGGAAGGGATTCATAAAAAACCGACAAACCGTAAGGGTGTCTTCCCGGGGGGGGGGGCACTCGTTCTAAAAAGTTTGACATCCTTCTGCCTCATTCTCTTCGTCAGACCTTATCAGACCCTTTCAAAAAGGTAATTTTTGAGACATACAGATGGGAGATGTACACATGCACATGTAAAGGTAAAACATATCCTTACAGTGCAGCACTGGTCAAAACATACCCTTACGGTGCACTAGCTGAACCTTGAAAAAAAACGACTCATAAGTGCCGCACGTTTGATATATCATTTACCTTGATTGATCCCTCCCCCCCCCCGGGTGTATTTTAGAGGGAATCCACTAAAAGATTCGATAACTAAAAAGATAACACTATAGTAATCTAACAAGTTAATGTCAGAAGATGGGGATGAAAAGGTGGCAGGTGTTTGCTAGAATTGGAGTTGCAGTTGGAAAGGTTAGTGAGAGGGTTCTGATAAACTGCCGTTTCCAAACCTTCGACAATTTTTTCCTTACCAAAGTTCTAAGCTCACTTTTCCAAGGGATAGCGCTCTAACCCTACTGATGTGCCAGTTTCTGAAAAGATGTACCTCAAAAGTAACCAGGAAGGAGCATACGATGCTTGGTCGTACAATGATCCAAAGAATCTAATGACTCATTTTCCTCTACTTTTGAAAAGATGTACCTCAAAAGTAACCAGGAAGGAGCATACGATGCTTGGTCGTACAATGATCCAAAGAATCTAATGACTCATTTTCCTCTACTTTTGAAAAGATGTACCTCAAAAGTAACCAGGAAGGAGCATACGATGCTTGGTCGTACAATGATCCAAAGAATCTAATGACTCATTTTCCTCTACTTTTGAAAAGGTTGGGCCGAAATGCGCAGCTGAAGGAAATCCATGTGGTGTTGGCAAATGTACGGATACTTGTGACAGCTTCAAATGTGAATGCAATGTTGAACAATTGAAAGAGGACGACGTCTGCAAACTCAAAGATCGTAAGTTACATTTGACAGTGATTTTCATGGGAGTTTTAAGGGTTCAAGATTTCTCAAGCATCAAATAAGAGGTAGATATTTTCATCTTTGTAATATACAGAGGCAGAGATAAATTCTATGACATTTTCGAAACAACGGCTTCTGACAGATTTTTTGAACTTGATGAACACACTGGATAAATACAAGGATGTCTAAATTAACCGTCATTTATAATTATTTTTGCTGGGAAAATAAACCAATCAGAACGCCGCTTTTTAACTGGCGTCACAACCCACGTTTCTGTAAACAATGAAACGCGGGATCTCCCGCAGAAACTTTGGACATGCCGTAACTCACTCGAGCATTTGTTTCGCTTCAAAATAAAGTCAAAGTTTGAGATAAAATGAATTAAACAGTTAACGAGGCTAGCCATCGAGGGAGTGACCTAAAAAGACTCAAAAATATGCAACCAATTATACATAGTCCCTTTTCAAAGTACATTGAAGTAAACATATGATTAATTTATTACAGCAAAAAGCTTCTGCAAATTGAACAATTTCATTGGAAGAGAAATGACTGTTTCCGATAACAATCAAAAGTTGAATGTCAAAACTGCAACGGAGATTGAAGCTGTTGATGGGACAACATACACATTTGAATTGGACCCAACCGAAGAGGGATGCGTTTTTGTTGAATCTACTACTAGAGCATCTACAATTTCCTTTCTTTATAAGACATGTCAATTCTACGATTCACACAATTCGCTTACTTATTCACTTGACACGTGTGACTACAGTATGTATTTAACCGATTTAACAGGCCCTTCTGCATATCAATATTTGTCAATTTGGCAGAAAAGTCTTCTTTTTTCATTTACATTCTTCATTTTTTCAAAGTCTATTTCAGCCTAGACAGTGTCTTACTTAGTCCCATTATACCAAGAGAAATTAACTCCTGGTCGTGAACTTTAAAGAAGATACGAAGACAGCTTAGCTATAAAGGCTCAATCAAACATATTCCTTAAATTTTCTTTGTTAGAAGAAGCACAAAAGCTGGTTGGGCTGTATGACCACGGAAAGATATTTGTCAGCCGTTACGGTATTCATGGCGGCTTCCGAATCAAATCGAACAAACTTGATCATCTTCTTGACGGGACCGTTACTGGAATCACCACAACTGACGCAGGCGACTTTCAAATTGCAGTGAATTTCTATAATCAATTTGAACTGACCGGATTAATCGATTGTACCATCATTCTAAAAAGGTTTGACGATGGTGAAACAATGACCTGGAGAAAAATTGGTTGTCAAATACCATCAGGTAAGACATTGGAACCTAGTCTCTCCTGAAAAGGCTTGATTTTTATAACCATTCAACATTTTAACGTTGAAAGCCTAATTGAAAGGGACGTTCTGGAGTTTTTATAAGATACTTCAGTAATTGGTCATTTGAAGTAATAAAAATGACGCATTCTTTAGAAAAAGCAATAAAATTGTTGTATTACTGGTTAACGACCAACCAAATCAAGAAAGAGCTTGTAAAAACTCCAGCTTGTCCCAATTGAAAATGTTAAAACGCGTGGACGCATGCGCGCTACGTAGTTTGCATAATAACCATGATTTGATGATTTGACTAAGTGACGGTTCTTCATGGGTTTTAGATTTAGTTTTATGACAGAGCGTTTTTTATCCATACTCCTTATAAAGGAAATGGAGATAAAAATAAATCTTTTTGTAACAAGTTTCCAATACTTTTTTTTTTTAGTTACGCCTACTCCTACGCCAAGTCTATAAGCACCTGCTCCACGCCAAATTTATAAGCACCTGCTCCACGGCAAGTCAATAAGCACCTGCTCCACGCCAAATTTATAAGCACCTGCTCCACGGCAAGTCAATAAGCACCTGCTCCACGCCAAGTCTATAAGCACCTGCTCCACGCCAAGTCTATAAGCACCTGGTCCACGCCAAGTCAATAAGCACCTGCTCCACGCCAAGTCTATAAGCACCTGCTCCACGCCAAGTCTATAAGCACGTGCTCCACGCCAAGTCTATAAGCACCTGCTCCACGCCAAATTTATAAGCACCTGCTCCACGCCAAGTCAATAAGCACCTGCTCCACGCCAAGTCTATAAGCACCTGCTCCACGCCAAGTCTATAAGCACCTGCTCCACGCCAAGTCTATAAGCACCTGGTCCACGCCAAGTCAATAAGCACCTGCTCCACGCCAAGTCTATAAGCACCTGCTATACGCCAAGTCTATAAGCACCTGCTCCACGCCAAGTCTATAAGCACCTGCTCCACGCCAAGTCTATAAGCACCTGCTCCACGCCAAATTTATAAGCACCTGCTCCACGGCAAGTCAATAAGCACCTGCTCCACGCCAAGTCTATAAGCACCTGCTCCACGCCAAGTCTATAAGCACCTGCTCCACGCCAAGTCAATAAGCACCTGCTCCACGCCAAGTCAATAAGCACCTGCTCCACGTCAAGTCAATAAGCAACTGCTCCA
Source organism: Clytia hemisphaerica (assembly GCF_902728285.1). Taxonomy (NCBI): domain Eukaryota; kingdom Metazoa; phylum Cnidaria; class Hydrozoa; order Leptothecata; family Clytiidae; genus Clytia; species Clytia hemisphaerica. The sequence goes on from NW_027104615.1 coordinate 310,840, forward strand.
CGCCAAGTTTATAAGCACCTGCTCCACGCCAAGTCTATAAGCACCTGCTCCACGCCAAGTCTATAAGCACCTGCTCTTGGCCAAGTCAATAAGCACCTGCTCCACGCCAAGTCAATAAGCATCTGCTCCACGCCGACTCAATAAGCACCTGGTCCACGTCAAGTCAATAAGCAGTGCAATAAAAGCTGTGCGCTCCATGGGGATCATCATTGCTGTATACTGTTTTGAGCACATAGATTTTAGCAGGGTTGACAGTAAGATAGAATTAATCCCGCCAGTGGCTTCTTGGGAAAATTTCCTATTCTGGGATAGAGAAATAATTGAACCAGTGCTTGCCACACAACAAAGCAGTATCGTGTTTCTGAAGTTACTTGATTCTCAATTAAGCTTGGGAAAATACAATTTATGCTGGCAAGTTCTTAACCATGCTAACAATATAAAAACTCCCAAGATGAACTGTTAAATGGCAGGACCGAGTTGAAGTCGTGCCCAGGCTCCTAAATCGTGGTTGATAACTATTGTGAGATTTTAAACATTTTCGAGAAATTTCACCAAAAAAACTTTACAAATTACTTGAAAATTTACCTGTAACTATTTATTCCCAATAGCTAATAGGGTATCAATATTTTTTATAATAAATCTTTGTTTTATTTTAATTCTCCTTAAAACTATAACACGTACCGTAACAGTCTAAAATTTCTCAAATCTTATTTGTTACTGAATCTTTAGTTTTTAATTTTTAGTTCGTTCTTTGTTTTTGTTTTTGTGTGTCGTTATTATTATACATAACTAACATTGCACGTCGTGAACGATGTATTAGACCCGGGGGGGGGGAGGCGAATACTAGGTTTGTGAGATGACAGGTATGTCCGAGCCAAAGTTTGAAAATCGACTTTTAGATAGACTGAATTTCAAAAATTTTGTTGCTAAAATTGCTAACTTTAGAGAGACTACTTCACCAAAGTTTCAGCCAAAATTTTCAAATTTTAGTCCAAATTTCAAGAATTTATGACCATTTATGAGTCGATTTTTGATTCTCGTAATTTTGGAAGGGACTCAGTTTGCTTTTAACGGTTTTAGTATCCCTTTGAGGGACTTTCGAGGGTGTGAAAAAGGGACCTTTTATGGTTCGCAAATACCCGGCATCCATTTTGCCTAAGCACCCCCCTTCCCGGGTATTAGGTTACATATGATCATTTAACGAAGCAAAAATACCAAATTAATATTATTCCATTATTGTATTATTTTAGTATTTGAAAGATATATTAACGGTGAATCTTCTTATGATTGAAAACTAATAGCCGCCTTTCAAGGTTTTAAAGGCTGGTGGCATCCACTACCTAAAGTTTTGTACATGTCGATTCAGACTAAAGGTTTTAAAGTTGGCCAGAACAGACTAAGCTAAGTCTGCCATTTTTGATCGGAGTATTTTTTAACCCTTTAAGTGCCACTGTCTTTTTAAGAAAATCGCTAGTTCAAAATTTAAAGGCTTATATCTCCGGATCTAGAAGGGAGTTAGAAGCTAGAGTCTCCTCATTCTTTGAGGTGCCTTCGGCACCGCCTGATATAAAGAAGCGGGTTGGGCGGCGGCTAAGGGGAGAGGGGTAGAAGAAAAGAATAAGCCATTGCAGTGTTAAATCTTTGCTATACGTCAAACGGTGATAGATGACAAGTGATGGAAGAAAGCAGATTCTTAGCATTGCACCGCTATTGAGTAGTGCTATCATTGCATTGCACCGCTATTGAGGAGTGCTATCATTAGGGTACCACTTCCAAAAAGAACTCCGATCGAAGATTTTAGTTGACCGGGATATGACAAATTGCCTCTGTGAAGATAATCAAAAGTCAGTTCAGTGCGGATTTTGGTTGAACAAAAGTAACCATACCAACAATGTGGTACATCCGAAGGCTTAAGTCAAATATCCAATGTAGGATCAGAAACCATTAATTTCCTACATAATTTATTGCGCGGCCCGCATGGTTTTCATGCAAACGCTGGATTGGATACAGAAAAAATTGTATATAGAATTTGAAAAATATAAAACACGAAATAAAACGGCGGCGCGACTACTGTCGAAAAGGATTACAAATTTTGATACTTTTGTTTCCCTGATGTTTTAAACCCAATGCATTGTGGATACTCACAGCAGGGGAATAAGAAGGGGGAAATTTTAATCTTAATCAATTCCAAACTTTTCAAATGACTAACTTAAGCGCTAAAAAGTAAAGATATAGTCTTGAATTGGAAAACAATTCAATGTGAAGTTTAAAATATTCAATAGAAATTTAATATTTCAAAATATGAACGTTAACAACACTCAACACTGAATTTGGTATAAACTCACATTACCTTAGCAACAAAGTTGAAAATAGAATTTGTCAAAATTAGCTAAGCATGATGGGAGGAGAAAATGCTTATTGATCGATTGATTCATTCAAATATTTTTCGCCATCAATAATTTACGGTTGATGAAAAAGAAAGAAAATTTTTTCCCTTAATATTTGTCATCAAGATTAATTTTGTCAGTTTAGTTTTCACCGTCAGCCATGATGGATTGGCTAAGGGTGGCCACACTTTGGGCGTCAATAGCTTATTGTCACAGTCAAGTTATTCGTGAAGATGAATGTCAAACTTTTGGTGTTAGCTTCGATTGGGTTGTAAATGGAAAGTTGGATCGCAAAATCGGAATGCCGAATAACCATCCATTATCAATCGGACAATGTACATCCAGATGCGTCCACTTTGAAGAAGGCGACCAAGGCAAAACTTGCAAATCCATTAATTATAATCCAGATACTCAAACATGTGAGATTTTGAGGGATGATTTGATTTCAGCACTCCCTGATCAAATTTTTGATGATGTACAACGATTAAATCAAAACAAACAAGGATGGTTTCATTACAGTCCAAGACCAGATATCAAATTAGTAAGTTTTACTTTTGAATTGTATTGTATACTCTCACAATCAAAGTCATATTATTTGAGAAAAAAGAGGAATTCCCATGAAATCTTACAGCCACAAACGATTTGGAAGCGCTCTAAATTAGGTTGGAAGGGTAAAGTTTTAACGCTAGACTTAAGACTTACGATCTTAGCTGTAAATTGCTAAAAACGAGGAATTAACCAAAATTCTCAATATATTTTGACCGAGATCGCACGAGATTCGAATAGGTAGGTTGAATGGAACAGTTTCAGAGTTTAAAGCCATAAAAATTTGGCCTTTGAAGCCTTATGCTCTAATAAAAAAAATTTATATACTGTAGTTTGTCGATATAGAGAGCGTCAACTGAATTTATAAATTCTGATTCAACAGGTTGGTCCAGTGTGTATGAATATTGGCGAGTCTGGTAAAAACCCGTGTGGTACTGGACAATGTATTGATAATTGCGAAAAATATGAATGCAAATGCCCAGAGGGACATGGTCAAACAGCCAACGGTGTTTGCTTTGATCCTAATGCTAATAGTGAGAAATGTTTTTTTAGTTCGACATAAATATTCCCGTTTCATATCATATACAAGTAGCTTTGTAGGGTAGGGTAGGGGCCGATTTTTTTGGGGTCGTCGTAAGACATATAATGAAAAGAGCAGGGTTGATGACTAATTTCAGTGCCCCTTATCTTTTTCACACCTTAGAATTAGCAGAATTTGCTCTCCGTCTTCGATTTTTCGAGAAGTATTGGCATTGAAACACAGCGATAAATTTTTTACAGTCTGTCTTCACAGGTCGAATTTTAGAGAATTCAATTCTTACTGATAACGCCAGATATCATCAAACGCCAGCCTGTGATTGGCTGACATCATGAAACGGATATATTGTTTCTTCTTTACTACATTTTTTTGTGTGGTTTTGTAGAATTTTGTTATTTAGACTTTCTCATAGACTCATAGGTTCCAAATAAACGGGAGGTTCGAATAAGCGGGTGGGGGTTGGAATTTTTGAGATTTTAATAAATGGGGGACCTAATTTCCGGGGGTTTGGAAGTTGTACTTCTATTAAAATCCAATAATAAGGCAAATATAGGCTTAAATCAGGCTTCTCTTTGACAGCTCAAAATATTCTTAAAAATTAATAAACGGGAGGGTCCTTATAAGATCCGGGGGGTTGGAAAACTTTCGAAAAATTAACAATTGGGGGTGGCGTTTATTGGAACCTAAGAGTAAGCTCTGCCTCAATGTGTTATCTTTCTTTATCGCTTTATAGCACTTGGTACATGTAGATTAACCAGCTTGATTAATGAGTCTAGTGGTGAGAATCCTGTTGAAATAATATCCGTCACTTCAGAAAGTGCTATCTCTTTTATGGGAAGTACTTATAGCCATAACCAAGACGGTCAAGGATGTACATTTTCTGATGGAGCTGCAGATTTTCAGTACGAGCCAAAGACATGCACTTTCACAAATGATGAAGGAACGAAATTCAAATTCAATCAATCAAAGTGTGATCACAGTGAGTAAACGTTTTTTTATAACAATCCTTCAGATGTTCTTAACTTTTTGAGTTTTAAGCCAAAAAATATTTTTAAATTATTCTTATTTTAAAAATTTTGCGACTTTTTTTATCAATTTTCCTTAGAAAATAGGTGTTTAGGGTCCGCAAAAATGGACAATATTATTACAAATAAAGACCCAAAATCACAATATAAAATATATATTCGAATTTCAGTTCAAATCAAAGAATTGGTTGGTGTTTATGATAAAGGAAAGATTTTCAAAAGTCAAATTGGAGTTGAAGGAGGTTTCAAAATCAAATTGAATAATTTGGATATGGTTTTGCGTGGTACCATCAGTGAGGTCAATTTTAGTGATCCAGAAAATCCGACAGTTGTTGGCACCATTTTCGATAATTTACTCAAAGTGGAGGCAGTGAGCAAATGTTCAATAACCTTCAAAAACATGGCCAAAAACAAAGAAATGGTTTGGAACAAATTGAACTGTGATGGTAAGTCTTTAATAGCTTTCTGTATCCCGATTATTATTGCTCGAACAGAAAGTCACATTGTGAGAATCAGTGCTCAGAGTAGACGATGCTATAGCCCGTTAAAGGGTCAGTAAACGCAGAAAAATATGTATACGCAGAGTCAGGGCGTCAGGGCGGTAGAGCTTGGAACAAAAACAGAGAGAGAGAGAGAGAAAGAGATTTTTAAAGAAATGACTGCGCAAGTATTTCGGATTATAAATTCTTGATATGCGTAAGTCATTTTTCTAGCGGAAACACCCGAAAAAATCCGGGATTTGACCTCTCTCTGTTACTAAAAATAGAAACACGGAGGTCAAAATCCAGCTTTTTTCGAGTGCTTCCGTTGAATAATATGACGTCATCTTGACTTACGCATATCAAGAATAAGAAAGCAACAACAAAGTTTCAGTAAAAAGTTCAAGAATTTTTTGACTAAGTGAAAACGTAAAGATATTAGTAAAGGTCCTCGGAGTCAGCATAGCTGCAAAATAATAAACAAATATGTTAGCCCCAGTGAGTACCGAACGGAATGTAATATGGAGTGAGACAAAAAAAGTTTCTCTAGGCTACTTCAAGACACCCTCGATCGCTAATCTCTTCATCGATCAAAAAAAGAAAAGAGAGATAAGGCATTGGGACAAGGATTGAATTCAAAGTAGGCTTTAACGGCTGACTACACGCGCATGGATAATGTTTGTTTGTACGCAGAAGTCGAACAGTTTTGGAAGAAATTTCTTTCCAGTTTGAGCTTATTAAATGTTAGATATTTATTTGTTATAGACATTATAGACGTTCTTTTATGTTCCCTTTCAGACAACAACGGAAATGGTTATTTTGGATATGGTTCTTAATAAAACATCAACAAAGATCAATGAGGCCCCCAAGCGCACCCTTAATTCACGCAATCACGCATTTTTTTTTCAATTTACACGCATTCACGCAACCAAAAATACCCATTCACGCATTCACGCAAACCGCTGGGGGCCATCAATAAAAAAATAACTGTCACACCTTTGTTTAAGGTATTTTAGAAATTTGCAACAAGTTTATCATATGCGACCCCTTTTCATTTTCAACATTTATTATAAAGCTGATTTTGGACAGGAAAGGGAAAGGGGGCTTAAAGCTGCAAATAATGGGATAATAATAATAAATTTAAATGTCTGATTATCATATACACAATGTTGCGCATTCCACATGGGTTGGTCTAAAAAGCAGGGTAGCCAATGGGGTAGCCAATTGGGCTAGGTTATGGGGTACCTCTTTTTGCCTAAACTTTTGAAATCTGAAACCTGTTTTCATGTGGAAATAACTATTACAACATCTTGTTAATGATTCCATGTAATAAAATTTAAGATTCCTTTCGAACTTCAGCCACAACAGCCTTTTTTCCAAAGGAACTGAACTTTGTTACTTCTCAAGAGACCTGGCGCCATTGTTTCTTCCTTCTTGGCTTCGTTTGAAAATTTACAGACCCGAATGAAAGATATATACAAAACAGTTTTTAATATTTTAGATTTAGATTTTATTTATGTTTTTAATTGTTTTTTCCGTGAAGCTGTAATTCGATGATAATAGCTTTGGAATCGCCTTTGGGCCATACGATCTCTAATCTTCTCATATCTTAACAATCCTTTGTTATTGAATCTATTGTTTAATCTAATTTAAATCATGTTTAGATGTTTCAAACAATTATTTCCTTTCAAAATTTTTAAATATGGCAGCTTATAATAGGTACAAAAGGTCTTTTGAAATAGCTCTATTATAATGAAGCTCTATTTCTTACTCCTCCTGCATTAACACGTGGTAATTTATATCTTTGTTTATCTTTGGAATCATACATGATCAATCTAAGTATCAATCAGATTCATGCTCCCTGGTCAGTAAAATGTGGTTCTATGCATTCATTTTCGGTATTTCTATTCTGGTCTGTAAAATATTTAGGTACCCCACAACCTAGCCCAATTGGCTACCCCAAATTGGCTACCCCAATTGGCTACCCTGCTTTTTAGACCAACCCCATTCCACATTGTTTCAAGGGAAGGAAGGAGAAATAAAATATTTTCTGAATTCACTTCTGCTTTTCTCAAGACGAAAAAGTAGAAGAAAGGTGACAGTCGCAACTGAATTTTTTTTAAATATTTAATAATTATCAGTAGAATTAATTGTTTCTTTTTCGTCATTTTATTTTTGGACGTTTTAAATATCATCGTATTTTTTTGTTTTATTTTGTATTAACGTTGGCAGATATTTAAATTGGCAGATGAGGAAGTTTTAGGCACTTGTAAATCAAAAGTTACCTGGCATTTTATCGGTTTTTATTTAAAATGCTGATTTCATATAAAATTTATATTCTAAAAGAAATTTTTGTTAAATTTTGGTGGATTTTATCAAAAAACACCAAATTCGCCAAATTCAATCCTCGCCAAAATGAAGAGCTAAAAGGTAATTTTAGCAACTTAAGCATTGGAAATTACTCAACAAAAGTCTCGTTAGCGATGACAAATTTGTCTTTATCAACCAATCACGTTAATTGCGAAAAAATTATCCTATGCTCCTCCTAGGAATGGGAATAACTCGCGAGAAAAATGAAATGTTAAAAAAATTAATAAACCTCCCCTAAGTTTTATCCTAAGGAAGGTGTATGCCCAATTTTAGCTCCGTAAAACAATTATTCCACTCACTACGCTGCCCCAAAGTTAGCGGACATACAAAAAAACATTCTGAGATTCTAGCTCAACTGAAGTTGAGGACTAACCAGTTTCTTTGATTGGACGTTAATTTAATTTATGTGTTGTAAATAAATATTCAATTTGATTTTACATTTAACGCAAGTATTTCCAAAGTATCTAAATTTTGAATTTTCAAGCACTTTTGTATTTTAATTTTGAATTTTAAAATGATTGTGCAAATACACGTTTTTTAACAAGAGCCATCATTGGACCATTCCACTTTATATCCAAATATGGAGTTGATAGACATTTACAGGGGGTGATCCAAAGAAGGATATCCTATTGAAAGTTTTTTATCTTTCCAGGGGGTAAACAGTTATTCTAAAACTTCCAGGTGTAAAAGACTGATTTTAGTTTGTCCACCCTCACTTCAAGGTTTGAAAAATAATTTTATTTAGCTATTTTCTGGTCAATATTCACTCATTTTCAAAAATTATTTCACCTTGACAAGGTTCAGCCCAATTATGAATATGTTTACAATTAAGAAATTCCTCTTTTGTATCATTTGATTCAATCTGCGCTAGAAACTTCCCCCTATTTTTATATCGATATCGTGATAATAGCTCATGCAAAGATTGAAAACGAGACTACAGACTTGTGAAAATCAGTTTTGATTATTTTTCGCCACAATCACACAAAGAAAGAAATTCTCCCTTCTATCAAAATACACCTGCTGTTCAAGTTTAATGTAATTCTGCCAGGGTGGTCATGATTTTGAAGAAGAAAAGCCACCCCAGAAAGCCACTAAAGTGAAATTAACAATTACACGTTGTTTTTTTAAGGAACCTTAACTTGGTTCCGAGCCTGGAGCTCCTTATTTTTCGAGAGAATTTCAGTCTTTAAGTTCCTTATCCAGTTTCCTTATTTACTTAGCTGCTAAGATTGGATTCGCTAAGTATGTGACTTATGCATAAGTATAACAATGGACTAAAATGTAAAAAGAGACGTTTATTGATCGTTGTTTCGTCAACATTTTGTCATCTTTGCGTTTAGGCTATGTAAATGTGTGCAAATTCAAGTTTAACTCTCTGTGACTTGACTTGTTTTGTTATTCTCAGCCTGAGCAGTTCCTTAACAATTCCTAGATTTTCGGACCATTTTGAGCATCAGGTTCCTTATAAACGTGTTCCTGCCTTATAAAAAAACGTGTAATGGTTTTTCATTTCGCCTGTTTGCAGTAAAGGCAACAAGTAATTGTAATTTTAATGTTTTAATTCGGATTTATGCTATGCGGGTCTTTTTGACACCAATTTGAACAAAGAAAAAGTTTTTTACAGCAAAAGTGAAAACAAATAATAAGGGAAGAAAGTCAGTCGTTAAGAATCCCAGTTTTTCACGGTTATAAACATATTGATGGTTGGGTTTTCCACCTACGTGGATGGTCGGGTTTTCCACCGTACGTGGATGGTTGGGTTTTCCACCGTACGTGGATGGTCGGGTTTTCCACCGTACGTGGATGGTCGGGTTTTCCACCGTACGTGAATGGTCGGGTTTTCAACCGTACGTTGATACTCAGGTTTTCCGCTTTGTATAGTTGGCTAAAACTATTTGATCACTGTATGAGCTCGCACGCGCGCTTTTGGAAGTTGAAATTTTTCAGCTACCAAAATTGCACAAAATTGCACAGCAGAGCTCGAAAGAGCTCTAACTTTGTTTACAAATATTTAGATTTTTTGATGTCAATGAGCTATTAAAGGAAATAGTACAAAACAGTCTTTTTAATGGTAGGATCTCTTGCATTAGCAAGTCAAGCAATCGCAGATTCCTTTGATGCTTTCAAACGTGAGAATGTTGAACCAGGGGGGGCTAACCCTTATCGGGACTAAAAGGAGGAAAAAAAGGAAATTTTGTGAATTTTATGGCTCTTATTGGGAATAGTTTGACCAAATTTTGATTTTTTTTAGACAAAAAGTTGAAATTTTCCCTTACTGCCAGCTTCCAAAGAAGGCATCCTTTAGGACCATAATCAGAAAATTTTGTTAAGGGATTTAAGGATAAAACTCTTGTTCTTGTTTCGAGTTCCGTTTTACAAGTTTTTGGTAATTTATTTTGTAAAGAGTAATTAAGAATTTACATACAAAAATGACGTTATGAAGTTTAAAAAGACGTTAAGAAAATGTTACATTACCCTTTTTTTTACAAAAAACGCTAATGTCTATAGTTTCAATGGGGAATTGACATTTTTTCAAATTCTTTTAAATTGTCTGCAAATTTGATGTATCAAAAACTCTTTTTCTACGAAAAAATGGGATAAAAAACTGGTGAAGAATTAGTCAAAATCCACTACTTTCAAGATTTGAGATAAAGAAACTTTTAGAAAGATTTTCCAAAAATCTCATTTTATTTTGGTTACTAATGTAAAAAAATTTCAAAATGTTTTTTCTTCACCAAAATAAGGTCCTCAAAGTTGAAGTAATCTTCAGTATAATTAGTAGTTGAAGTAATGAAGTCTTCATTTTCTTCTTCATCAAATTAATTTCACTTCATGAAAATATTAATATGATCAGAGCCCTTAACGGCGGCACATATCCAAACCCTTCACTTGCCTGGGTAACTCCCCCCGGGATGTTGACGTATTTTCAGCCTTATAATTCTTCATTCACACCCCTCATTCACACCCCCTTCTCACAGACCCAGTGGGACTCCTAGAAAAATTGGCCATATAGTCCCCAGTAGAAAATTACACTCAAATTTTTATCCCTGCTGAAAATAATCAAATATACAAATTCTCATGGCAAAACATTGTAATATCATTTCCATCCTAAAGTCTATTCACGATAAGTGTGCACTCTTTTTTCATTTACCTATAACTTTGGAAAGAATTCTTCAATCTTTACAAATTTAGTATCATTGGAAAGATATTAGTGAGTGGAAAAATTTGAAATGAAAAAAATCTTTAAAACAATTCTAAAAATGAAGATGAAAATGAAGAAGAAAAAAATGAAGATCTTGTAGAAAAGTGCTATAACTATCATTTTCATTGAAATGAATCCTTAATCATCGAACGTCATCACTGGGAAAAAAATTCTCAAAAATAATCCTTCAGTCAAAAGATATCAAACAAAGTTATAAGCTGATTGACGTCTGAAAACGTTTTTTGCTGTTTTTTGGGATCAATCACTTATTAACTTTGTATCATAACTTTATATTGAATAAATATTTTAATGAAATTTTTTCACAGTGATGATCTCCTAAAATCAAAGAATCTTTCCAGTGAAAATGAAAGTTATAGCACTTCTCTACAAGATCTTCATTTTTTTCTTCTTCTTCATTTTTAGAATTTTTTTAAAAGTTTTTTTATTTCAAATTGTTCCACTCACTAATATCTTTCCAATGATACCAAATTTATAAAAATTGAAGAATTCCTTTAAAAGTTATAGGTAAAAGAAAAAAGAGTGCACACTTATCGTGAATAGACTTTAGTTGAATTTTCTGACTTAAAAATAAGCCATTAAGAAATGGGAATATTAATCCCTATCGAAGATTTTCTGATTTTATCGCGTGATTTCTTTCTCACATGTGCTTTTTGGAAATATTATATATTTTCCCTGGAAAAATAATTCAAACTAGAATAAATTGGGTTTTTTATTTAAAAAAACATTTATTTCACATATCAATTAGATGTTATCCCCCTAAAAATAAATGTTTAATCAAATTAGATCAATCTAAATCCTTTCAAGGATTCAAGATTTTTTTTGGAAACTTTTCGGCTTCTGTTTCCCTTTTGTTTGCTTGAATCATTTTCACGTGAAAATAGTTGGTGCAAATTTGTTTTCCGCGGACTCAGTTATGATTGTTTGTTATACGAACTGTTTGATTTCGCAATGACACCTTAAAGTTAATGTTTGATTTACAGGGTCTAATTAGATTTTATTAAAAATTTCAACATTCACACATATACTTAGTCGTTCTGTTTTATATTAGATTCCGAAGAAGGCGGGATGGTATATTGTATATAGCTAGAAATTCATTGAAGAAATAGAGACTAGTGGTCATGAGTGATGGGCAAAAATGAACGAAATTGTTGCCTTACAAAAAAAAATTTGAAATTTTTGAAATTTTTAGAATTTTTTCTGCTCGCCAAAATTCGTTTCTTTTAAGGTTTTCTTACTGTAGGGGTTTTTGAACCACTTTTTCGTACTGTTTTTTTCATAAATGTCTTTCAATTAATGTACACGTTTTTTTTTTATAAGAACGTCAAAAATTTTCGAAGCCTTCGGATGTTCTTAGTTTTTTGGATTTGAAGCCTAAAAATGTTCTTAAAATGTTCTTATTTTCAGCATTTTTTGAGCATTTTGTTGTAATTTCTTAAGAAAACGCATGTTTTTAAGTCTCCAAAGCCTTAGAATGTTCTTAGAATGTTCTTAAATTTTTGGGCCTCGAAGCCTTATGTTCTTATATAGTTTTTTCTTATAAAAAAAAACGTGTAAAAGGCTTTCCCAGCTATTTTCTGCGCCGATTATTTAAAATAATAATAGCTTTCTAGCTGCAAAAAGACCAAATTAGGAGGAAAAAATGAATTCGAGGGATTAGGATAAATTAAACAGAATTTTAAGAAATAAACATTATTTATCCAATTAAGCCAGTTAGGAAAATCGCTAAAACGAAAATTATTGAGATTCTTATTAACGAAAATTTCAGAGTGCTACGTTATTAGAAAGGGGATTTCCAATTCTAGACATGGGTCGGTCGAATTTAATTCACGTTTGGTCCTTTTTTCATTTAAATTAAAATTTTCTTCAAAATATTCCGCCAAAATTTACATGTACACCACTAAGAAAATTAATTCATGCTATTCAGGGCCAAGATGAAAATTGTTTTTCAACCCTCCTCTTTGTGGGAGAGAAATTACTTAACCTTTTCCGTATAACCTTTCTCTGCTGGTTCACTGTTTTGATGAAAATATCCCCAAGCCAAGAAAAGTCTATTTTCGAAATATAGAATACTATTGGGAAGGTTCTTTCACTTAAAAGTGTCTGAAGCTTTTAAATGGAAGGGTAAGAATCAAAGCAAGTTTCTCTCTAACGATAATAAGATTTCTCAAACCTGTACCTAACCCACTTTTTCTATGCGTGTATGTATCGTTGTAGTGGTAGTATTCGAATATTTGTTTGAACTATTTCCATCAACGATCTTTACCATTGATTTTGTCGTATATTTTTTCTTTAGATTGGTTTCGCTAGTTTTGGGTTCAGTTGTTAAACTTTTTCTTTTAGAAAAATTGGTTTTGGCCTTCATCAACAATTCTGCATTGTTTCCTTCATATAACTTTTCTTTGTAACTTTGCATATAATTTTTAGTTCCCTTGACATATTAAATCTACACGTGAAAGCTACATCAAAGAATGAAAAAGGTATCAGAAATGGAATTTCACTGACTGACAAATTATTCGAATATAATGAACCAAACTAAACCACTACCACTTCCAAACTTTGAAGAATTCATCCCAGAATGTTACATTGGATTATTTCAAACAATGGATATTTCAGACATTGTACCTTTTCCACCTCAAACCTCAACCCAACCCTCGGTACTGGCACCTAATGCGACTCAATGGCCCAACAGTACTGGTCCAGGAGAAGGGCCTCCACCTGTTGGAAACCTCAACGATTTGAATTTCGCATATTATATTGGACCATGTATAGCAGGTTTTATCATGTTTTGGAACTTGTTATTAATTTGGGGATTGTTAACCGATCGTAGACAATCGCGACTTTCATTAATCAAAAAATTATTTGTCTATCACTCCTGCACCGATCTAATTGCTGGTGTTTTTGTTGTTCCTATACAGATCATTGTCCACTTAGGCCTTGGTTACACTTGCTGGTTTATGAGTTTCGCATTAATGCTAACCTCATTCTCGCAATGTTCTGGGATAAGTACGTTGGTCACTATTTCCGTATTACGGTATCTTGCCATCAAGCACCCGAACAACCCGGTAGCACCGAACAAGATTATGATTGCTATGTTAGCACAGTTTTTACTAAATGCTTGTATAGCAGTACATACTTTTGTTATTTACTTTAATCGTTCAACAACACTAATGCTGGCTTCAAATTTCATATTCTTATTTTGCCATCTTTTCACATACAGCGTATTGCTTGTAATATTTAATATCCAATCTTCAAGACTTATATATCACCATGTCAGAACACGGAGTGAGAGATACGATTTAACAAATAACGAAGCTCACTTTAAAGCTGTATCTACATTACGCATGATCACAATTTGTTACATAGTGTGTGTCATGCCTTTCACATTTTATGTCTTCTTTTTAGCGAACTATTTACAAAGTGGGCGGCCGAAATTGAGCGTATATTTTCGCTACATACAAAACTTGATGCCGTTCCATATTCTTTATCTTTTGAACTGTGGACTAACTGCAGCTATCTTTGTGGCGAAAATGAATATATTTACGAGATTATGTCCGTATTTACGGTTTGATCGAAGGCGTGCTTCGAACATAGTGGAACCCATACCTCTGAGACGAGTGAGCAGTCAAAATTGATCATTCTATCTCACAAGTGAAAATAATTCCAATAAATAAGCGAGATAGCACTGTGGGATCACTGAATGAAGATTGAGAGTTACACGTTTTTTTATGAGAATGATGCTTTTTTTCGTTTCATGATGGATACTCTTTGGATAAAATCATCTTAAATATTCTTACAACATTCTTAGGTAAGGATCCAACCCAGCCTAATTTTAGCACGTAATACATGAAGCAAAGATTGGTGAAAGTTTTGCATTGCTTTGGGGTGATTGGCAATTTACAGGAAAAATTATCTAAAAATTGGGATTCTTAGGTTCAGTTGCCAAATTCCATGATGGTGATATTCTTAGCATATTCTATTTTTTGACCGATTTTATCATGGATATTTTTCAAATAGTATATTCTTATAAAAAAGCGTGTATAAAATGAGATGTTTGCCAAGAACTGCTAACAGGCATTAATTTTCATATGGATTTGTAGATTGATAAATGGACGAGGTGTAAATCTGTTATGTCAATTTTGAAGAATTTTTTGTAAACAGTTCATAATTTTTGATGAACTTTTGTCTATAATAACAACCAACTCCTCCCATCTTAAGATTTAAATGGATGAGAATTTATTTTATATTTTTATTGGGAATAGCGCAGCCAGTTACCATCACAGAATCTTTTTGCTGGAAAATACTTGCGGAGTTTGATGCAGGATTGTATCGCGACCAAGGTATGAGTGTCCAAAAGGTTGAATTTGCATTCACGCAAACAAGACGTTCTTCAAATTTAAAGCTCGTGATTCAAGATAACGAGGTCACAAATCATTAAGGATAAGATATGGATGGATAATGTATTTGGAGAGCAAAAAAAATTAAACTCACAGCTATTTCACAGTCGAGTTTATGATATTTTATGTTTCTGGTTTACCGGCTGGTTTTCAAAAATATATTTGAAATCTACACCCTTTTCTCACCGGGACCCTTTCCTACTGGAAAAATTAGCCAAAATATCGTACCAAGTGGAAAATTAGACTCCAATATTTCCCCACTGAAAATAACCAGACAAGCAAATCCTCACTGCAAAATATCATGCTATTTTTTCCATGCCAATTGAATTTTCTGGCTTGAAAACAATATAATTTGAATCCCCAGCCATAAATCATTACCCTGAGTACCAGGGATGAGCTGGAGTTTTTATAAGACACTTCGCTAATTGTTCATTTGAAGTAATAGAGATGACGCGTTCTTTAGAAAAAGTAACAAAATTGTTTTACTACGTGTTAACGACCGACCAAATTGAATAAGAGCTTGTAAAAACTCCAGCTTGTCCCGAGTATCAGAGGTTGAGAATATTTCAACCTCTGAAGACCAATAATAGAAATTCTATCGCCCATGTATCAATCTAATCACTGTAGAAAGAATCAAAGATGAAGAGCAAATATTACCATATTTATGTCTAGCAGACTGTATCAGTATGCATTTGTTTATTTACGAATTCCTCAGAAACCTCCAAGTATAATTGAAATGAGTTTTATTTGAAAAGAAATCTTTTACATGATCCCCAAATGTATAACAGTAATTACTAAACTTTGAATCGAAATAATAAACAGACTTTATGTTATGATTCTTTATCACTGACTCTTATCAAAAAGCATTGATGACATTTTTTAGTTGTGTTTTCAACGACAAGAATAAAAATATCAACTTTAACTTCATCCAAGATCTTGGATGGTCGTCATGGTTACTTTTGTCTTCGTTAATTGCGCGCTGAATAGAATCTGGATTGGTCGGCACAGCGTACGATTTCGACCTGTGCTTTTCACATCAATAAAACATCGGAATATCAACCCCCATCGAAATTTGGTTCGTTATTTTCCCCCCACTGGCTAGAAAAATCCTCACGGGTCTGTGAGAAGGGAGTGTCATTCTCAAATCAGAATGCAGTCCGCTTGCTTGGCTTGCGCTTGCACTCACTTTGCAAAAGCCGTAAGGTCCGATTTACATGACCCGTATAAATTCCTTTACAAAAAAAGGGGGTCCACTTGCTATTAAAGAACAACTTCCTGTCACAAGAAAACATGAAAAAAAAACAATGGTATTTTCTAAGAAAACATGGTTGGTCATGGTTACAGCAAATGCAAACTTGGTTTTAGATCTTGTAACGATACTTTTTTATTAATTTCTGTTTGGTTGCTTGCCCTGGATTAGCTGGAAAATCTTTGAATAATATGAGTTTGCACTTTCGTTCTCTAGGAAGACCAAGCTGACTAAGCTGTAACTTTAGAACTTTGTATGTATGAGAGGTAAAGATTTATCTTTCTGAAATTCAAAGCTTGGATATCCAGGCTAAAGATTGACGTAACCTTTTGTCATTTTCGTTATAAATTTGCAAATAATTTCTCGAGAACGTTCTATTTACCAAAACAAAAGTTTTACATTTATGGCCACTGATAATTATAACAGAAATAGTTTCTGCAACTTTTGTAGTCGGAATACCTGAACCATTTAGATATAACATTATCTGATATTCCGATGGTGGATTGGCGGGCGCCCACGCTAAAGCTCAATTTCCCATCGGAGAGAAATGATAGTCGGCCTTTGATGTGCCCCATCCGCAGTTGGGTTCAACAGCCCTTGCCCGTAAACCTAAAAATATTTCGGTTGGACCCGCTAATCCCCGAAAATGAGGGCTGGGTTACCAGACCTCCCACTGCAAAATTCTTGACGTGGTCTCGCAAAATTCCATAATGTGAATCTTCCAGATGTTGAAAATTTTCCCGACCTTCAGACCTTTAGCGTGTCGGATGAAAGTTTCACCATCTAGGTGTAAGATATAACACTGTATGACAGTTTCTTAGAGACAAGTTAGCTTTGAAGTCAAGGAATGCAACAAAGCACGTGTTTTAAGTGATTCAAACAGCAAAAGAAAATTATTTTCTTTATAAGAACAAACTATGTAAGATCATAAGACTTAGATGGCCAAAATGTTAAGAACAAGTTAAGAACACTTTACCAATTTCTTAGGAAAATGGACAAAAATACTCTCAAAATGGTGAAAATAAGAAAATGTTAAGAACGTTTTAGGCTTAAAACTCAAAAAGTTAAGAGCATCCGAAGGCTTCAAAAGTTTTGGATGTTGAAAAAAACGTGTAATCAACAATGTATAGTTAACAAAACAGTATGATCACGGGGCCATGAGAAAATTGTGGTAACTTAGTAACTTTTGATGAATTTCTTTTATTGAGTTTCACATACCATAGCGCTATTGTCGAACTTTGAAAAAAAAATTATATTTTCTTTGGAAGTAATGAGACGTACACAGGAAAAATTTTTCGTTCCAAGGTTGGAAATTCAATATTTTTGGGTTGGAAATTTTGGTTTTATAATTAAAGGTTGGAAATTTGAGCGATTACCTTAAGCTGATTTGGAAAACGTAAATAACCCATAAGTTTTGTAGAATAAACCAATGCCCTTGAAAAATCAAGTGAAAAAAAAAACAACGTAGAAATGACAATTTTCCAAGGCTGGTTGGAAAACATGACTTTTTGGGTGGGAAATTTTTATTTTCCAAATAGTTTGGGAGTTTAAAAAAAGGTCAAAAATCGATGTGAAGATACACATTTTTGTAAATTTGATACCTCGGGTTGAAAAACTAGACTTTTTGAGTCGGAAATTTGTGTTTCTCCCAAACAGATTGGAAAACGTTAAAAATCCATGTGGAAATTACATTTTTGTGAAATTGAGACTCTTTTTTGGAAAACTAGAATTTTTGGGTTGGAAATTTGTGTTTCTCGAAACATTCTGGAAAACGTTAAAAATCCATGTTGAAACTCTTTCGATTGGAAAACTAGACTTTTTGGGAAATTTGCCATCGAGCCTAGGCTAGCGAGTGACTGTTCACAAAAACAAAAACCTTGTTTAAGATCTCTTTTTCCACATCACATTGGCTTTTTTCCAACTGAATTTTAAAAAATTCAAACTTTGTTAAATTTGGATTTTGGCTTTTTTTCAACCTGGATTTTCGAAAATTCCAACCTTGTTTAGCTTGGATTTTGGCTTTTTTCCAACTGAATTTACAAAAATTCCAACCTTATTTGGTTTGGATTTTGGCTTTTTTCAACCTGGATTTTTGAAAATTCCAAGCCATGGAAAATGCAAAATTTCCATCCTTGGAGAGTGTCCCACATTTCCAGGTTAGATTTTCCATTGGATTTTATCTTTTTTCCAACTAAGAAAACTTGAAATTTCCGTCCTTGGAAATCGAAAATTTTTTCCTTTGTTAAAGACTCAAGCTTTCGTGAAAACAGAATTAAAAACAAGATCCAGAATTTTGTTTTGCTGTAACGTGCTTGGTCATGCATTGGTGGAAGAGAGGACAACAATTAACATTTCCTTATCGGTCACCACAGTATTTTTCTTCTTAGGGATCTTTTAGCATCTAGGACGGCGAATCGAAATAGGGCGTGAAGTAAATTTTAAAAGCAAATGTCAAATTTATCCGATTTTATCTAAATTTAATATCACATGGACAAATTTAAAATGTACTTAAGCTTTTGTAAATAAGTGATGTTATAATTCTCGATTTATATCATATAAGGGCGGGCCCGCAGCGGTTTGCGTAAATGCGTGAATGGGCTTTTTCACTTGCGTGAATGCATGAAAATTAAATATTAATATCGTGAATGCGTGAATTTTAGAAAAAGGTCCGCTGGGGGCCTCATATAAAACTATTTGTACTCTTACTTTACCAAAGAATTTTCAGTTCGTTTTGAGATTTGAAAACGTCCACGAATTACCCTATTAAAATTCACTATTCTCGTGAGAAAATTGACATGGAAAGAATAGTTTCTAGCTGCGATCCAGATATATTAATCCCTAAGGGCTTTCTTTTTTTTCAATCATGTCGTACTTTTTCAAAGTTACCGTCCTGGATGCAAAAGGTTCCTATTTGAAAAGTACCATGTGACACGAGATAACAATTAAAATGTTTGAGATATGTAATAAGTTTTTATCTAACTTTTGCCCCAAGTTGCTCAGATGGTATTTCTCCTCTCGCAAATCATAAAATAATTACGAACGTTAATTGGTTTTTATGGTAGCAATTAAAAAACATGGACATTAAAAAATTGTGTTTGAAAGAGCAGAATATACGTTTTGTTGTAAACGTTTTATGTAACCATTTTTCGTCCTTCTGTGTGTTATATTGTACTTTCGATGTAATCTACTTCGGACTAAATCTGGATGGCGCTGGTAAGTGGCACGGTGTAATAAATGGCAGACTCTGTTTTTGGTTTTGCTTGAGCACGTAGTAAATACAGTCTCTTTTTAAAGGTTTTGTTTTTAAATTAGAGTGATATCGTTTGTTTACTCCTCAATTTTGATTTGTAAGCTTTTTCACATTGGAGTGACACGGACGTGGAGCAATTTTGGTCAGCAAGAGGAAAAAACAACATTTTTTTTTTGCTTTTTATATCAGCATGATATAACAATAGGCAGACACTGTCCTGGTAATGAAATATTTGTCTGGTACCGTCAACTGCTCCAACTTGGGACTATCTTACGCAACATGGGACGGCAATTCCACCACCATTTCACCGAACCTCCAAAGTCATTTGATTTGAGTTCAATGAACCGCGTATTAAAAAATACACGATTTCTCTTTCACACCGAGTAGGGTTTTAAATCGAAATATGAAAAAAATCCGTAGTGGAAAAGACACACGAATGTGAGCGTTTGACGTCACTTGCGCGGCAAGTTACACACTTGCTATTTGTTGATCTCATCGGGCGGTAGGCGGTTAGGCGGCGGGCGTTCTCTAATTCTTCATTCGGCGTCCGGTCATTTTAAATGAAAACAAAAGTTAAAAAAGGGCGCGCTATCAGTGAAAGTTATCGTGACATGTTATGACAGAAAGTATGATTGATAAACTTGGTGGAGTTATCAAAACAAATTTGTTGTCAAAGACTCGGTCAAAGAGATTTAACAGTAAGCTCTAGTTTAGACGGCCGACTTTCTGCCCTGCCTATTCTAATTGTTAGAGTAGGCAAAAAGAGGGCACAAAGTTGGTTGTTAAAATCTTTGCTTGGAAAGGTTTGAAAGAAGACATTGCATTGACGTCAAAAGAGGGCTCTGCATCACTTTAGACAGCCCACTTTATGCCCTCTTTAATTCACAATTAGAATAGGCAGGTCAAAAAGTGGGCCATCTAAACTAGAGCTAAGTGAAAATACAGGCCAGATATCAACAAGTCCCATATTGCGTACACTCGTCCCAAGTTGGAGCAGTTGACGGTACCGTAGAGTCGTTTAATATCGACATGCGTCTTGTTATTTCGACATACAATCAAGGTCATAATATTTTGATAATTTTGGTTATTTTAACGTTTTTCAAGATTTAAAGTTCCGGCGAGAAAGTCGATTTTGGGCTATCTCTTTAATTTCATCGAATATTTCAATTCGGGAGGGGTTTGCAGACTTACAGGCTATATTCTGAGCCTTATTGGACTATTTTTGAACTTTTGAATGCTAAGATCCTAAGGTCGTAAGACTTAAGTCTAGCGTTAAAACTCAGAGTTAAAACTCTACCCTTCCAACCTACTTTAGAGCACTTACAAATCGCTTGTGGTTCAAAAACTTCCCGGTGTATTTCCCTTTTTTCTCAAATATTATGACCTTGATTGTAGCTATAGGCTGGTCTTCGAAATAAAAAATCAAACATAAACAAATACATACCAAAGTTATCAATCAATCACTAAATTGTACTCTCCCTATCACGTCACAGATTGTTGAAATGTAAGAAACGTGAAGTGGGTTTTTTTCGAAAAGAAAACTTTAAAGATGTAGTCACTAAAAACTAATTAGCATGCTTTCATTCAACGGAACGAAGATTCCAAATCAAAACAAGATTTTGCATGCGAGGAATTTTTTAGTAGACCTTTTTACCGTGAACCGAAAATAATAAAAAGAACCCGGTTTTCTTTTGAATTTAATGTGACCGCCATACTGGTCACCACGGCGTGCGGCCTCTTAGCACCTAGAGCGTGTGTTTTTGATAAATAAGGAAGGGGAAACCAGGCTAAGCGCGCGAATTATTTTCATCACGTGACTTGAAGCGTAATAAAGTTGTAAAATTTTAATGATGGACACGAGAAAGTTACGATGTAGCCTGGAAATCCAAGCGTTAAACTTTTTACACAGTTTATGATATTTTTGCTGCTTGTTTTAACGCTTGGCGCAGGTAACTCGCCTGCAGGGACATTTTTCCCTGCAATGCAGGTTCGGCCTGATTGGCCAGCTTTTGGCGTATTACTTAGCAGTACTTTCGCGCGCATTTTGATAATTTCGATGCGGGCGCATAATTTATGGAAAAAGCTGACTCTGCAGAAAAAGGAAAACAAATGAAAATGAAAACATAGATTCATTTCGAAACAAAATGGCTGTTGGCTGGAAGTCTAAATACATGTGGCTGATGTTTTGATGTGGTTTTTAGTAGTTTTGAAAGTCTTTAGAGCTTGTGAAAGAGTTTTTATGGTAAGTTGATTATGTGTGTTTGCCTGGGTTTCCAAAGTTCAGCAAGTCTGTCAACAAGGGTATTCACACACAGACTGTTTATAACATTCTGTGTCAGACTAATCTACCTGCACCAAGCTCTATAACTTTAGAACTTTGTTAGGTGAGGTATTTTTTGTTTTTTTTAAGATTATGAGCTTGGATTCCCAGGCTAGTTACGATGATGCGTTTCGTGTGCTGTGTAAAACTGCTTATAATTTGGCTGTTTTTTTTAATTGAAAGGATTGCAATGTTTATTGAACTTCTAGTTTGATGGATGAATTTGAATGATACCAAGAATTTCATTCAAGGTTTGTTTTGATTATTGTACAGATCCGGTGTCGACTTTAGAAGACACATGTCGATATTAGACGATTCTACGGTATATTTTTTGTTGCTTGTTTAACGCTTAGCAGGTTACTCGCCGCAGGGAGATTTTTCCCTGCTATTCAGGTTCAGTCTGATTGCAACCAAGCAAAAAGCTCTATAATTTTAGAACTTTGTATGTTGAGGTAGATTTTATTTTTTCTAAAATTTTGAGATTGGTTTCCAATGCTAGACTGATTCTTACTTTCTGATGCTCTCTAAAGTAATTATATAAGAACATAAGAACATGAAACAAAATGTTAATAACAAGTTAAGAACATTTTAAGGCTTTGTGGACACCCAACTTCTTAGGAAATTAGACAAAAATTCTCAAAAATGGTGAAAATAAGAACATGTTAGGAATATTTATAGGCTTAAAACCCGAAAAGTTAAGAACATCTGAAGGCTTAAAAAATTTTGGATGTTCTTATATAAAAACGCGTATTATTTAAAACCTCAGGTTTTATTTCATAAGGGGATGTTAGTGTTTTCGTGATGTGAATGTTTTGCAAAATTTTATCTTTTATCTTTTATACCTTTTTGCAGATAAGTCAAAATGCAATCGGCAAAAGAATGAAACTATTACAGTAAAAAGGATACAACGTGATGTTAAGAGTTTTCTTACGAGTATAACAACCATGAAGTTTACGGCTGCGTTGGCGGTTGGTCTCATTTGTTTTGGTTTGACCTTCTACACGTATATATCACTCAAAAATGTGCCACATATACCTTCGAATACAATTGAGTCGATTCAAAGACACCTAGAAATATTGACATCTGATCAAAAGCACCATGGCGAATCTGTACAAACACTTCTCAACGGTTTGGAAAGTTTGAAAAATACCATAAACGAGTTGAAATCATCAGCTAGGGATGAAGCACCCTCAATGAAAGAACAAGTTGGTGACGAGATAAAGCGTGCTTTGGAGGAAAACTTCAACAAATTCAACCAACAAAACAAAGATGTTAAAACACAGGAAAACCCTGCAGATAAAACAATACACAAACGAGGTTTAGAGAAGCTGTCTTTAGACTTGGACGAGGTTGAGCAATTACCAAAGCCTTTGGATTCAGAGATGAACGAACGTTGGATTGTGGTGACCAGCATTTTCAAACCAACAGAGGATATCAAGAAGTTGGCAAAGATTCCAGGCTGGAAAATGGTAGTGGTTGGAGACACTAAATCACCTAAAGAATACAAGTAAGATATTCAAATATTTTTTGTAAGGCAGGAAATAAGGGATAAAAGATGTGTTTTATCACCAGACCTCTGGAAAATGTAGGATTAAACTTTACAAAACCTCGTTCCTAAAATCTGACTTGGAATTCACAGAATTTACAAAGAATTATAACAAGTCTGATCCATAAGAACCAGAAGTGTGTACATTTTTATAAAACGTTAATGAGAAAGGAAATGTTATTCAAAGTAATATCTCGATGGAAAGATAAGGTGAAATTTTTTCCGCACAAAGCATTGTGGGCAATATTCGGGGATCAAATCTGAGTTTTCACGTTAAGCCGATATCGTCTATTGCAAGTGGTTTGATAAACCTTGAAGAACTTTCAAATAGTTTATAAATAAAGATGAAAAAGTAGGATCTTTTTCTACTGGATCAAATAGTTTTTTTTACATCTTTCGATTTTAATCTCATCCATCTCCTTATCACCAAAGGGTGGACAATGTAGTTTTCCTCAGTATTGCCGATCAAGAAAACTCTGGTTTCGAAACAGCAAAATATCTCACATACGGTTGTTACCAACGTAAAAACATGGGATATCTTTACGCTATACGACACGGCGCGCGATACATCTACGACACAGACGACGATAATCATCCTTACGGCGGACAAGTCGTTTTTGATGAGATGAAGCAAACGAAATCGTACCTCATGTACGACGGTGGTTCTGAGCGACACCATTATAACACATTCGCACATTTCGGTCAAAGCACGTTATGGCCACGTGGCTTTCCATTAGATCGAATCGATAAAGATCCCATGCGTCGGTATAAGACATGCTCCAATACACGCCCTCTTGTACAACAGGGCGTCGTGGACGGTGATCCCGATTTAGACGCCATCCAACGCTTAACACGAAAAGACGCGTCAGCTAAATTTGTTGTTTACTTCGATAAAGAAGCACCGCCCGTTGTTTTACCGCCCAAATCGTTCGCCCCTTACAACAGTCAAAACACCTTTCAACATTATGATATTTTCTTCGCCTTACTCCTTCCTATCACTGTCACCTTCCGCGTCAACGATATTTGGAGAAGTTATATTGCACAACGTTTGATGTGGGACATTGGCGGCCACCTGGCGTATTTCCCGCCCAACGCCTATCAGGATCGAACTCCCCATAATTTCTTAAAAGACTTTTACGAAGAAGACGACCTTTATAGATTAACAAATCCTTTAACTGAATTTCTCTTAAAATGGGATTCAAAGAACAGCAATATGGTTGAGCGACATTTTGAAATCATTAAAGAATTATATAAGCTTGATATTCTTGGACCACGTGATGTACGTTTAGCACGTGCTTGGGCACGTGATCTGAGAAGGATTGGATACAAACCACCCAAAATGCAACAGTCACAAGTAGTATGTGAGCAAGAATCGAAGGAGTTTTATCCGAAAGAAATGCCAACATTGATGAATCGTATAGGACAAAAGACAGTCAATGTTATCGAGATTGCAAAAAAGATACAATTGACTAAGGAAAGAGAAAGAGACTCTGAAAAATAAACAATCTTAAGTAACTGATACTTGTCGTCTTAGGGAAATATTATAGGTAGAAATTTTTGGGACTTTTTTCTAGTATGATTTAACCAGTAGGTTTTGTTTTTACGCATCATGGAATTTATTGACTGTCGAAATTTGTAGCCGGGTTAATTGGCCCAGCTAGCTTTAGCGTACTGGGCCTTTCATTAGCATTCTGCCCGATGTCAGTGTGTAACAATTTACTAGGCGATACGCGTTTTCAAACACAGCACAGGCTAGTACATATTGTGAACGATTTGATTGGCTGTTAGAACATGATTGACAGAGTAAAAAACAATTGAAATCGTCTTTATTGGTTAAAAACATAAAAGGAGAAAATACAATTAACTATTAAAACTATAAGAATATAACAGATGTAGTACGTTTTAAGAAAAACAATGTGATTTACACAGAAATAACCGTAACAAACCTTCTTCTCTTTAGGAAGATGTTCTTTTAAAAAAAAGTTGTTTTTAAATTTCTCTATCATGTGAACAGTTCAGTTGTTCACGTGTTAGGAAAAAAACTAACATCTCTGTATATAAGATTAAGTATTATGAATTATTTCTCATTGTTGTAAATAAGAGATAGCCGAATGGTCTAAGGCGTCTATGGCTAGTGTCAGCGGCTCCCGGTTCAAATCCCCTCTGCTACACTCAAGTCTTGTTCAATTCATATTTTTATTCGCTGGGCCTTCATGCCCTCTGGGCTTCTTGTTTATTATTGAAGCACATCCAAAAATTTTATTTGATCAAAAATATTCTTATATTTATCGGTCTTTTGAGTTTCGAATATTAAACATGCCAGCTGAACAAGACAAACAAATGAAAAATGAAAATTGGCGATTTAAAATGAGAAAACATTTCGAAAATATATTATCATCAACCAAAAAATTAACAAAGAAAAATAATTTTAAGTTTGAAAAATCATGAAAAAAAAATATAATAATAAGTTTGACACACATTTTGATAAATACACACGCAAAGTTGAACTAAATGAATTTGAAAATATCTTCCTTATGCTGACATAATCATTTCTGTTGATGGAGGGGTTGCTGGTCGTAAGATTTGGCTTATGTTCTGAAAAAAAAAAATTGAACAAAAAAGTAAATTTAATTTTTTCCCATGTGTTAAGTGGCGTTGTATTTCGTAACTACCCCAAGTTAGACCTTCTTTCGAGGTATGGGTTTTTAAAAGTGAATATGAAGTCTGAAGCCGGCTTCTCAAAGGTCTGGCAGAACAGTGGGAGTTGTTGAATAAGAAGAGAGAATGTTGGGAGGATGGGTGGTAAAATCAATGAAGGATACCGGAAAACACATTTTTGACACCCGCGAAATATTTCTAAAAATTCGAAGCAGAAATGGGAAGGAAAGGCACATTATAGACCGATTCGATTAAATCCAGTTAGGGACTATCTTCAAATAAACCCCAAGCAAGCAGTCTGTTCCTAACTGACAAAAATTTCACCCACGAAACAAAAAAACTATGCGCAGGTCCAAATGGGAAATATTTGAAGAATTGGAGCCATGATGATGTTACTAAATCATCCTGTACATATTCTTTCTACCACTTCTTAGAAAAAATGGTTGATCGTGGGTAAAAATGACGTCACACGGAATCGGTCTGTTTAAATATAGTTACATTGCTTTTGAAGTCTTGATTTGATTGGATGATATCGACCATAGTTGGATGTTCATACAAGGATTTCAAAGGTGCTTTTTCTTCTGATGAATAACCCAACTCTTCATAAACTTCAATTAATGTCTCCTAAAAATATTTTAGAACCATTTCACATAGTGAATTTAGGGGCTGTCTTAAAGAGATGAAAGGGAGTAGAATGATTCAGCGTGTTATCTAAAAATGATTTTCTCGACAAGAAAGGGGTATGATCCCTCCTTGAAAAGCTCATTCGGTTGCAATCAAAGGGTTGACTATACCTACCGTTTTGCACGTTTATTTGTAGTGAGTCATTTTATCCTAGAAAGCTCGAGCCTTTCATGTAGCTCACAAGCAGGGATTTATAGGGTTATCTATAAAAGCCTCATGAGGTTATAAGATCTTGTTGGTAAAATACCTTTAATTTGATGATAGTATTTGATTGGTCGATATCGAACCGATTGTTTCCTCCATGACTTCTTTTACCATGCGTAAATACCTGTCCATTTAAAAATGAAGAACGAGTTAAAAGTCTGTTTGAGAAAATAAGAGGCGGGGAAAAGTTGGTGTTCAAGAACGATAAGTTTATTGGCCGGGAAGAGTCATTTAAATCTCTGGGTTTTAATCCAATAAATGGATACTAAAAAAAATTAGACGGTCTAGAACGGTGGGGGTCTTTAAATGGTGGAAAAGTTTATTGCAAATATGAAACTCAAGCAAACCACTCTCAAAAAGACTTGTTTCAAAAGGGGGGCATGTAGCGGGCTGATGGAAAGTGCATTGTAAGATGAGCAACATTTAAATGAAATGAAAAGACAAACCATGATCCATTGGTCCATAGTGATCTCCAAATCAACTTCATTTTCTTCTTCTTCTTCGACTTCACTTTCGTTTTCTGGTTGATCAAGCTACAAAATAAGATAGATGGTACTTGACTAAATACGCAAGATCTTATATTATACTAAATTCGTAGCTTTTCCCTCCAAAATGATTGCTTTTTAGCGAGTTACTCGTTAATTGCATGGTTGTCTCTATATCATGAAATTGATAGTCAGCAAATTTTAATGTTAAAAATGTTGAGTCTGTTTAGCAGTGTGACGGAGGTTGTTAATGTTTTTGCCTTATTCTACAAGGCACCTCCTGAATGTTCTAATTCTTCAATTGTCAATATATTAGATATAGTCGAGATTCTACGTTGATAGCCAAGTAATATAGAACTTTTAATGATCTATGAACTAAACCAAAGAAGCGGGAATTCGATTCTGGAACTCTTGACAAAGACCACTTGGTCACCGCTCTGAAGAAGTGGAAAAAACCGCTCATACCTCTGGTATCTTTTGCTGAAGGTACTTGGGGAAGGTGGAGAAAGTATCCGTGATCAAACACAGGGCCTGGTGAAGACCGATCAATGGATCGTCATGCTTCGTGAAATACAACAACTAGAAAGATGAAGAGAGAAGAGGTTAACACGTTCATTACCGACGCCTTTTTTAAATCCGGAAAAATGACCCATTATATCTTCGTCGAATTTTGATATTCAGGGGAGTTTCACGTTGGTTTCTTTATGCATTTTACAGTATTTTACGTAGATTTTAAAACTGCAAATAAGTCCAGGAACAGTTTCTGAATCAAAAGTTATGGCCATTTGAAGTACCCTTTCTTCTGAAAAGTTACAGAAGAGACCTTGGGGAACCTTGAGTCAGCATTCCCATAGGCTCTTAGTAACACGTGGGTGATATGAAACACTAATTGTTTTACGTACCATATCCAGATAATTGAGAAGGTCTCCTTCACTTGATTCCAGCGCAAAGATATCGAAAAACATCTAAGATGATCAAATAAAAACTTTTCAGATTCATATATTTACGCAAAGTGACCTTGGATTTTACTGTTAAACAAAAAAAAGTGGATTTTTTAAAGGTAGCATTACTTGATGCAAAATTTTCCGTTTTAATATTTTTTCACCATCTTTTATTAGGGCACCACTTTCAAAAAATCTCCGATCAAAGATTTTGCTTGACCGTGTCCAGGGTATGTAACGGTCATTGGTTAAGTTAGAATTTTTAAAGTTGTGGTTCATGGTGTGTATATAACGAATAGAAAATGAAAAACAAAATGAATAAGTTAAGTGAACATACATTTTTGAGGTGTTGTAAACGATCGAATCCGTCGGTATGTTCACTTGATCGATGTTCATCTATCCAGATCTCACTCTTCAAGAAATGAAATGTAGAAACTTTAAAGATCAGACATTTATACACGATAATGATTGTTGCTGTGGAAAGGAATTATTATAATTCATGGTAATCTATTTGACTACAAGAAAATATTTTCCATCAAAGGCATCAAAGGGGTATTTCGACTGGTCCTCCCCGCGTGGGACTACTTCTGACTACTTTGCTTTTGGTTCTTTGATGACGCTGTGTCCACTTAATTCCGTCCTTCAGTCCATTAAAAAGACTTAGGTGGTCCTCAAGCTAAGGTTCATAGTAGGCTCAAAAAAGATGACATCATAAAACAGTGAAATCTTATTACGAGACCCTTACCATTAAATAATCCTCTCGTGTGATCATACCAATGCTAGCTTCGTCACGTGATTTAAAAGCGTTCAGTGATTGGTGCAAATCACGATGTGTGGGTTCAGGGTATGGTTTTGAGAGATGAATAAGGAATGATTTCCAATTGATGTATTCGTTATTGATGGAGATGGCTTGCGTGATTTCTTCAAGCTGGTAAAAAAGATGATTCATTCAAACAGTAAAGTTGAGACACTTGGTTTTGTAGGACAATTTGATTCTGGTACTTGATGCAACTAATATATTCTACTTTATTCACAGAATGTCTCGAGAAACTTTCTCCTGTTTAAACAAAGAATCAACAATATATTGTAGCTATTTTTTTAGGAAAGGATTTAGCTGCTTTAGATTACCTGCTGGGAAGTGATGTTTTGCCAAACTTCAGGTAATGCTTCTGATCCAACCTTTAAAAAAAGTATTTAAATTTTATATTCCGACGTCCAATGTCCAATCAATCAGAAAAAATATTTTTGGCTGGAGAAAGGACTTCTTATATTTTGGATAGTACTGTTATTTAATCTTGCTCAAAAAACAGAGTAACTTCAACTGAAGACGAACAAAGATTGTTCCATTAAAAAACCATACATTGAAAAAAATTCTTCTCGTCCCTAAAAGTGAGGGTGGACGAACTAAAATCAGTAATAACTTTTCACCCCATTGGAAAAATGAAAAAACACCCCCTGGAAACTTTTCTCAGATTCCCTCTGGGTTCGTCCACCCCCTGTATGGATATAAAATGGAATGGCCCAATTTAAATGACATCCAGGTAGGATCAAAGCAGGAGGTTGAATGATATCATATGATGACATTGACTAAATAATCGAGAAAATAGTCACCAGTTATCAAACTCTAAGAGAAACATACTTACAGTTAAAGAGGGTAGACTTAGCATGACATCATTAAACATTTTGACAGAAACCATTGCAACTGGAGCAATTTGGCGGAACTGGAAAAATTAAGTAATTTTACAAACAATTACAATTACAATTAGTCTTTTTTTGGCATTGGGCTCTACTGATAATTAGAGTTCCGAGATTTAAACTTTGTTCGAGAAAAGGGACATTTAAAAAAAATCTACACGATTAATAATCGACTGAGTTTACTGACTTGTTTATTGAGAGCTTCAATTTGTAGACAGGTGAAAGTTATGGGCGTTAAATCTTCTGTTGGAGGCGGCGTTAAAGGCGGTGTGGGCGTTTTGAAGACATGCAAATCCTAAAAAACGAACCATTGAAATAATTGATCAGAAAAAATTACAGCCGCAATAAAGAACCATGTTTAATATAATGGGCCAGACAAAAACTTTATCCCCCGTTTGCGATTTGAGGAGGCCATTTTTTGTTCAGGAAGGTGAGGTGGTTCCTTTGAAAAACCTGGAAAATCTAGGGTCAGTGAAATTTCTTGCAAAAATCATGTTAGCTTTGCTTGCTTTCAATGCAAAAACTTTATGATAAAAATAACTATATAAATCAGGAGGCTTCAAAGTACCACTGTAACAAAATTGAAATTTGTAACTCAAAAGGATAATAAATTTATCATTATTTTCTTCTTTAATTGGTCAGCCTAAGCTGAGCATTCAAATAGGTAAAATTTTCTTCCATCAGCATCATAAGACGACAAAAAAAAAATCCGATTTCCCGATCGATCTCACTTTGATTTCTAAACTTTCTTCCGATCGGGTTAACTTTTTGGGTACTTTTAGCGTGCGTTGTTTATCATAATGTGGTGTTTCAAGATGGCGGCTAAAGCGATAAGTCAGATGTGTGAGTCAGTGTTGTACCAAAGTATTTCCAGTGTAAATCTGTTGCAAGCTTCAATTTCTGTCATTTATTTTTTTAACTCGGCAAATCAAACACATGATTTTCATCTAGGGGATTCTTTTTCTACATCTTTTGAAGGTTTAAAGCCGTTTGCTCAAGTTTTTGTTTATGTTGAATTTTCTGATACTTTTTATTGCTGTTTTTATTAGTTTTTGCAATAAAAACATATTTTTCTTGTTTCCTCTAGGTGTGATTGATGGTGTTATAATGTTATTGGAATTTGATAAAGTTTACAAAAAAAAATTGGATAAAGCCTGGATGCAATCGTGCTTTTTTAGACTTGGTTTGGAAGTGTTTGATAAGGCGAATCGCAAAAAATTATTTGGTTCCCGTCATTTTTTTTTTAAAGTGGGGGTCATTCGGTCGGTCGGTCGGTCGAAAATATTTTTCTTTTAAGAAGCAGCTACCGGTATACATCTTGTTGAAAGGGAATCCGTGTGGACTGATCCGAAATTAAGAAATGGAGAAACCGTGGATAAACTGGTTTTCGGTTTACTCTCCATTAGCATGCGGCTCGCTACTACTTCGATTTGAAAACTTGTAAACACAAAGCGTGCAGAGGTTGACATTGGAAATCCAGCAAAGCAGCGGAAAAGCTTTCCGACTCTCCAACTCTACCTGCTGACCGTAAATCAGGGTTGGTCAGATGACGGGAACCAAATGATGACATCACATCTCCTATTATTGGACTTGCAAAATTATGACAAATGGTCTTTGAAATTTGATCAATTATATTAATATTAATGTATACAGTTCTTGTTGAAATTGATCAAACTATTTTTCACGCAGTTCCGTACGCAGATTGTGTTTTTCTAACCTTTTCTAACCTTGGCGCACGTTTTGACTGAATGATGGAATGGAATGAATGGCGATAATAGTTTATACATATCTCTTATCAGACTTGCAGAAAGCGGACTGCAGAAAGTTATGAAAAATAGTTTCTAGAATTTAATGAATTATACCTCAAGTTACACAACATGCACACTCTCGTCACAACTTGCACAGTCATAACAAACAGATCCATCTGGTCTTCATTTAACATTGTTTTAAAGTTTAAAAAACACTGCCAGTGCTTGGCACAGAAGAGAGGACTCCCAGTTGAAATTAATTGCTACTCCGCTGCCCTGTTGAATTTATTTATCATGGTCGTGTGTTTATTCTGTCAAGACGGTAAAGCGATCGCCCAAATTCATAGAACAATCAAAAGGGAGTTTAAAGCAAAATGGGGGAAAAATGAGCTTCCCTGAATAGTTATGAATTTTAAGTTTTGCTTTAGATTATCATTTGCGACCAGCCAGCAAAGTCTTCAAGATGGTTGTGTGCATGTTGTGTAACTTGACGGTACTAAACTACAAAATTTATTTACGAAGACTGGATGTAAATTACCTTAAAGGAAGAAATTTTGGCGGAAAGAAAATTTAGCGGATTTGGCGGATTTGGCTGAAATCCGCCAAATTAAGTTCCCGCCAAAATTTCTTTTTTCCGCCATCCGCCAAATTAAATTCCCGCCAAATTAAACATTTTGAAAATATGATCTCTTTTAAGGTGTTTTTGCTATTTTTTCGCTGTTTTGACGCCATCTTAAGGTTAAATTTTTAAGCGACCGCCAAATTAAATTCCCGCCAAATTTAGTTTTTTCGTCCATCCGCCAAATTTTAAATTCCCTCTGAAAAAACTTTTTTGGCCATCCGCCAAATTAAATTCCCGCCAAAATTTCTTCCTTTAAGGTATGTTTTTCTGACCTTGCCAAATTATGGCTTTGACTGAATAGCAGTCAGTTTTTACGTACTCATTGGCCTTGCAGACAACTGACAAATGGTTTCTGTAATTTGACCAAAGTCTACCAAAATACAGTTCTTGTTGAAATGTTATAAATATGAACTACGTTTTGCAAAGATTTTGATGCAAATTGTGTTTTTCTGGAGTTTGTGCTTTGTGACTTAAAGTTTGTAGCTTGTTAGTTTAAAGTGTTATTGGAGTTTTATCAAGTAAAACAAAAAGTACAATTTCTATGTATATTTGATGGATATCTTTATTTTGGTTCTGACGTTTTGGCAATTTGCTTATTTATTTCTAGATAACACTTTGGTCAGATATGGATATTGTCTACATCCAACAGAAGAAAATGTATCATAACTGACTGGAATGAAATTAACAAAAAGTTTTAATTACACTATGTTTCTCTTTTATTTTATAGTAATGAACTATAGCCTAGCTTAATCGTTTGATGTCGTAGAAACAGTGCTACAATGCTAAAGAGAAGTATACTTTGATCTTCTCGTGGGGGGGGGTTGGAGAACCTCTCAGGCTTGTTTTTAATAATTTAAATCAAGTTATCAAATGTTTCACATTTTGTACATTATTCAACATTTTTAGTCTACTCTGTTTCAGTACATCTCTTACATCTGTTAACCCACTTATTAAAGCTATCTAGCTAAGCTCTATTGGCTGACCTTCCAGCCTCGGCTGGTTTATTTTTATCTTCATTTTCTAATATTTTAGAAATAGCTTTTCTCAGAAATTATAATGCTCTGAATTATCTTTTACAACAATATATAGTAGGTTAGAATTTAAGAACAAGTCGGGAAATGGCAAGCAAAACAAAACAAGTGATACTTTTATGGACCTACCTGGTTATGCATTTAACACATATAATTGATATCTACGTGAGCATGACCGTTAAACAATCATTCACAACACAAATAGTGACGATCTATTAAAATTAGTCGTTTGTTTCTTATAAAAAAAACGTTTAGAAACCAAAATTTCATGCCCTTGAAATATTCTTTCATATTCAAGACTTCGTGAGCAAGAAATACATCTATCTCATCAAAAAATTAAGTAATTTGGCTAAGAACATTGATGTATCCTTATTAATAGCGATTCTTATAGATAAACATGCGTTTTTTAGCTAAAAAATTCTTTTTTTACTAAAATCTGCTTGAGCCATCTTTTACCTACTTTCATGCAAAAATTCAGAAAAAAACAATGATCCAATATTTCACAAAGTCCAAAAACCCTTTTTAGCCGTTTTTTGGCTCAAATTTGACCAATTTTTTTTTCTTCCGAAAATCGGGCTCCGACACATTCAAGGGTTTATAGTTATGCATCTTTGTGCAAAAAAACAGAAAGGATGAAAGAGCTAATCTCGAGAAAAGCTAATACCTAAGTAATTGATAATGTGCTTATAAAAAATATCGAATTTGGGCAGTTTTTCTATAAAAACACGCCAAGCAACCAAAATTGCATGTTTAAACACACATATTATTCAAAAGTAAGCCCTCATGAGCAAAAAAAACATCTACCTCATAAAAAAATTGAGTAATTTGAATAAGAACATTGATGTATGCTTATTAATAGTGATTCTTATAGATAAACATACGTTTTTTGAGCCAACAAAATTTTTTTGCAAAAATCTGCTTGAGCCATCTTTTACCTATGATGGTACCCTACTTTCATGCAAAAATTCAGAAACAATTAATGATCCAATTTTTCACAAAGTACAAAAAACCCGTTTTTTAGCCGTTTTTTGGCTCAAATTTGCCCCCCAAATTTTTTTTTTCGAAAATCAGGCTCCGTCACATTTTGGCCACCACCATTTTGCACCTTTATACCAAAAATCAAAAGATTCCTATGATTCAATCCTGAGAAAAGTTGGTAACAGACGAACGAACGGACGGACGAACAAACATAGGTTAATTTATAGGACCTCCACCGGGGTAGGTCCAAAAAGGTGCACACTCAAAGCAAATAGACTTTATAGGATTTTTAATTGTCCAATGCTTGTAAAACTACGAACGGATAGTGACCTAAAAACATTACTATTTGGATTTAACTGGTAGAATTTGGGTGGAAAGTAGTTCACTAACCACATCGATAAAGAAGACTTTATCTTCGAGGATGGAGGCGTCTTGTAATTGTGTTTCATTCTCGATGGCTTGTCTGATCACCTCACACATCTTGTCAATGCTGCAAAGGAAGACGGGAAACATTTGTCAATAACTTACTCCAATGTCGTTCATTCTAAACATCCACCAGTCTGGTTATATATAAGAAACTTTTTTCGCTAGAGGATGAGCAGAAGCCTAGGTTACTTGAATTGAAATTTTTATTTAAAATAAATAAGTCGACTCAAA
Source organism: Clytia hemisphaerica (assembly GCF_902728285.1). NCBI lineage: Eukaryota > Metazoa > Cnidaria > Hydrozoa > Leptothecata > Clytiidae > Clytia > Clytia hemisphaerica. The sequence continues at coordinate 345,870 of NW_027104615.1, forward strand.
TTGATATAAGTTTGAACGAGTTTTTGTCATTGCTGATTGACTATTTTTGCTTTTTGGTGGAACTTGGTAACAAGAAAACAAAGTGAAACCTTTTTCCTTTGTCCTGCAACATCAGAAAGAGAAAATAAATATCTGCCGAGGAAAAAGAAATTCAAGCGTTTCGAGAGATAGACGGTTTCCAGTCTTGTAACTTCACTTCGTAGAAAGTTTTTGCTAGCAGAAAAATTAAAAAGAAATCGAGAATGAAATGACAACCTTTCCATTTCTTGTAAGAATCTTGCACCCAACCAATTATCAAGATCTAAGTATGTGTCTTCTGCTTTCTCCTAAAAAAAAACAGGATATAAATATTCAAAGAAAAAGAGCTTCGGTAAATAACTGAATGGTGCGCTTAGAGGTTTTGTTTTTAAATAAGGGTGATATCGTTTGCTTATTCATCAATTTTAATTTATAAGCTTTTTCACATTAGATTAACACAGATGTGGAGTAAGATTGGTCAGAAAGAAGAAAAGAAAAACATTTTTTGCTTATATCAGCATAATATAACAATAGGGAGACACTGTCTTTATATGAAATATGTGTCTGATATGAAACGGGAATACTTATGAAAAAATAAAACCTTTTTAACATAACTAGTAAGTTTTTTCTGAAGATCTAGCCAGGATATTAAAGCTACCAACTGTTTTGATCATTTTAATGTTTCTATTGTTTATAGGCTAGTGTAGAATCTTCCATGTAGGATCTGAGTTTTGCAGCCAGTGTGGTTTTCATAAAAGTGCTGGATCAATGGAACATTTACTGACAAAAGTTGAAAATGCAAGACGCGAAAACAAAGAATTTGCTAGATTCAATCCACCATCCGAAATACGGTACCCTCTATGTTGAGGTCTTTTTCGGGAAAGGTGACACCCTGGATTTTTTCCCTTTAAAAGACCGAACCACCCTGGATTTTTCCTCCTCAACATAGGGGGTGCAGACTTTTTCTGGAATAGCCCATTATTGAATTCATAATATCGATTAAGAAAGACCAACCGGTAAACTAGAAACAACAAAATGAAATAGGGCCTGGATATCTAGACTGCTGAAGATCGAAAGTGGTGATACGAGAATAAAATAAGAAAAAAAAGAATTTACCTTAAGTTTTTTAATGACATTGCTGGCATGAGTTTTGACAGCTTCAAGTCGACTTTGTAAACCAACTCCTGCAAAGAGAAATGCAAATTAAGTATTTCAAAATTATGTATTTCGCATATTAACACTACAGTAGCGAGTTTATGGATTTGCTCTTTTGAAGACGGTAGAGTGACTGAAGCGATTTTGAATAACCCGCACTTCTGACCCGCAAAATGGAAGACGGTAAAAGTGCTGATTTACCATCATCCTCAGTTGGTCAGGATTTAGACAAATTAGAACCTTACCGTTTCCATCGCAGAAAAACACACCATACATAAACTCGGTAGTGCATCCCGAATGAAGCGGGTAGCTTTTTAATAAATATTTTGGAAAATCTTAAAAACTTAAAAACTCATTTCCGGAAATAATAATGCTATACAAGTTCGCAGGCCACCGTGCGAGCACATGGGCCTCTATGAACCGCTCTTTGTTCGGTTTACAATTTTCTTAAGATAGAGTTTTTTCCTAGGGCTCCCCCTGACTTTGAATTTAAAGTTTGCATCCTTTAGTGACGTGTTCATTTCTTGGGCTTTCATACACCACTCTTTGATTGGCTTCCTTTCACTTTTCGTAAGATCTTCTGTCACACGGAAGTGCAATCTTTCTCCTTTAGTGATTGCTCTTAACACTGTATTTTTGTCTTCTTCGTTTGCAAATCGGACTTTAATTGGTCGATAGCGTTTTTCATCTTCCTTTTCCTTCGAAAATTTTCCGATTCTTTGAGTTTCTTCAATCTTTATATTCCTTAAGCTTAGTTTCTTAGGTAAGACTTTTTCATTTAGATATTCTTCGTCGTAGATTTTGGTTGACTCCTCTGAATCTTCAGTGGATTCGTCAACACCATGAAGAATTAGGTTGCACGCCGTGGATTGAATCTGTCGTTCCTCCTGTTTTTCCCTTCGAAGTACGTTTTCTATGTTTGTCTCGATTTACCTCGACGCGACTGCTGCGTAGCTTTGTGATCTATTTTCTCCTTTCTTCTCAATGATGTCTTCCATCTTCTTTTCGATCGTTGCCATTCATTGTATTAACGTCTTTGGACTTTAGTTGAGTGATTTCTACGTCCTGGGCTTTCATTATATTTTCGCAAGCTTTTATCTCCTTTCGGAATCCTGAAACTGTTGATGTTTCACATGAATTGACCCGTTCCAATAGATCAGGGGTGATCACGACACAGTTTTGACAGAAAAAAGCTCTCGATTTGTATGTTAGACATAACTGGATTTGATAGATGAGGAGCTTTGAACAAATGTAGTGTACGATTCGATTGCACTTTTTACATTCAAGTGTGTCTTTGGAAATGTAACAGGAATTCTGATTTGAGTATAAATTAGTTTCTTTTCAATACATTCAATTAATAGCCTGATACAGAAAATCAAGAAAATAATTAAAAAAGCGTAACTAATTTATTACGCCACGGACATCACTTGCCTCGTATTCAAACAATTTCCATGGTGAATATGTCCCTTGAGACATCAAATGATTTTCTTATGAATATACAGTAGTTTTAATAAAATCTGCTGGGAGTTAATCACCATGGCAATAATTTCAAAACGAGGCAAGTGATGTTCGTAATGTAATTTATGAAAAGGTCTATTGGAAAGGGTTTGGTGCCCCTGTTGTCCCCTTGTTTTTATGGGACTGAAAAAGAGTGTACCTTCGACATTGACAGCATGTTTATACTCCTTCTTCATTTTGTCATGTAAAAGTTGTTTGGCTTTATCCTCTTCGTTCATTGGGTCGATAGTGTTCATGCTTGGTACTGTTGTTGAAAAGAAATGATAAACTTGGTTAACGGTTTTATTTTCCGTGTTTCCGTTTCATATCAGACACATATTTCATATTAGGACAGTGTCTGCCTGTTGTTATATTATGCTGATATAAGTAAAAATTGTTTCTCTTTTCCATTTTCTGACCAATCTTGCTCTACATCCGTGTCAATCCAATGTGAAAAAGCTTGTGAATTAGAAGTAATGAGCAAGCAAACGATATCACCCTTATTTAAAAACAAAACCTTTAAAAACTCCTTTTAAAAGTCCTTCGTTGAGTCATCCCATTCCATATCCCTTCGATGCATATGTATCTATACACGGGGATTAATGAAATTACTCAGGGGGTTCCCGAAGAAGAAATTCCAGGAGGTCCAAAAAATCCTTTTGTATTTTTTTCAGGGAATTTGATTTGATGTTATTTTTCGAAGGTGTTGGATGATCAAGCATCGTGTACCTTTTTTCTCTCTTTCCAGGAAAAAAATGATAAGCACGGAATCCCTGGCTTATGGCGTTAACACCTTCAGACTATTCAGCCACCCCCTCCACCATAGTTTAACATCGTTGACGTGAATAATTTGTATCTTTCCCTTTCATCACTCTTCTCTGAATTTTCCATTTTCCTCCTTCGTTTTTTGTTTGTAAAAACTAAAACTTTTAGCACTTCTATTTTTCTTTTTACAGTATCTTCGTCATAATTTCCTTCGTTTTGAGCATAAAACTCCTACTCTTAGTACATAAGACATAAAAGCCTTTTTACAGTTTTCTTTTGATAACTCTTTGTTGTTCATTCACGTATGTTGAAGCCATAAGAGAAAACCATTGTTTCAGTACCAATTCTCGTTCAAGAACAAATTTAATCTTATACACTTTCGCGAGCCTCGTTTCACAGAGCTAAAAAGTCATCTATCTTAACTAAAGAAGGGGATATTTCAAACGGGTTGAGTTTAACCCTTGTGGAAAATTTGATCACTTAAAGGAAAGCAAAATGAGGCTGTTCTACCATTCTGCCATTATGCTACCCATCTCCATATTAGGTATCATTGGAAATAGTTTATCTCTATTTTGCATTTTGAAAACATATCATAGAGGCGTTCAACGAGTATCAGATAGACTTTTATTGGCATTGGTGATATGCGATTTATTGACGTGTCTACTTATATTACCAGCTAAAAGCGTCGTATATTTTGCTACACCTAGTATGACAATCAAACCTGTTTTTGTGCTCTATTTAGACGCCCTTAACGGTTATTGGACAAACACTTTAATCCTAGCTATTGCTTTGAATCGCTTCATCCATATCAAATACCCTTTTTCATACAATGGTATCGTTACGGAATCAAGAACTAATATGTTGATCATTTTCATTGAGATCTCGGGACCCATTATAACAGCTTTCGTCTTCTTAGTTGATATTGGCGTCTTTGGTATCTCAAGTTCAATTATATGCACTGCACAGTATTCTGTTCTCATTATATTCTATGTGTTGATCATAAAAGAATCTCGTGCCTCCGGAAGAAGGGTTCGAGGTAGAGGTAGGGTCAATAAAGGGCGTGGAACTAGCAATCGAGACAGTGGAACACGGAGAGCTACACTTAACGTTATTATCCTACTCAGTATAACATTCTCGCTTCAAGCGTGTTTATATTTTATGGTGGTCCGCTTCGCGTTCATTCAAACACAGAAGAATCTGGATGGAATTGACATCGGTGCGAGAATATTTGAATTGAATTGTTTAGCGAATCCTTTGCTGTATATCCTTAGAAATCCTTCGTACAAAAGAGTCATTCTTCGCCTCTTGAGGTTGAATAGAGTATCGCCACAACGAAATGCGCGAATTGAAATGAACAAAAATGGACATAGACCTTAAATCGCATTGTTCTCGAGTCAACCTTAATTAACACATTTATAATTATTGCAATCAAGTGATGACCTAATCTCACGACCTGACCTGATTGTCAGCCAAAACATTAAAAACTGATTTTTGCTTGAAGAGACTGGGTTCTAACGTTTGAGTATTGTTTATGTTTATGATTGACAGTTGATTTTGGTGCAATTGTTTTACTTTAGCCAATCAGCGCGCTCAAAAGCTCATTTAATATTCATCCCAAATCTGGATGAAAAAGTTCAAAGCGGTGCACCAACCTTGGCAGATCTTCTTCCGATGTCATGGCCTTTAGATTTAATACGTGTTATGCACAGAGTATCAGAATCTACTTGGAAATTAGTGATTGCAATACAAATTTTAGTTTGTCTTTCTTTTATTTTGTTAAAATCATAAAATTTTGATATTAAATTCTATCTCTTTCATTTTTTTAAAGTTATTAACGGCTTAATAATTTCCTAGGCAACAATGAATTGTATAGACCTTTTTCTAATCGCCATTTTGACTCCAAATATTGGCGGCGAATACATTACGTAATGACTCCAAACAAGTAGCAGCATGATAATTTGATAGCGGATGATTTTCCGCCTGCTTAATATTTCTTATCACCTTTTGTTAAACAAAGCGTCTACACATCAAGACTAAAGGTACAGATGCAACCATTAGGCTGCCAAGTTCGAGAATGTCAAATAGCCAAACGACTTACAAATAAAATTTGTAAAAATTATAATAAAATTGTATTTGTAAGTAATAGTAATGATACGGTATTGAGGGAAATTAGGGATTAATACCCCGAGTTTCTTTTTGAAATACAGAGTGTCCCTAATTAAAGTATCGAGTTTGAACATGCGATTGAGTAGAAAAGTTTGTGTGTGTTATCGCTAAAATATAAGAACGTTCTCCATCACACAGGCTTATTACAACAGGTAGTTACAATGTATAAATTAATCGTAATGACAAAGAAAATAGAGGGAGAGCTTAAAATACAATTTTGTGAACACGCACATAAAACTTTCTACTCATAGTTGTGTTTCGACTCGATACTTTAATTAGGGACACCCTGTACTTTGAAATAGCACGAACGAAGTGAGGGCTATTTCAAAGTATTTCAAATGATACGAGGGGTATTAATCCTAATTTCACGAAATGCCATATCATTCCTGGTTAATTATATGACTGATTTTATTACTTCTTAAAGAGCTATTCGAAATGGGGATTCAAGAAGTACTGTAAGACAGAAAATTTACGATGTATTGCTATAGAAATATGATGTATTGCTTCAAAACACAAATCATTCCATCCCATATTACTTTAAAATTGTTGCAGATAAATATATCATCGACCGCCGGAGGCGGTTTCTTTCATAGTGGTACGCTAATCTCGTCTTGCCTTGGCTCATTACTTTGTCTACCATTTACTTTCGGTTTTTTTAACTAGATTACCCAGGCGTTTCTCTTTTTTTCCCTGAATGTCTTTTATTTGGAATTGAATAATCGAGACATTAAAAATGACTATATTGTATTCTGTTTTCAATGAATAATCCAAAATGTACTGGAGATGACATGTAGGCGTTAATAATGTGCGCGCTCTTTCGTAAGCGTGATGCGTGATGGAAGGCGGTCGTTTCAGTGTGGTTTACATCATCCACACTGTGACCTAGTTAATATAATGTCAAACAACAAAACTAACAATCCATTGTCCAAACTTTCAAACAATATTGGGGGGAGGGGTTTCACGTTTGGCGGAGGAGCGGAATCGGCCCTCTTCTCGGACGGAGTGGCGGAATTTGGCAAAAATTTAGACAGAATAACGGAAATTGGGTTCTCTGACGGAGACGGAAAATTAGACAATTTTAGTGCGGAAAAACGGAATTGGTAAAAGATATTCCAAATTTGCGGAATTTTCGACAAAAATATTGAATTTCGAAGGAATTTTCGGTGACGGAATTTTGGTTCAATTTAAGACGGTCTGACAGAAATTGGAGAAAAAATTGGCGGAATTGCGGAATCGGGTACCCCTGAAACCCCCCCAAATATTATCGGTATAAAAGTTCTTCATAAAATTTGAATCTTCGGCTTTTGCGTATCTCCACATAAAATGGTCACAAATTAAGTGTTCAAATTATATGGTTCATATGTTCTCCCGTTCTCCTCAAGCCCACGAGACTTCGCCCATTTCTGAAGTGCATTCATCCAAATGTTCGTGTTTTTGTTTTTAGATTTTCGCCATAATAAAAGAATAACATCATCATCCAACAGCTCGAATTTATTGTCATCTTTGTACATTTTTCATGTACTTTTCCTCCTTTCCTTTGATTTTGATCTTCTCAAAATATTTGTGTTTGTTTTTAAAAAACCTGCTTACTTTTGTGATCGAATGTTGTCAAAATTAATAGAATGTTTTGGAAATTCGAACACTATTCAGCGCGTGAAATTATGTAAGGAGAAAAATTATTTTGATCAAAAATATTACTTCTAAAAATGAAGTGCAAAAATTTCTCCTGAATGGTTCAACAGTTTTGTTGTTTTCCGTATTTATAAACTGCGTCTTGTTTGTGGCGGGACGGCAGAAAAGAGGGCGTATTATCACTATCAGAATTTTTTGGCGGGAGTAGGGTATTACAAATCAAAGCGGGTATTGGATAAGAGCGCGCAACCTAATAAAATCAGTCATATAATTAGTCGTTAAATAGCCTAATGATTGTGCATGTTTTTAGCTTGGCTTGCAGAAACGCGTATGGCAAAATTAATAAAGACAAAAAGTAAGCGTTTAAAAATTGATCGTAATGTTTCTAATACTAATTATTGGAAAGGTCTATTGACAAGTCGATAATTGTATTAGGAAAGTCGATATATAGAGAGAGAAAGTCGATATATCTACTGGGGGTGGCTAGTAAATTGTCTTTTCACAATTAGATCGCTCAATACTTTTACTAGGCGAATTATTTTGTTAACAATATTTTTCAAATTAGCGGGAATCAACAGTATTGTGGAACTAGGACTCAATCTTTCTTATTACAGTTTTTTCACTTCAAGTGTTGTACCAGAAAATTTTCTAGAGGCCTATACTACGGCTTATACACACTAGTAAAAACAAGTCGAAGTTTGACTATATCAGCATCTTTTAAGATATTAACTGTTTAATAATTTCCTAACTTTCCTGACCTTTTCCTAATTGAGGTACCATTTTGACTCCAAATATTAGCGGCGAATACGTTACGTAATGATTCCAAACAAATAGCGACATAAGAACTTGATGGCGGATCATTTTCCGCCTGCTTAATATTTCTTATCTCCTTTTGTTAAACAAAGCGTCTACACATCAATCCTAAAGGTACAGATGCAACCATTAGGCTGCCAAGTCCGAGAATGTCAAATAGCCAAACGACTTACAAATAAAATTTGTAAAAATTATAATAAAATTGTATTTGTAAGTCCTTGAATAGCCTAATGATTGTGCATGTGTTTAGCTTGGCTTGCAGGCACGTGCATGGCAAAATTAATAAAGACTATTGACAAGTCGATATATCTATTGGGAATGTCTTGTAAATTGTCTTTTTACAATGAGAGTGCTCGATACTTCTACAGAGAGAATTATTTTGTTAACAATAATTTTCAAATTAGCAATATAGATACAGTATTGTGGAACTATGACTCGATCTTTCTCATTACAGTATTACCACCCGGAAATTAAGACTTTAAAACCCTAATATTCTAGAGTCCTATACTTCCACTGATACACACGTGTGAAAACAAGTCGAAAATTTGACTATATAAACTCATTGGATCAATTTCTTATTTGCTGACGTCTTTAGACCAAATTTGCAAAATATTCGGCGCATGAAAACTTCGAACTAGATGATACTTGATATATTGATTACATTTTAGCACCTTTTCACATGAAGGGAGTGATTCGACAAAGAGAATATTAATTTATCGACTCTTAAAAGGACCTTCCAACGAGAAAATACGAAACGTCAAAGCAAAAGACTGAATTGAAGTAGTTATCCTTTCATCGCCCTATCAAAGAGAACAGCTGCCATTTCAAATTTGACATGGGTGTTTAATCTTTCTTGGATCCATTACATAGAGAGTAGTCACTATTTCGAACTAGACGTGGGTGGAAACCCTTTCCCTGGCACCCACCTTGAAAGCTATTACAAAAATCCTAAAGAATTTGGACTCGAACAAGATTTTTATTTCAAGAAAACTGTGATCTTTCTTCATTCATTTTCGTCATCATCATTAAATAGGCAAAAAATAATGATCTTAAAGTCTTCTACGTTCTTTATTTTTGTAAAAACTAAAACTTTTAATACTTTTATTGGGCCATTCTATTTTATTTCCATACAAGGGGGTGGACGAACATTTCCAGTAGGGTAGTCTGAGTAGAAGTTCCAGGAGGTCTGTCTAAAGGAATAGTTTTTTATTATTCGAGGGGGTAAAAAATTGTTTTTAAATTTCCAGGGGTTTCAGTGTTCGTCCACCCTCACTAAAAAGGTCGGAAAATAATTTTTCTAAGGGTTTTTCTGAAAATTTAACCATCTTCCAGGGGGTATCCACACATTTCAAAGAATGTTTTCTAGACGTGAAAAAAATTCATCCACCCCGGGTATTGATTTTTACTACAACAGCCCATTTTCCTATTTACAACAGTTTTTGATTTGTTGATAATTCTATGTTTGTATACGTTACGAAGAGGCTGGAAAACAACTGATTCAGAATTTTAAGTATAATTTTATCAAGTTTATAAACTATCGTGAGCCTTGTTACAGAGAGATAAAAAGTCATCTATCTTTAATCAAGAAGAGGATATCAAACGGGTTAGATTCAACCCTTGTGGAAAATAAAACCACTTAAACGAAAGCAAAATCAAAATGAGGCTGTTCTACCATTCTGCCATTATGCTACCCATCTCCATATTAGGTATCATTGGAAATAGTTTATCTCTATTTTGCATTTTGAAAACCAATCGTAATGGCGTTCAACGAGTATCTGATAGACTTTTATTGGCATTGGTGATATATGATTTATTGACGTGTCTACTTATATTACCAGCTAAAAGCATCGTATATTTTGCTACACCTACTATGGCAATCAAACCTGTTTTTGTGCTCTATTTAGACGCCCTTAACGGTTATTGGACAAACACTTCAATCCTAGCTATTGCTTTGAATCGCTTCATCCATATCAAATACCCTTTTTCATACAATGGTATCGTTACGAAATCAAAAACTAATATGTTGATCATTTTCATCGAGATCTCAGGACCCATTATAACAGCTTTCGTCTTCTTAGTTGATATTGGCGCCTTCGGTATCTCAAGTTTGATTATATGCACGGCACAGTATTCTTTTCTCATTATATTCTATGTGTTGATCATAAAAGAATCTCGTGCCTCCAGAAGAAGGGTTCGAGATAGGGGCATGATCAATAAAGGGCCTGGAACTAGCAATCGAGACAGTGGAACACGGAGAGCTACACTTAACGTTATTATGCTGCTCAGTATAACATTCTCGCTTCAAGCGTGTTTATATTTTATGATGGTCCGCTTCGCGTTCATTCAAACACAGAAGAATCTGGATGAAATTGACATCGGTACGAGAATATTTGAATTGAATTGTTTAGCGAATCCTTTGCTGTATATCCTTAGAAATCCTTCGTACAAAAGAGTCATTCTTCGCCTCTTGAGGTTGAATAGAGTATCGCCACAACGAAATGCGCGAATTGAAATGAACAAAAATGGACATAGACCTTAAATCACATTGTTCTCGAGTCAACCTTAATTAACACATTTATAATTATTGCAATCAAGTGATGACCTAATCTCACGACCTGACCTGATTGTCAGCCAAAACATTAAAAACTGCTTTTTGCTTGAAGAGACTGGGTTCTAATGTTTGTCTATTGTTTACGTATATGATTGACAGTTGATTTTGGTGTGTTTGTTTTACTTTAGCCAATCAGCGCGCTCAAAAGCTCATTTAATATTCACTATAAAAGTCGATATATGTATAGAGGAAGTCGATATAGAGAGAAAGTCGATATATGTATAGAGGAAGTCGATATAGAGAGAAAGTCGATATATCTATTGGGAATGTCTTGTAATGTTGTTTCACAATTAGAGCGCTCAATACTTTTACTAGGCGAATTATTTTGTTAACAATAATTTTCAAATTAGCGGGAATCGATTTACCGTAATTTCTCTAATTTAATACGACCAAAAAAATAATTATTTTGGAGGTGTCGCACTAATAATAGGAGGATATAAATTGCTCTGAATCTGGAATCTTTTTATCGTACTAATAATTAGAGGAAAAACTTTGTAAAGGCGCGCTAAATTGGAGGAAAAAAAAAAGCATGTCACCGTAGTTCTGTCAGCTGCTGCAGACGGAACCATGCTGCCTCCAATGGTAATCTTCAAAGGCAAAACCGAAAGAACCATTGAGAAACTGCGAATACCGGAAGGATTTGTGGTAAAATGCCAAGAAAAGGCTTGGATGGACGAGCATCTCATGAAAGTATGGCTTGAAAGAACAAAACTAATCCTGAAAAAATCAGTTCGTACTATAATTAGAGGAAAATTTGAACTTTACCGTATTAAATTAGAGGAAAATCAAAAGTAGGTAAATGGGTGCTCGCACTAATAATTAGCGGATTTAAATTAGTTCAAAATGACGAAAATAATTTCCTCGCATTAATTAGAGGACGTATTAAATTAGAGAAATTACGGTAGGTACAGTATTGTGGAACTAGTACTCGATCTTTCTCATTACAGTATTACCACCCGAAAATTAACACTTTAAAACCCTAATATTCTAGAGTCCTATACTTCCACTGATACACACGTGTGAAAATGAAAACAAGTCGAAAATCAATATCAACTCATTGGATGAATTTATAATTCATTTCAAAAATAGTCGGCGTATGAAAACTTCAAAATAGATGATACTCGAATTTCCGGCGAAAAACGAATTTCAAGTTAAATATATGTAAGGAAGAATCAAACCTAGATTTCTAGTATATCTATATACCTGGTGTGGTTTGACCCATAATAGTTTTCGATTTGGTTGGACTTTTGCGATCCTTCTTGCCCTTTTTGTCTTTGGATTGTGTTTTTGTGAGTTCCACTGGCGCCACTTTTTCTTGCTTGCTGTTCTCATGGTTCTCCTCTTCTTGGGCGTCGTATGCCGCCTTCAAAAGAATAGAAAACATAATCATTTTGAGATCACGCAAGAAAAAGCCCCTGCTCAATGCGCTTTATATAAACCCTGGGGTCAGTTTCTTAATCCTGGCCCAGGAAAATTAAAGTGGTCGGTCCCCAAGAAGCACGCCCCAATAGCGGTGTAATGTATCGAGAGTGCTAGATCTAATTTTCCTGAACACCTGTGATGTAGAGCGCCATTTGACCTCAGGGTTTTTGAAGGTCATCCCCCCACCCCCCTTAGCGGCAACCCGTCCAAGACGAAATTGCCCGATATGAAATGGTAGATGATGGGGATGAGCTGGAGTTTTTATAAGATACTTCACTAATTGGTCATTTGAAGTAATAGAGATGACGCGTTCTTTAGAACGAAATGAAATTAACTTAACGACCAACCAAATCACATAAGAGCTTGTAAAAACTCCAGCGTGTTCCAGATGATGGCGGTGAAGGACTGTCAAAACAACCCTTTCAAGGAGAATGTGCTCGATTCTTCTGTAAATGGTGTGCAGTAAAAAGACAAAAATCAGGACGTGTATTGCTTGGCTGGGAGATGTTTGAGATGTTTAATGTTGACCTTCTGGATAGAATAATCGAATTATTGTATTAGTAAGCTTTTTTTGAACTAATTATTTTAGCGTTCCTTCCAAATTTTAGATTAAAAGAAACGTAATTTTAGTAACGTGCATCACTGCTACGACAAAGCCTTATTTCTGATATTTTAACCTCCCACGATACAATATATTACAATATATTATCCAGAAAACTACTAAACGCATCCTGCAACCCCGTCGTAAAGCAGAAAAATTAGTGACCCTTTTGAATAGCACATGATGACCTTGAAATGAAAAAGGACCGGAAAAGCATATAATGACAAGAGAATAGTGGAATAATAGAAATTTACATTATTCCCTCAAAAATTACATCGCATCCAATTAAAAGGTCGTGCCTAAATGTATGAAAAGCGTCATACACGAACAAGAAAATCTAATTATCCATCTAAAATACGATTTTCTTACCTAGACTCAAATTTTTCATAGGCCCGATTGCAGCAAAACAAAACAACAAAAGATTAGTGCTCAGGTCTTGAAAAAAAAAGCCCACATATTCACCCAAGGAACAAGTGTGCAAAATTTCAGCCAAATCCGACCGTTTTCGAAGTCTCCAGGCTGTCCCAAAGTTATAGCCTCGTTTTGGCGAAAGCTTGTCCCCAGGCCCCAAATATCAAAATTTTTGAAAAATGAAAAAGTAACCCCCAGATATTCACCCAAGGAACAAGTGCGCCAAATTTCAGCCAAATCCGACCATTTTTTAAAGCATTCAGGGTGCCCCAAAGATTTAGGCTCGTTATAAGAGCCATAAAGGTAAATATTTTTATGAAATACTTCTCCGTGAGTAATGGGTTACGAGAATAGAGAAAAAAGAATCCTATCAATAGATATTGAAAAAAAATTGAAAATGTTACCTGTTGCTCGACAGCTTGGAGAACTGCGTTGAACCCATCCATCAGAAGCTATAGAAAGGAGAACAATCAAATCTTTATGTGGAAATCTTCAATATCGTAGCTACCAGCGGCTACTAGGGATTTTAGTCAAATAAAATATTTTAAACTTAAAGATTGTCTTGATTCGAGAATTTTTCTAGACCCTGTAATTTTAGAACAGAACCGCATCCCCGTCAATTCGAAATTATTCCAATTGTACCAATTCTTAACGACATATACTATCGAAATGAAAAGGTTATTCAAAAAGTCCAATTTCAAAGAAAAGATATATGACGCTAAATAAACGACCCTGAAATAAATTGAAAAAAAAAATGAGACTAATGAATCCAGTTAACCAGCCTACCTTTTCTTCCGCGTTGGGCGGAGGTAGTGGACTACCGTCCAATAACTTCTCGTCACTGCTGCGATCTTTTCTGGGCGTTGCCCGACTCTTCCGGTCACGTGTTGGTGAGTTATCAGTGGTTATTCCCGTACGTGGTACTAACGGAATTCTGAAGAAAAAAATTTAAATGAATCAATGAATACGTTACAACAGGCTATATTAAAGAAAATCGAAATGTTTCATGAGTAATTAAGACATATCACCCTAATAACTTATTCCTGTTGGCAGGACACAAAACCTTTTGAACCAATATGAGGCAGTGGAGTTAGTTTTGGTAAGTACAAACGACTGTAAGCAATAGCCATCCTTTTTCTAGAATCTTAAAGCTAAAACGAAGGGCGCATAGCAGTTTTATTCACTTTTAAGTTTCTATATTTGTGAAAAAATATAAACGAAAGACCAATATGTCCGATGATGGGAGAATAATCTCTCAAAACGTAGCCAAATGTAAATCTCGTGATCCAAGCCGCGATAAACTTCCAGTATAGATCAATACCTTCCATCTTTAGCTTCTGACGTAATGATATCAGGAGTTCGAACCATGTTTTTGGGTGTTGTTGGCAATGAAGCTACCGGTGAGACATTGCTACCAGCAACATTACCCGATTGCTCATCTTCAGTGGCGGGGGCGTTTTCTTGTGTGGGCGGAAACGGTTTCTCAGAGATTGGTATATCAACAAGTGGAAGGCGTGCAAAGTTCAAGTTAGCTTCTTGTAAGATTTTCACTGAAAGGCAAAAAAACAAGATCTATTTCGATGAAAGATGCTTGTGAAAGATGTAAACATATTGTAAACTTCTGTCTACATTACCAAATAGCAAAAGTTAAATTTCAAGTGTTGTCCTTTTGATTCGCAGCCCCTTTTTATCATTTACTGGTACTTCATAAGTAGAGTATTTTCAACTTGCAACCCTTTTTTTAAACATTCACAGGGTTCAACAAATATACTTAGCAACGGTATCAATTCATTTCAATAAGAAGGGTACGGAAATTGGTATATTGAAAGAATTCTCTCTTTTTTTAACCCTTTCCGTGCCGCTATCGGCATATGCCGATAAGAGAGATCTCGACATTTTTGCCATATTGAAAGTTAGATTTTGGACTAGATTCATTAAAGGTTTTATTTTCACATAAGTGTTGAGACACATATTTCATATGAGGACAGTGTATGCCTATTGTTATATTATGCTGATATAAGCAAAAATTTGTTTTTCTTTTCCTCCTTTTGACCGATCTTGTAGAAAATATATCTTATATTTCTGATATTTTTCAGAAAATGAAGCTAAATGTGATGGTAAACTCTGTAGTCGCTCATGTCGGCATATGCCGACATCTGGCAAATAGATCGAACCTTCATTTTTTTTCGTGGAAAATAGGTCGAACCCTTAGAAAATACGAACGGCAGTTAAAGGGTTTAAGGATATTTGCATAAAAATTTTATCTAAATGTTGTGTAAATGGGTAAACAAAATTGGCGTGCATAAAGAGGTGTTAAAAGCACTACTATCCATGAAAACTAACCAACCTTTCTCAGGGCCAACTCCTCCTTCCATGGCAACATAATAATCCTTCAACAATCTACAAGTCTCTTGGTAACGTCCAACCTCACATTGCATCAATGATAAAAAATGGTTCACCAAAAAGGCTAGATGGTCTTCAAGCCATTTCTCAGTCATGATTGTCTCGCGTTCATTCTCGGCCTCTTCTTTGCGATTGTCGCAAATGTCCCATAAACGATCACAAAGGTCCTGGTGACAAAAAAGGATCATCTTGGTTAACATTCTAAAAATGGATTTCTCCTTTATTTCAAGTTATTTGCCAAACGAATCAATATGGGAAAAACTTCAAAATGATAAAACATAGGTACATGATGAACGTGAAAAACAAAAAAAAAGTGTGTTTAAGGCCGGTCTCCACAAGCGGGCGCTTCAATGGCACTTTTTCGAGCAAAGCTTCCACGCTATTGGTCAAAAGAAAAATGAAGCAACTCCATTGGCGTGATCTGACGTAACAGTTCCAGCGCGCGCTACATATTTATGACTTAATCTTTTTTCCAAGCAAAAAGGGTACCGATCGCCGCGCACGCAAGTGGAGACCGGCCTTTAGAATGTACTGAGCTGAACTAAGGAGAGAACTCTGAGAGCTCTGTGCTATTGGTTAAAATGTTTGAATTGCGCCAGTTCAACAAATCTTTCAAAAAAGGTGATTTACATCAGTCAATAAAAAGATACGAAAACTCACCTCTACACGTTGGTGTAATTCAGCTTTTACCTCTTCATCACCTCTTATGTCTTCTGGAAACGCGTTGTAGTCCTGATAAAAAACGTCAAAGCAAATTAATCCTGATAGAAACAGGCTCGGATACAGAGGGAGGCTATAACCAATGGAGGAGAGAGCACTTTATTATCGTATTGCCTTATATGGAAACTAATTACTCTCCATGAATAAGATAGCCTACCTCCTGTATCCGACCCTGAGAAAACGGAAAATTAAAGGTCGTATCCGTAAGCTATCGCACTTTTCAGAAAAAAAGTGATTATGCTTTTGTTCAAAAGAAAAAACAGAGGCATTCTATTTGGTATAAAGGTGACATAATAGTTGAGAAGACTTGAAAAAGACTTGAAATTAAAACCTTTTTTCAACTGCAGTCTAGTAATCTTTTCTTCAAGGAAAAAGGGGCGAAAAAAAGATTGCTTAGCATACACTTATCCGGATTACATCTTACTGTATTTAGTTTGTAACAGTACTCCCAAAATCAACACACGAAAATTTTATAAACTTTTCACCAGACTAATAATTGAATTATACCTTTTGCCACTCGCTAACAAATATTTGTTTCGCATCAGGTCTTTGTAAAAATTCGATGTAAGATTTCCTAAAAATAACCAAAATTAGCAGTGAAGAAGAATTGAAAATGTTTCCCGTCGGCCCAAACCATGTTGCTACTCCTAAGTCACTATATTTTTGGTCTCTCCACTTCCATGATAGCAAAGACCAGATGGTGGCATGGAAATTGTAAGCCCTGCATGATGGTAAAGGACAATGTGTAAGAGGCTTTTTGCACCCCTACAGAAAGGATATGGGACACTATTTCTGCTTCTCGATACTATCAAAATTTGATATGTAAAAATTGTGTCAGAATAGATCTTCTTTGACGAATGGCCGCTAATTTAATACACCTTTTCGACCGTAGTCGCGCAGTCAGGCGCGTGCCACTTTATCATTTAATCATCCCCCTGAACTCGATCCAATCCTTTTTTTACACCTTTTTCTATTGTCTATAGGTGCGAAAAAAAGGCTGGGACGGTTTTAGGGTGGTAAAACGGACAAAAATGGCCACGCTGCAATTGGGGGCTACGTTCGAAAATATGTATTTGGAGGTTTTCAATACCTGGTTCTATAGAAATATTGGAGAACGTTTTCATTTTCGTGACGTATGGATCGGAAAATATGTTTGCATGATTTGATGTAAATATCTTCTATATTCTCCCAGTTGGAAAGCAACACGTTCACAAAGTCCTACATGTATAAAGAAAGAAAAGGAATTTATATTTCTTCAACAATTTACCAAGTTAAACTCTGACTAGGGTCACCTTTATAATTTGTTTTTTTTTCCCTGGAAACAATTTTGCAGAGAAAGCAGCAGATGGAAAGTAACCGTTAAACGCAAATATAACGGCGGAATGATCTTGAAATTGCCGGCGGATGATACAACAGTCAATTTGAAATAATGTTTTCAATTATAAAAATGTGTATCACCTACTCTTTATACCTATTTGATGTTGTGAGGGTTAAGGTCCCCTTTAGGTTTCCGCGAGCCTTGTGCAAAGAAAATGTCAACAAAAACTTTCAATGAACCTCGTTTGTTTATTTGAAGAAATGTAAAAATGAAAGCTCACCGTATCAATGGGTTGATCAACATACGCCCATTCCAAACTTCCTGGTAAGGGCGACGGAGGGCGTGAGGGAATTTCAACTTTCTCCTCATCCGCCATGATACTTTCTTTGGAGCCTGTCTTACCACGTGATCCAATGGAGGATGGTTTGCTTGAAATACTTCTTTTGGAGTCCGATCGTTTCTTATGAGGGGAAGGTGAACGGGCTTCTTTTTCTTTCTCCTTCTTATCTTTCCCTTTTCCTTAAATGTAATATTCATAATATATGCACCATCAACCTCGTCCCCGTGTATCCTAGGCTTTATTTAAGTTACTGATTGACGCCAGAGAATACCCTGGTGTTGGCTGATGTGAGTTCCCCCTCTCAGAGGGGAGACTTCTGAAAACAATACGTCATAAAAAACCTGACCTTACAAAGCTACACTGCAATGCAATGGTTTCAAATCCAGGAACAAATGAAATCTGACTTTTTGTTTTTCAATTACGTAATCTTACACGTTCGAAAAACAGACAATGCCAGGGTATTATCTAGGGCTATCAGTAAGCATCAAAAAGCTGAAAATGCACAGGGAACGAGGTTGATGCACCGTTACAATGTCTTGTAATGGTGACATAACATAACATCACGGACCCATTAGCTGATTGGTTGTAAGTGACGTAAAATCAGTCAATGCGTCACTTTCAACCAATCAGCTGTTGAGTCCGTGGAAGACATTGCAATGGTGCATATCATGAATAGCCGTCTTTTTATCATCCAGCAGACAATTTTGAAGAACATTCCTTACGCCAATCGTATGTTCTCTTCCTGTTCCTTGTCATTACTTTTATGCAGTTACTTTAGGCATTATACACGATAAGTAAGCTCGAATCCAGCCTTTTTTCTATGCAGTGTTAAGCATATGGATGGGGGTATTAATTAAGTTAGAAATGAAGTAAAGTGAGAGAGAGAGGGTCTTACTTTCTTCAAAATCTATCCCTTAGGCTATTAAGGTTATCGATCAATGAGGTGTTTCTTTTTCAATAATTTCAAGACAAAATAACTGCTCGCAATCTTAATATCCCCTTTCATTTCATCTTAAAAATCGCTTACCTCCTACAAAAGATAACTTTGAGATCGAAATAAATTTTGATACAACTTATCAACTGACCTTTCTTTGGAGAAGCGGATGGGGCTTTCTTAGCAGGCGAGGGTGAGTCTTTCCCATCTTTCTTTGCACCCTTCTTCGTATTGGTTTTAGAGGGTGTTTGTTTACCAGTTGAAGCTGTAGCTCCTTCGTTGCTATTATCTCCCCCTAAGGAGGAGACCTGGCTGTTTTCCAGTGACATATCTCCATCCGTTTTGTTTGCATCAGTTGATTCAACTTCTGATTTCTCCTTCTCCAAATGTTCTTTTTCCAACTGTTCCACCTAAAAAAGAATATTCATGATATACACCATTGCAATGTCTTCCACGGACCCAACAGCTGTTTGGTTGCAAGTGACGTATTGAGTGATTTTACAGCGTGAACTCGATCGAAACAGGCAAAGGTAAATCAATCTAGGTAGTTAGTTATAGATAGTAGTCAATCAATTGAAAACCTACAGACGAAAGTCAATCGAATACCTTTTCTTTCCGTAACCTCTCCTCTTCCTCTTTAGCTGTCTGTTCTGCTTCAACCAGCTGAAAACGGAATTGAAAAAGTTTTCATCAATCTTAATCGATTATACCTTCCACATAGAAAAGATGACAAATTTTTAAGTATGCATTTTACGAAGTAGAAAGTCAACATTTCCCTTGAAAGATTCAATGTACTCCATTTGTATGAAGACAAAGTAAAAATAAGGTGTTTGTTACGTTCAGGTGATTTGAGAACCTAAACAGCCTGTCTAACCAAGGGGAAAGCATCAAAACACAATACCCTCTGTAATGGTCCCAATCGTAGAAACAATGAGAATTCGTTTCCGTGTCAAGAAAATTTTTTTGAAAAATGATAACAACTTACTTTTTGCATGACTTCTTCTAATCTTTGTTCTAAATGGTCAGCTAACTCGGCTATTGGAGAAAAAGAAGAAAAAGAATGGATCGAAGGTGGATCGAATAAATGACATCAATCTTAACGTTTTGTCGATAGAATAAATCTTTTTAGTGGGATGTAGCTTCGAGCCTCAAGATTCTTGTTTACGAATGTTAGAATTAAATTATCCTTAGGTTCCTTTGGACTCTAAAACCTTTTCTTTCGTCTCCTACACCTCTAATCCTTTATTATGTAATTCGAATAGACCTTTCCCAAGTTTATCGATTTTTTTTATCTCTCCAGTTTGAAATGAGAACTTGATACTTTTGAAGCGTTTGGTGATACAAAGTCATTCTGAAAATTTGAGATCAAAAGCTTTTTCCGTTCCTTTTTAATGGCTGTTTTAATTCCTTTGTTTTTACAGTCAAACCTCTCTTAAAATTTTATCCTACCGGGCCTCGTTTCTATTCCGTTTCCATGGGATACTTTTGTTTAAAAAAAAATTGAAATATCTCAAGTAGTAGCATCTTTCTAAGGGAGTGGTCAGAAAGTATCTACTAGGGGGGAGTGGAGGATATTTTGAAAAATCCCAAAAAACTTTCGCACCCCCTCCCCTAGCCTGGAAAAAAATTTGGAACCCCCCCCCCCCCCTCATAAGGCCCAATATTTTTTCGCATCCCCCCCCTTACTAGAGAAATTTTTATGCAAAAAAAGAATTCATACAGATGCAGTACAAAGAGTATTATTTGTTTGTATGACAGTTTTTTATGTCAAAATTAGGTAAGAGAGATAGTTTAGCCCTGTAAAGTTGAGTATAGTCCTTTAGGAGATCTACCATTTTGATTGACGTTTACACTACGGGATTTTTTCCGTCGATTTCCATGGTTACGACGGAATTTCAAAACTAAACAAAAGAAAAAAACCCGTGGTGTAAACGTCAATCAAAATGGTAGTGTGATCTCCTAAAGGAATAGTCCAGGGTTAAAATAAGAATCAACGAGTTATTTTCTCTGAGTTTCCCTAAGTTTTGGGAGAAAATTACGGCTTATTTTCCCTGATACACAATCTCCCTACATTACAGAGGCATCTCAATTGCCCAAAATATCCTGAGGGGCCACCTTGGTTGGCCCTGAAGGAAGAAAATTTTGAAGATCAGGTACTCGAGACTCTAAAATACAAGCTATTCTGTTGTTAAAAGGAGTCCAAAAAAAAATTCTCTGAGTTTGAAATTTCCCTATAAACCTATATTTTTCAGGTTTTCCAGGGTCTGTCAAAGCTCTGTGTATATAATTTATAAGATATTGGTAGAGGCTAAGGAGGCACAACCATGGTTTGCGCCGACGGGAGGAAATTTCGATGTTTTTCACCACCATTTTAGCTAAAAGACACGTTTTGACAAATTGCTTTCTGAAAAGTACTTTTTCAAACCACTCTGATGAGCTGTGAAAGCCACTAATCTACTTCCGGCTCATTTAGCTCAATGCTACAAACCAAAGGGGCAAGGCGATGATGCCCAATTTGTGACATGTACATATAGGCAATAAAATCAATTATGAGTTGTCGGCCGTCAGGCCGAAAAAACTTTGAAATCTTGAAACGTAAAACTATGAAATTAGACTTCCTACATTTTCTCTTGAGTTGCCCAAAAGATTTGGAACCCCCCCCCCCCCTAAACCCTCAAAAAAAATTCGAAACCCCCCCTAAACCCTCGAAAAAAATTTGGAACCCCCCTTAGAATCCTCCCACCCCCCCCCCCCCTAGTAGATACTTTCTGACCACTCCCTAAATTAAATGCAAGTAGAGCAGGGTTTTGAAATAGTGTTTTTTAAAAAGTCGAAACAAACTCGGGAAAGGTGTATTCGATGTTTTTAGAAAAGAAAAGTTCACCATATTAAAGTCATTTAAGTATACAATTGGTAGAAAACAACAACATCCAAACCTTTTGGAAGCTTAGCATCAGCGACTTGTAAAACATTCTGAAATCTGTTCAGCCATTTCTCAAGTTTAGGCCAACTATCTTGGAATGTTGTCAATCTAAAAAAAAGCATTGAAAATATTCCAAATTCCAGTTTAGAATTGAAAATAATAACTTTCTCTCTAATACTTATCAGTCAAAACGTTTGTTAGTGGAGGAATCTAAAGGGCCTCCAATTTACCAAAATTTACAGCTTTTTCCGGAGACTTATGTATCAGTGTGAACTATCCTTGTGGTGTTGTTCAAAAGATTTGCCGGAGTGGAATGTTTATCTGGATTTCAATCCGGCTCGTTTGGAGTGTCGAGAATAGCGAAAGTTTCTATAGCTACCTGATTTGTGCTTGTTCTTTATCGTTAGAGAGATCGACGACGGATTGTATTTTTTCGATGGTTTGTAGTCCAGTGTAACCACCATCAGTGGGTGGGTTGAATTCCTCATGATATTCTTCACCCGTTTTTGGATCATCTGAAAAAGTTTATCTAATTTATCTAGTTACCTAGTTTAGACGACCAACTTTCTAACCTGGCTTTAGTTAGAGTAGACAAAAAGTGGACAAAAAGTTAGCAGTGGCATTAAAAGACGATAAATGCATTGACTTTAGAAAAGTGGACAGTCTGAACAAGAGCAAAGACTCTGGAATTGCAATGCAGTTAAAAACAAATCTTGATTTGGAGTAATTTTTTAACACCGATTCTATTGACACAGAAAATTGTGCTCTCTATTCTCATTTTTCTCATATTGCTTCTCTGTTAAAACGAAATTACTATTTTCCTAAAGCTGGTACTTTTCATACATAAAGGCTTTTCATATTTTATTAAGTTACGTAAATTTACGCCATTATGAAAGCAAACGTTTGAATCTGTAGAGACAATTCCTTACATGACTCGAACCGTTCAACCGTACATATATCATTAAACTTACACGATCGGCCTTCAATACGCTGCAAGACCATATCATCGGGAACGTCAAAGAATATGACAACGTCTATACCACTGATCGGTGCTTTTGCCTGCAAAAACAAGTCATGGTATCAAGAATGTTTTTATAAGAATATCATGGAGTGAAGCTTCTCTCCTCTCTTCTGGATAGACAGCATACTAATTACATAATTACCGACATTATAGAAGAAAATATTACGTAATCTGTCACTGCCGCCATGTTGGGTTGAATAAAAAATCCGCGGAAAAAGAATAAGGTGGCAGATTCAATGTATTTTGAAAAAAAAAGCAAAGAGATTAAACTTAAAGGATTTTCATGGAACTCAAACATCTAAAACAATGGCCGTTGTGTTCAGAAACCACTGCCCTAACCACTCGACCACTGCCCTAACCACTCGACCACTCCACTCAAGTTTGTTTTGATTGAAAAAAACATTTTCCCGAACGATCTTTTTATTCAACCCAACATGGTGGAAGGGACAAATTACGTAATGTTACGCTATGTGACATGTTATTAAAGAAGTCATCAAAATTGAGGACAAAGATGTACTTTCAAGATACCTCGGTGGGTGGTGTGGGATCAGAAGCAAGTTTTGATCGTTTGTTTCTCTTTGCTTCTTTGGTGGCGGATTTCTGTGGACTGGGCACCGCTTCGTAACCAGACAATGCTTTCTCTAACAGCTGCATAAAATGAATTCGATACATACATAGTAACAAATCGTAACAATATAATGAATACTTGGAGAAGGGGTATTTGATCTGCACAACAAATCGCTAATTGTCATTTGTATTGTAGAGAGAAACCATCAAGACTGAAGAGGATGAAATACCAAGTCTCTGAATACAAGATTGCACATCTGTAAGACATTAGACGTATAATATAAAGAAGTGGAATAGAATTAGGCTCTTCAATAAAAATATTTTTAAACCAATTTTTTACCACTATATTAATGAACCCTTACTCATAGTTAAAACCCCTAGATATCCGACTATCCGTTCTCAGATCAACTCCTGGATATTCACAATTGAACAATTTTTTTTTAAAGCTGACCAATATCCTCAGTAGAAGGGGGAGGGTAACCTTTTCTAGAAAAGCTCATTGGTTATACATTAAAAGATCGGTTTGAGCGGTAGAATGCTACCTTTGCTTGTGGCGCAGTTGACGGGAAACCATCCATGATCCATCCTGTCCCTTCTGGTAGATTCCTAAATAAATACAAGAGATCAGGAGGTGTGACTTTGCTTTGAGAGAGAAGAGAAGAAGAGAAGTGAACCCTCCGAATCATCCGGAATGGGCCCTATCCCTGGATAGATATCTATCCTAGGATAGGGAAACTGCCACGCTTGCCAGACACTGCTAATCTGCGCTTGCGACACGACAGAGCTATTGGCGTATAGATGATGATACACGGGAGGACATACATCTTCGCAAGTGTTGAGCCAATGAGTATCGTCACCACCAATGCCTGGCATACTCCCCATACTCATTTATCAGAGTGATGATACCCAGTTCCCCTCACAAAGCATGGGGTTTTTGGGCAATTTTTTCCAACTGCTGGTATCGTGTATTTTACAGACCGGCCCAGACCGGCCCAGAACCTTTTAGCCCTTGTATATGTAGCCTTGAGTAAAGTACGAGAAGCTAGTAAATGTATGGAAGTCGCTGAAGGGTCATAACCAATGTAAGTGTTATTGCAAAATGATGAGGACCAAAAGTGATCTAGATCTCGAGATATTTTGGTTTAAATATTGAAAATTATCGATATTCTTTGCTGAGTCAGCAGTTTTTCAGCATATTTACCTACCTTAAAAATGAAAATCTCAAGATCGGAAGATCAAAAGTTAACTGCAGGAGATTCAAAGGGCAAACTTTTTTGTCAATTCTACACCCTATTAGGAGCATAATATCAAAAATTTGCCCTGATCTAAGGAGTGCCCTACGAAAACCTTTTTTAAGGCCTTTTCTGAATCTCGGACGCTGGTCTGACTGGATGTATTTTGGAACAAGACACATGTAATATCTTTCTACAAAAACCTAACCATCATCTTGACGACCATACTCTACAGACATAAAAGGAACATTTTTATATTTAGATAGCTATCACTTCACTTTTTACAGTTATTTTTTCTTATGGATAATTTTCTGCTTTTTCTTTGTTTTGGCACGCGCCGTAAGCGCTCGCTTCGATGCACCTAATTTTCTTTGTTATTTGATTGATAGCCTATCACGTGTCTTTTGTGACTTATTTTATTGATTTATTTTTCACTTATAACGGCCACGTGTTTAGAAGGTCGCTCTCTTACTTCAGTAGTTTATAGAAGATAAGGTACATCGTGAAATTTATTGAAGATATTGTTTGAAGTGTTTACTCTCTCTTGATTTTCCTGTTTTTACACACAAAAAGGCAACTTGATACTTCAAAGAGTTTTTTACAATAACATCGACTTGCTATAGCCATTTCTCATGTTTTTGTGTTGTCTTGTTGTGGTGTTTATTAAGAAACCAACGAGGTTTAGAAATAAGGAGGTCATAAAAAGAGCTATATCACATCACCAATCATAAGCAATAAAACTACACAACAACAAAATTCAACAAAAATCTGAACGGATGGCTGCTAAGTTAGAAGAGTTCCATGCCGACCTGCAACAAGCTTTTCACGAGGCACGTAACAATAAAGAGTTGGATTTTGAGAAGGAATATCAAACACAACAAGATTTGTATGAAAAATACGCCAGTGATTGGAACCAATTGATGATCGAGACGGAATTCAAAGCACCTCAAATACTTGCCAGTATTATAAGTGATTTGTATGGCAAAAATAATTACGTGACGATTTTAGATTATGGTTGTGGTACTGGACCTGTGGCAAGCGCGCTGGTCAATTTGCATGGATTCCCAAAAATGATCGATGGTTTAGATCCTTGTTTGGAACTTCTTGAAATCGCCAAGAAAAATGACAGAATGAGAAATTACTACAGTTTGGGAAGTACAGATGATCACAGTGTTTTGGGATTGAAAAATTATGATATGGTTTGTTCATCGGGAGTTTTCTTTGCAACTCCTTCCCATCCTAATTTAGACTGTCTTCCACAATTATGTGATCTTGCGAAGAAAGGAGGCTACATTTTCATTTGCACTGGTCAAATTTATATGAAGATTGCTCAAATGGAACATGCAGAACGTTTGGAAAGAGAGGGAAAGATCAAGATTTTACCAACTGAAGTTTTTGATGGATACAGGAAAGCAACAGATTTGGAAGAAGGTCAAACGATCAAAGGTGTTGTTTTGAAGTTTCAAGTGCTTTCTTAAAATTTACACCCTCAATTCCTTAGTTCATTTTTAATTTGTTAGTTCGATAAAACAGCAAAATAATTTTATTATCTATATCTGTATTTTAAGAGTCGTGACATAATGTAACTAGCAACTTCATATCATAAAAAATGTTGGAGCCCTCCCCCCAACTGAAAAAATACATTTATCTTATCTAAGAGAAAATGGAGTCGGAAAAGTTATACTCTCAAAAAGTCCAAAATCCCACTTTTTGAGCTCAAAGCAATAAATTATTATCCTAATTGATATTTCGGTGAGATTCCATATATCACTTAGTGAAAAATTCCATCTGGGCATTGAGACAAGTGCTGTTACCAACTGGAATGTCGCAAGCAGCGACAAGCTACGTACGCGAATATCGGGCCATCTTAAATTCATCCTCTCCCTATATTTGAAAAAGTTTTTTGCACTCTTGAAATCCTCGTACTAAATCTATATACCATTTTCTTCTAGAAGAGCCTGTTGATAATTATGGAGGTAATTATTTTATTTCTGTTAAATGCAACGCATTTGTTTTCAAAGAATAACTTTCAAGATTAATTTAGTCCAATTCTATGAATATTTTTCTTGTATTGCAATATGTAGATGCTTGAGGTCTTTTGCCGTTAGATTCCTTCCCTTGTTCTGAGCGAAAGCTGACAAAAAGTCGTGTACTTAAACAAATAAAGGAAAACAGGCTTTTAAAGTTCAAAATTCTGTCAGTTAGAGTACGATTGACGTAAATTTTGTCTAAACCGTACGGAGTCTGACAGAATTTCGAACTTTAAATAACCATATCTTTTTGTGTGTTTGAGTATAAGACTTGTTGTAGTATACTTTTTTGCTAAGAATTTTATGTTCTATCTGATAGTACCAATCATTTTCGTTTAATTAAGCTTTGAAAAGTTGTCAAATTTATATATGTTATTTTTATTTTTGACGTCAGTTATTTTGCCATAAAAACTTTTGTCAAAAAAGTTTCAAAATCCTGATTACTTTCGAACCAACCAGATGCGGATAGCCCCACGAAAGATGCTACAGATCTACAGAAAATTTGATACTTCGAGTTTGAAAAAGAGTTAAACAAAGCGATTTGGAGGGTTTGCTCAAAACCACTCAAGTGATTTACAGGCAAAATATCTCAACCATCTGACTACTCCTTAGGGTTAAAAACCCAATTTATCAGAAAATTTTAGTATCAAAGATAATGTTCATATAAATAAAATACTACGTAGTAAATTGACTGCCAATAATTATATAAAATACTAGCAGAGAATATAACGTTCGTTGTTTTGTTCTAATGCACCGACAATGTCTTTTGAAACGGAAAGTTTTTTATCGAGATATTTTCAAGCGATCACTTGAAATTTCAAAACAACGCCTTTGATCGTTTGACCTTCTTCCAAATCTGTTGCTTTCCTGTATCCATCAAATACTTCAGTTGGTAAAATCTTGATCTTTCCCTCTCTTTCCAAACGTTCTGCATGTTCCATTTCAGCAATCT
Source organism: Clytia hemisphaerica (assembly GCF_902728285.1). Lineage (NCBI taxonomy): Eukaryota > Metazoa > Cnidaria > Hydrozoa > Leptothecata > Clytiidae > Clytia > Clytia hemisphaerica. The sequence continues at coordinate 373,401 of NW_027104615.1, forward strand.
TCATATAAATTTGACCAGTGCAAATGAAAATGTAGCCTCCTTTCTTCACAAGATCACATAATTGTGGAAGACAGTCTAAATTAGGATGCGAAGGAGTTGCAAAGAAAACTCCCGATGAACAAACCATATCATAATTTTTCAACCCCAAAACATTATGGTCGTCTTTACTTCCTAGATTGAAGTAACTTCTCATTCTGTTATTTTTTTTGGCGACTTCTAAAATTTCTTTGCACGGGTCCATCCCATCGATCGTTTTATGAAATCCGTATTTCTGAACCAATAGTTCCGCTAAATATCCTGTTCCACAACCGTAATCCAAGATGACCGCATCTTTATCCGGGAAAAATTCGGAAATGACTTCAGCTAATCGCGAGGAATAATTGTACTCGCCATCTTTCACAACTTGGTCCATATCGTTGGCAAACTTGCTATACAAATCTTGTTGTGTTTTGTATTCCACATCCGTGTCCAATTCTTTGTTATTTCGTGCTTCGAAAAAAGCTGCTTGTAGATTTTCTTCATAATCTTCTAATACACCCATATTGAAATGGCCTTCTAAATTTTCACTCTTTGTAAACAATGGTGTTGTCTCTTATTTTTAAGCAGCGTATCTACATACAAAATATTTACCACTCCAAGCAGTAAATTTGTGTTGCTCAAGGCCCATTATCTGTTTTAAAATTTGCGGTCTAAATCATTTAATACGATTAGTATTGTCTACAGATGATAGATTACAAATAGTAATTACGCTAAGAATTGCAATAATTTGCATTATAATTGTAAGTCGCTGATTCTGCTATATAAAACTTTTTTAGGCCCTTTATACTCGCGCTTTCTACATAAAACTTTGAGATGGGAGAGATGGGATAACATCTGAAGGAATTTCAAATTGTTTCCATTTTATACTTTTCATGATACTTTCCTAGAAAAGGTGAAAGACTGCGCATCTAGTTCACCAAAAATAACAAAAAATGAAAAACATTTGAACAAGACTTCTTACCTGATAGCATTGACCATGATCTCCACAAGAAGTATATCAGGAACCACTTTTCCTTTACGTAAGAAATGGTTGACTTTTCCACCCAACTTCGCACGCTCAGTAAGCATCTAAATTATAAAAGAAAAGATTTTCACCGTCTGATAAAATTAAACAGTCGGTAGGCTTTTATACTAGAAATAAAGATTAGTTATTGTGTAGTTCCTCTAATTGCGTTTGCATGAAATACAGTTGAGTCCAATGCCTCTTTTTAAATCGGAAATTCTCTTACTCTCGGGTACCTAATAACGAGTTTATGTATTTGCACTTTTGAGGACGGTAGAGTGACTGAAGCGATTTGGAAAAACCCGCAAAATCGATGACGGTAAAAGTGCTGATTTACCGTCGTCCTCAGCTGGTTAGGATCTAGTCTAATTAGAACCTTACCGTCTCCGTCGCTGAAAAACACACATACATAAACTCGGTAATAGCCGGGGGGTGGGGGGGGGGTTGGAATAAGCATGGGGGTGGGGGAGGGGTTGGAATAAGCAGGGGGGTTGGAAAAAATCTTAAAACTTAATAAGCGGGGGGGGGTTGGAATAAAAATGTCCTGGGTGGAAAATTTTTGAAAAAGAGGCTAATACAGCAGAATTATGACAAAAGAGGGAATTTTCAAAACTAAATTCCCAAAAATTAATACGCGGGGGGGATACCCAAGAGTACCCCTCCAGGTAACTTTCAAACTCCAGAAAATTTAATGGTCCCGTGACTCGCCACAGTAGTTTCATTCACATAATTCGTTGGCACAATAAATAATCGCCGGTCAAAAATAATCGTCCACTGTAAAAATTTCGTCACTAAACGATTTTTTCGTCAACTTTTGCCGACGAATCTACTACCGATAAGGTACCTTTTCTTTGGATTGTGAGAGTTTGAGTGATTCAGTGGATGCAGAAGGTTCAGGGTTGTTGAACGTGACGGGACGTGATGATGGATTAGATGATGGGTTACCATTCTCTTTCGTTGTTTCGCCGCCTTGTGTTTCTGAAAGTCAAGTGGTTATTATATTGTTGGTTGATGTATCGGCAGAGATTTTCGGTTTGTCACCATAAATCATATTACACTAGACCGCGACAATTTGAACAATTTATTTTTTGGCCATCTAAAGTATTTTGGTCGCACTTAAACATACATTTCCAGCCTGACTGACGTTAAGAATGGTAATAAGATTATGTAAAAACAAACCTGAGGAAGCAGGCTCGAAATCTTCCCCATCACCAACACTCAGTGTTTCTTTTACAACCTCTTGTTTGACTTCCACAGGCTTAGGTGGTTTTGGTTCTATATTTTCCTGAAGAAACGATTATATCAAAATAATCTGTCTAGGTCAATGAAGAAATGTTGAGAAACAGTACTAATGTACGGTAAAAAAAGGTATGACTGGGTTAAAATTCTGCCCAAAAAAATATTGGAAGTATGATTCTGAAGATGTCTTTCGAATAAAAGTATTCTATTTAAGATATATTGGAACAAGTTATAGGTTACCTGTTTATTTTCTTCAGAGTTTTGCTCATCCTCATCTATCCCTTCCACTTTCTCTTCATTCTTCCAAGCTTCAAGACTTTCACTCACTTCAGTATCAATCTCCAACACCTTTACACGATGGCCTATGAAAATGGATAGTTTACTAAAATTGTCGGATAAATTAGAACAGAACTCCTACTTATGCACATTTTAAATCAAAGGTAGAAGGTGTATTTTACCCCCAGGGTTGCAAGCTGACGGGTATGTGCCGCCCGACTTTCGACTCTCGGACCCTTAGCGGGACTAAAAAGGAGAAAAAATAGGAAAATTTTGCGATTTCTACGACCCTTATTGGGACTAATTTGACCAATTTTGATCTTTCATAGAGCAAAAAGTAGTAATTTTTCTATTTCTCCGACCGTTATTAGTGGGACTGAAATTTAATTTTCTGGTTTTTCCAACCCTTACAGGGACCTTTAAGGTCCCAAAAAAGGCACCGTTAAGGGCGGCACATACCCGTACCCTTCACTTGCCTAAGTACCCTCCTCGGGATTTTACCATGCATGTTATTGAAATACAAAAGAAATAAAAAAAGATCATTCATTATTTAGCATCAAAATGGTTATGCATTTTACTGCGAATTGTTCGAAAGAGATTTCGAATTAGAATGCTTGGATTGCATCCCATGACATCAATACCTTCCACAAAATGCATTGAACTTACTGGCAGCAAAGCTCCTAACAGCTGATGATTTTCCGGAGAAGAATTTCCCCAAAACGCATGCCTTGATTGGAAAGGGTGGAAAGACCGGTACGTCCGGTGGAGGCTGAAAAAGAAAAGAAAAGAGAATTTTACTGAGGCGAAAAAAATTACACCAACCAAGAAGAGATTTGGCATTAAAAGTATAGGCTTATTTTAGTAGAAGTACAGTTGATTCTCGCTAATTCGAGCTCGAACGAAAATTCTGATTTGTTTTCAAATTACAGAGACATTCTGATAATAGGTAAAGAGTATTTTACGAGGGTATCATCTTGACGGAAACTGAGAATCATTTCGACACAAAGAAAAATCAGAATAATAGAAAAGCGCGAGCCCAATGTATTCTTCTTGTTTCCTCTCAAACGCGCTAACCTATATGACATAATCTTTTCCCCAAGAAAAATGATTGATACGAAAACCCTACATTTTGAGAAAGTCTTTTATGGCTATTATTAAAGAACAAGTATGGTAACTACTTTATACAAAAATTTCGTTTGTTCACATTGTGACATTGTTAGTAATGACATTGTGACATTGTTAGATCCCATAAGGTATAGACGAAAGCTAGTGTTGAATCTCTTATGTAGGATTGGAAGCCAAGTAACAAGTTGTACGGCCCGCGTAGTTTTCATTCAGACACTGGATTGGAACATTTACCGCTCGAATTTGAGAAATGTAAAACGCGAAAACAAAGAAATTGTTAGATTCAATCTGTCATCCGTTTAACTTTTTCTTGTTTGGGAAAGATTGAAGATTCGCCGCTAGCTATCGGCTTGAAACTCAATGGTGCGGTCTGTGCATGGAAAGAAGGAAAAAACATACAGTTGGCGGGTACAAGATATCATTCAGGCGTTTTAAGATATATCCAAGTACAGCATTATCATCAGGAGGTTGTTTGCTTCCTTCGCATGGAATCCATTCACCGACGAAATTCTAAAGTTAAAAAGTGAAGCAGTTTGCTGGTCAGTTGTCGGAATTATGGTCAACTTATAGTGATTAATATAATCTCAAACTTTCACCTACATTGCTGTTTTACTACTACTCTTGAAAGAAAACCTGTATGTACCTAAACCTAAAAACTATGCTGTTCGCTGCGCCAAAATTAACAACCATTTATAACATTGTGACATATTCTAAATAAACGTAAAACCAACATATGAGTGCTTGAATAAGCAAGAAACTTTAAGTGATGGAAAAAAAGTTTCTCCGTTTATTTATTCAAAGTATGGTTCCGCTCTGTCAAATTCGGTTTTGAGTAATCTGTTGAATTCAAAGTCAGTTGTACTAAAGCATACTAAAGCATACAACATATAAATTCATCACCTTATACTCAAGGAAGTCTTCTTCATCAAGGAGACTTTTCTTAGATTCTTCCATCTCCATACGATCGCGTTCTTCGTCTGTCAACTCTTCTGCAAGCTATCCATTGAAAGAAGAAAGGAGGGTAAATAATTCGTTCGACTGTTAAAATTTTCCAAAGAAAGAGGACTAGAAATTATTAGTCATTCTGTCATCACTTTAAATACAAATAAAATGGAACGTTCCAGTGCGCTTATAGAATATTCAAGAACGCTCGTGAACGTTCCATTTTTTCATTTGTACTTAAAGTTACTTTCGATGTGCATTTTTTCTCTGAAATGGAATCTAACTTTAAGTTTTAGGATGAAAAGAACAATCCACCTTGTTTAAAAGCAAAACAATGAATTTAAGCAGGAATGCGATGTGGTGTTGTGTGGTTTTTAACGAATCAGTGTAAAGCACTCTAATGAACCAATGAAGTGCCACTGGCATCATATGAGATCACTCATATATTTTTCTCATCCTGTACCAGTAGGTCTGGATCCAGGAGTGCCGCGACCCATGCCGCGGCTGTTTTTTGACCCTGCCCGAAAAAATATACGTACGCGTACTGTATTTGAAATCAAAAACATTTGAAAGGTTGCGGAGTGATGGCACTTATTTAGCTCACTTTAAGCACTTATTTAGCTGCCTATTAACTGCCTCATTTTTAGCCCAATAGTTCCTAGTTGGCACACAGACTATTTTGACGTTCATGATTTGGAGCTTACCGGCTCATCATAGAGTGGTTTTGAGTTCATGAACAATGTCTTCCATTCACGCACTTGCTTTGGCGGCAGTTTCCTTAAACGGCAAATAAACAAACAGTTTAGAAGAAAGAGAAGTGAAAAGATAAAGTGAAGTATTGAAAGGTTATTAGAAATCTTGAAAACTGCATAAAATACTGTGGAATCTTTTACTTGCAAATAAATATATCGATATATGAAAAATCAAACATAAAAACATTTTCCTTAAACGATATTTCGATCTCAACAGATTATTATCAAGTTTTCGATATATATGATATATGTTGAAAGGCGGTATCTTACTTTTCAGTAATTTCTCTGTATTCGCCAACTTTACACGAAAAATCAACAATGTCAAGCAAGATCTATGATGGAAAAGTTATTGTTGACATTTCAAACAAGAATAACTTTTGATGTGCACTGTAGGAACTTTTAAAATTCTTGTAAAGTAATATAGTAAAATTTCATCCCGATATTTATGAAGAAGAAGATGTCTTTATTGTTTTAAAGTGAACTACTTAAAAATGGTGCAAAAAACAAGGAGGTGGTATTTCTTCGATAAAATCGTAGAAAATAGCTTTACCTCTTTACAAATGGCAAAGTGTTTTTCATATTTCTTTCTTGCACGTTCCGCAGCTATTGCATTATGGATCTCTTTATTTTTTCGAACTTCCTCTTCATACTCTAACCTTGCAAGTCGGCAATATTCCTAAAAATGTGAAACATTGATGATATTATGTGGTGATGGTAAAAATTTAAATGAAATATTGAAAATTTAATTTATAAAGCAAAACTATCTCATCTCTTATATAATTTTATTTTTTACATTGCTGAGAAGTCTTTGTTTAGTTCAAAAATCTACAAACCAGTAAATAGTTGGGGTAAAGCAAGTACGTCGGAAACGAAGGAGTGCAACACTCGTTACTTAACAATGAAATTACAATTACAAATCTCTTCCCCTGATAAGTTCAACAGTGTCTAAAACCGCCTATGTAAAATGTATAATACTTTTGGCTTTAAAACTGACGCGGCAGCCAGTAAATTTTTTTCAATGGATTTTCAGCAAATATTGTAGGCTAAAAAGTTTCGAATTCAATTTCCTTTTAAGTGGAATATAACAATTGACGGTTTTTTATTCGAAAATTTGATAATGCCAGCAATAAAAGTGCTGATGGTAGCAGGTGGTTTTCGGGCGTGTCCTTGTCAATTTGTTTTTTCAGAATATTATTCTGTATGCCCATGTCTAAGTTGCATATTTTGTTTCAACAAATAAAAAAGTGCAATGAAATTAAACTAATTTGGAATCTTATGGGTAAGAGGTGAAATTTCTTACAGCTTCACGATCAAGAGCTTGTTGGAAATCCATCAATCGCCGTTCGGTAAATTGTTTTTCCATTTCCATTCTGTTCCGTTTAATAGTCTCTTTCTCATTTCGAATGTGCATGAGTTGAACAGCTATTCTTCGTTCCATTTGTGATTGTCTCATCAAGCGATTGACCAGCTCCTCTTCACGTACTGCTTCCTAAACATATGACAAACGAATTGAAATCACGACCCAGCCCTTGTCCCTGTTAGAGAGATCGTGAGGAAAATAAATAATATCAAGCTATTTCAGACCTTCTTTAAAGAGTGTTTTATGCGCCAGAAAAAAAACCCTTAAAATCACTGTTAAAAGATCCCTGGAAAAGGGTTGAAATTTTTCAAAAAAGAATTACCCTGTGGGAATTGCCTCGGGTAAAAAGGAAGTTACCAAGAAAGAGGATGTTTCACCGGTAGAATTTTAGGGAATTTTAAGCTTCATAATATTTTTCCCGACAAACAGCAACCTCTCTGACGATGGCAAGGACAAGGTGGTAATCCCCACTATTGTTTTCCCCAGTTTTACTAGGTTACGGATGGACACTGTCAAGTCCTAATCGTGCGTCGTATATCAGGTTGCTTGAAACTAAAAAGTTACAAATAGATGAAATGACAGACAGAGGAAGCCATATCATTTTGTCTTTAACAACACATTACATCACAAACAGTTAATTAAGAGGATGAGCAGAAGCCTAGATTATTACCTGTTGTGCTTCATGAGCTTGCAGTTGTTGAACTAAAACACGTCTTCTTCTCTTCTCTCGCTCCTAAAAACCGTTCAAAATTCTGGGCTGAAACTCCTTTTACGAAGGAATTGACAAACTATTGTGTTCTTTTGATCTAAGTTAAAATCTGCAAACAGCTCGAAATGAGACTTTATTTGAGTCTGCTTGACGATTTCTGAAAATTGGCTGAAAAATTTGGCATGTGTAAAAATGAAACTTGCATTATGTGAGTTGACTCTATACTATACCATATGCAAAATTTGACAACTACCCACACTACCAAAGTCAGCACTTTTTAAAGAATATTTAAAACTCAAACTTTGATTCCGTTATCAATTTATGAGGAAGACTGTTCATTTTTGCGACTTTTTTGCAAAGAAGAGCAAAGTGAAGAAAAAATAGCTGAGGAATTCTCTCCCATTCATCTACCTTTCTAGCATACACGTCTTCATTCAGTTGATTTCTTATCTTCTGGATATAAGTATCATTTAATTCAGGCTGAAGAGAAAAAAGATGTGTGATGTTTTATTACAAGAATAATTTAGAAGGAAAAAAAGTAAAAGTTTACTCAACGAGTCTTTCCTGTTTTTTTTTTAAGATACATAATTTATGTCTATGGAAGGAAACATTCAAATTCGAAAAGGTGATCCCTTTTAAAAATCGAATGTTTTGCTTAACCATAATGGTGGGAAGTTATATAAGTTAATAAAAACATGAAAAACCTAGGTATTATAAAAAGAATGTGAAATTCGAAAGAAATCTCATTTCACGTGAGAGTCACAATTCAACGGTATTGTAAATACAAGTGCAATACCAGACCAATCAAATCATACTGTCTTAAAGACATAACATAATAAATGAATGAATATTTTTAATACCTTGACCAGGTCAGAAATCTTCATTTCTTTGGATTGATGATTCGGATCGTTTAAAAACAATTCAATGTCAGCATCTATTTCCCTGAAACATTCAATAAAAATATACAAAGGGTAATGCTACGTATTTTTTTTTTTACTGAACTTAGGGTGGGGAATATTTAAATACGAAAACAACGTGCCGAATAAAGAGTCTTGACCTGGTGTTGCATACTACCTTCTACTAAGAAAGGGTTTTAAAAAACACAAAGCATTTTTTAATTCAAGTCAGTAACATAACAATTATAATTGTGATAAGAGAACGGACTTCGAAAATGACAAGTAAATATCTGTGCAGGTCGAATAATGTGAGTGTCCCTCAGATCAAACAAAAACTTTTTTTACCTGATTTGATCAGACGACTGGGGTGAACTGATGGTCCTCATGTTTTTTAGTTTCTTCTCAAAAGAGTCGATATTTTTGTACACAGACTATGGAAAAGGGAACAATTATCAAATAAATTACATTTTATGATTGTACAACAAATCATCTTCTTGCAAGACAATTTAAGCTTCTACCTTATATATTTTTTAAAGCTCTTGATCAGATGAACGTGGAATATAACTTATTATGATATTGCACAACACATTTTGAAACACGATAAGCAACAAAGTCCGAATATATGCATCTCTCTGATCTTTTTATAAAAATTCGGATCTTTTTATAAAAATTCAAGAAGGTATTTTTAAATCTAACTTTAGTTTAAAGAAGAGTTACCTCGATTTCATTTTGTTTTAACACGTTGGCTTTTATCAAACCATCTTTCTTCTATAAAAAGATGCATTTCAATATCATAATATCTCACAATATATTTAGAAGCCCAAGTGTTTAGAAGTAGCAAAAAAAGTTCTAAAATTTGGATTAAGAGGCTCAATTGGGAGATAATGTCAAAAAGGAATAAAATGTTCATTCTATGGGTGAAAATAATAAGAATCGGTTCAAACATTGCTTATTTTATGACAACATGTTACCTTTTTCTCTGGTGGTTTGGGGATTTTGACGGTTGCCTCTTCGATCTTTTTCATGACATTCTCCTGATTTTCGGTCATCTTTTTTGACTAAATCAAAGATTAGATAAACAACTTTTTTAGTTTTGAGCTAGTAAATGACAAGATGATATTGGTCCTTCTCCTTATGAAGTAGGTATTCCACCTTTGTCAAATAGGTATGTATAGTGCAGTCCACCACTGTTTAGTTTATGTGCATGCAAGATGGATAGTATTATAATGAATAGTTATGATACTTGAACTATAATTGTCGCTAGCTTAGAACGGGATGAGTGTCACCGCACACACATCAATTTCTGACATATCACCCACTCTCTTGTACCAGAGTAGTGGTACCTTATTCTCCTTGCACGAAATGGGTTAATCCAGAAGAAATTGACATACTCTTCCAAGTAAACCGTAGTATTATAAGTGCAAAAGCAAAACGAACATAATTTTTTCATAATTATATGTGAATAAAATAAACATCTTTTGTCTTATAATAATATCCTATAATGTTTTATCATTTTGAAACACAACTGTATCTTTATTTAATCCCATGGGAAAAGCTTACCCTTTCAAGACGCTGTTGACGTAAAGCTTGCTGATGATTTCTGCTTTCTTCTTCTTGCTTTATTCTGTAAGATAGAAACTTTTTGGCAGAAATCTTGACAAGTAAATTGAAAAGTCCAATTACATACAAACAAGACAGTTGAAGAATTGCATGCCAATACTCTAGCCATGGTACTTTTTAAAAAGTTATATAATTGCTACCATCAACAGTTATTTGTCAAAATTGAATAAAATGTACATAAAATTATCAATCGAATAAAAAATTCAAACTTCTCCAAAACTGCCTTTTCTTCATTCTCCTGCTGTTTCTTATTATACTTTGCAACCAAGTCATCGAAATCTAAATCTATTTGTCGTGGAATCAATGTCTTCAATCTCTAGAAATGAAAAAAAACACTTTGACAATTTAAAATGGTTACGAAAGTTTTGTATGATTGATGGAGTAAATAATTCTTCCGTATTGGTTTTGCATAGATTGGCTTTAATGTTAGAAAGATTTTGAAGAACATTCCTTAAAAGTAATTGAGCTCCCTTGAATTTCCCTACCAAAAATCTTGTCTCGTGATTGCCTTTTATAATCCATTACTACCTCAAATTTTACCCTGGACTTTTAGAAGTAAAGCTGGGATTTGAAAGACAACATGTACTTGATTTTGACCTCCTTCTGATAACCTATGCTATATAAATTCAATGGAGAATATTGCTGACATGCACTTATAAGTGCTGCCAGGGTTTGAGGAGTCTAGTAAAGAATTTATTAACGGCAAATCAACTGAATGTTGATGTATATTCACTTACTTCTTTGTACATCTCAGTTTCGATGACACCAAGTCTTGCTGGACCTTGAGGTCTCATTGTTTCCATTGCAACTCCTGTCAAATTCATTTTGGTTTTCTTGCCCAAAGCAATGAACAGTTGGTACAATAACCTTGTAGCCATACCTGGTCGTTCCTCAATAATTTCTTTCGCCTATAATTTAATATGTTCGACATAATCATTTTTCTTTTTCAGAATCATATTTTAGCTATTTTAGCTTGTCTAGACTTTCAAATTTAATGGGTTTTTTTGAAAATATCCCAAGCAAATATCATTATGTCAACGACAAAAAAGATAAGTTTGCATTTTAAAAATGATTTTAAAAGTATTCTCTTTACCATATTTGAGTCAAATTTGACATCAAGTAGTGCTAGAACTGGCTCAATACGTGAAAAATTGTTCAGTCTGGCTTCTGATGACCTAAAAGTGATTAATAACAGGTAAAAATAGGAAAACTGTGGTAGTTAATATTTGAGTTAAACATAAGCAGACAAATATTTCATTTTACAATGTATGATAAATTCAGAGTTGAAATAATTTTAGTGACTTACTTTCCAGTTGAGAATGCTTGAAAATCATCCTAAAAAACAAAAATAAATAGAGAAAGAAACATAAAGTAACAGAATAAAGATCATTAAAAGTTTTTTTTAAGCTTAGATAGATATTTCAAGCATAGTTTGCACAAATAACTCCCCTCCCCTTATAAAGAGTTCAGAAGTTCTGAGACACTGCAAAAAGGGGTGCAATTTCTAATTTAAAGAAGTTTTGTGAAGTGTATTTTGCAAAGTAAAAATATTAAGTGGTTGTATTGCAAAAAGATTTGTTTACCTGTAACCCATGTTGATAAAGCAATTCACCAAAAAGATATCCATTTGCAAAAGTCTGTGCAAAACTCTTCGGTTCTAAATGGTATATAATGTAGAATTGTCAGACGTGTCTCAAGTATAATCATATACAATAAAGAAAATAACAAAATTCAAATTAAATTTACAAATTTCGGAATATTTTTTTTTATTCAAGAATAACTTTAACAACCACCAAAAGTGTTCTTTTCATAATAAGCAAATCAAAATAATAGCCTCAAAACAGCAGACTCCTCTAATCTGTGATTTAGAAAGCTAGTATGACTATATTAATAAAATGCAAACAAGTCATATTGTGACTTTCTGACTTGCAGATAAATGAAGGACCATAAAACTTTGTGAAAGTAACCCTGAATGTGGGTAGCCTGGAGACAATTTTAAACCATTTAGCTTAGAGTCAATAGAAGTAACATTTAAGAAATCTTACCTATGGTTTGACTTAGCTGGACATCATCATTCAACCATTTCGATAGAATTTCAGACATGATTCTTATTTTTGTTCATAATCTAAAAATTACAAAATACTTGCTACCATGTTACTCCTTGAAAACTTCATATCATAGAATATGCCCTTATCACATTAAGTGCTAATGGCTATTAAAGTATCTAGAGAATAGACCTTTCTGCCTTTCCACTCGCCATCTTTAATTGCATGCAAAAATACAGGAACGAAAAAGCTGTAGTTGGATTTAGCTGGAAAGTATGCAAAACATATATTCAAATTTACACAAAGATTAAAAAGACAACAAAGCATCTAGATAAATATTATAATCATTAGAACAATAAAAGATAGAATTTCCTAATCCAAAATTAAATATTTACAGAACAACAAAAGCCTTTTAGAAATTTGTTCTTAAAGACAAAGCATATTCTGTTTTCATGCCATTAAAAAATTCCACAAAGACGGAGTACACACATCAAACTTTCAATCACGCAAAAAGAAAGCAGTAATTATGATGGCAGACTCACACTTGTACATCAAGATTACGGGATTTTGAGTACAGGCCAATTTTACTTTCGTTTTGAGTGGTTTCATTTTCGATTTCAAGCCAACAACTTAGCAACGGGGTACTCGGCCATAGTTACAGGGGTTTGTGCAAAAAACTAAGCATAGCAAATTTTCCAAATCCCCCATTTCAATTAATGCAATGAAAAATGAAACTTTTCTATGTTTCACTTTTTTGCACCTATTCTTCAAAATGAACATATTTCAGATTTTAAGTTCTATGGCACTTTGTTGACAATCTAACTCTCACATAAATTCCCGCTTTCTTCAGTAAATTGAAGATGAGAAATAACCTAAGCCACGGATCACGGATTGAAACAAATATATAAAGGGTGGGATTTTACAGCCGTCCGTCGTGTAAGGCACTGAGAGACCATGGATGCCAAAAAGAAGGGCCATTTGAAATGCGGCAACCTCATTGGTAGAAATTTGATAAACAGCTGTGAAGGAGCGCCGGGAAGCAATCAGTAGAAGAGACCACTTTCGTTTTTGTTGCAGATTTCTATAAAAACTTCTCTAAGGGATTACTTGTCAATGTACGTGTTGTGTCAACTTGTCAGCATTGTATTGTTGTAAAGGAAAAGATAAAAGAGGTAAGACTAGCCACTAGTTTCTAATCCTGATATAGGAGTTTAAGTTTAGACTGGATGGATCACACATTCTTTCCCGTCCAAGAAAATATTATAACCACAGAAATCTGTAAAGCCTGAAGGGCTAAATAGGCAACTTTAAGCTTTCTCAAGCAAAAAAAGTGAAGCAAAAATTTGACTTTTTGAATTTCGTGCCGATGGATAGGATCTAGCATTTTAATTGTTTTCGGAGCGCGAGATCAAAAAAAGTAGGCGGCAAACGCTATTTCACATCTCTTAAACCGGTGAAATTGCATATTTTTAGTCACGTGACTTTGGTAGGAAATCCTTCCAAACCTAGGCTTCACTTTTCGATAAAAGCTGCAAATCTAGCCCTTCGGGCTTTACAGATCTGTGATTATAACCCCCCTTTTTGATATACAATGACAACCGCAACACGTTAGTAAAAGCTGCTGTAAATCAGGGGGTTCAGACCAATGTTTTAATTTGATCATTTGGCGGTTCTATTCCCAGGAGAATAATTTACCGTCAGCCGAATAAGGATTATTTTTGTACCTTCGCTGGTGATTTTTCAGCTTGAGTTTATGTCTAATAATGTTATGATGGTTTTTTGAAGTGCTTGTTCTAAGAGATTAGCGAATATAATTATTTTTAGTTTTTAAGAAAAGCAAATTTAATCTTTCTTCTACAAAATTACACTTTAATGCCAATAATGATGCATGTAAGTTTTATATTAATACTTTCTTTTTGCATATGTTTTGCATACTTTCTAAGGGAATTTCACCACGGCAATTCGGCCACCATAATTTTTGCATACAATTCAAGATGGCGGATGAAAAGGCAAAAAGGTCTATTTGCAGAACTTTTTCACACCATTTTATCGTTGATTGTTATTTGAGTTTGAGTATTGGATATAGGAAAATTATGAAACTGTATAAAAAATATTAACAAGATTCTCTCGTGTCTATATAGATGTAGTTATGTCCATGGCAGCCAAAAAATAATCTGCCGTTGCATGGCTTACACACCCCCTAAGCGGGGGGGGGGGCTACACCTAAATTTTGCCATATAAGAGGTGGGAGCTGTTTGTTTTTTCCTGACAGGCGGGGGGGGGGCTTTATCTTGCGGGGGGGACCTGCATAATTTTATGTAACTCTGGGGCTAAATAACACTTCCTAAATATTTTCCTTCACTGTTGGTTTTTAATTTCTCTAAACCTTTATGTTTTCATGCGAAGTGTGATCTGATCCTTAGAATGCAAAAATGAAGACATTCTATTGCATTTTCTAAAAGTGCACACACATGTAAATAGACCTTTGTGAATTCTAAACAAAAACATTCGAACATACAGCAGATTCAAAAGAAGAAAAAGTTCGCAGTTGTTCTACATGTAGAATATGTACATATTTTAAAACAAAAACAACAGTTGAGAAGAAAGTTTCGTAACCTGTTAATAAGGGTTGGTGTGATTTAAGATGCACGATCTAACGATTCGCGATCCGTGCATAAAATATGTTAATTCATGCGTAATTATGCTTATCATGATAAAATATCTAGGCAATTTACAAACTTTCATTCGCTGTAACTCGATTATTTTTGAAAACATCATTTATGTAAGATTGTACAAATTATATTTAAAAGAAAGTGAAAGCACGTGCATTCACCTTCTGTACTCTCTCTCTCTCTCTCTTTTTCATAACTTGAATCAATATAGGGGAATTGTTTACCGAAAGAAAATTCTTTCTCATAATAGAGCACCTGGTTTTTGCTTCGTACATAACATATTGCTCGCCAATATATTCTTTTATTTGATTTTTTAAAGAAAGAAATTCCTATATTTGATTATGATCATTAAAACTGAGAGTAAAAATATTTCTTGCGCATTGTTTACTTTCACTCTCTGTTTATTGTAAGATTGTGTTAACAAAGTAGCTTCATTAGCAATATTATGCAAGTTAGTTTTTTCATAATTTTACCGTCGTAATTATTCTTAGTTCCATGCTTACTTATTTCTTTTTTGTTGCATAAATTTACCGTGGTAAACAAAAGCGAGAAAATATTATGCCATTGTTTTAGAGTTATGTAATATAATCTAAGTTTTATGATAATTATGAGGAATAATTAGCATACTTTATGCATGGATTGCGCATCGTGAATCGTAAATTGTTAGATCGTGCATCTTAAATTACACCAACCCTATTAATAAGTTGTTATTACAGTGTTATTGATTGATTTGATGTTTTTTTTAAGAAAATAAGAAAAATGAGAATATAAAAAAGTAATATGTCAGAACAGAGAGCAGCAGCAACAAGCGAGGTCAGGTCACTGGTTTTGATGGGATCCAGGGGCCAGCCACGCAGAATCGAATCAAGTTTTGGACCAAAAACCAACCGCTGGGGCATTGGAGAAGACTCAAGCCTTACACGGTTAGATATACACTTATAAAACAAAAGTGGGACCATCTAGACAAAAGTATAACCAGGACGCACATTTGTCCTTTCGGAATGAACAGTCCTTCACAAACTGCCATATAAACAAAACTCAAGATCCTTACAAAAGTTGTCTTTTCGATTTCCCAAACATTCGTCCCAAAGCGTTCACTTCCACAATAATTTATGTAATTGCAATTTCTGTCAGTCCACAGTCGGGTTCAACATATATACGCGTGTTTTTATTCACGTAACCGAAGTGCCTAAGGGGGTAAGTGGCGAAGCACATAGCAGATAATTCGTAAAGTAAAGAAATAACTTTTGGCATTGACAATCAAATATAATATATTGCATTATATTTTAGTTCAAAAATCAAAAATTCATTTTGCAATCGCGAAAAAATGAAAAAATAAAAAATGAATTAATATTACATAATAAAGCCTTTTACTCGCCCGTCCGCCCAATATCCACCCAATTCACTTTTTGGGTCATATTGATGTAACTGAGTAGTCACACTGTTAATCAATAATACAAGCAGTTCCATCAATATGCCAAAAAAATGTTGTTCAACCACCTTCACTTCAAGAAGGCCACCAAAGAATGAACTTCCTTTTATAGGATGAGCCACATTCATACGTGGCTTTCAGTCTTGCACTCCATCGCAGAGGCTAATCAATTTTAATGACTTTTTTGACTAATGACCAAGTTAAAATTTTTTAATTTTTTTCATATGTGAGTATTATAAAGACATGCATTCAAATAATAAAGGTTTAAAATTTTTCTCAGGGCTACCGTAACTTGGTCTAATGCAGAGGTGCCAACTCTCACGCATTGGACGTGAGACTCACGCATTGGACGTGAGACTCACTCACGCATTCCAACACTGTCTCACGCAATTTTTCAAAAGTTTGATTTCTCACTCATTTTTGATATTTGAAAGAAATTTCCCTGATTTTCTGATTTATGGAATAAATTTCCACGATTTTCCGATTTTTGGGAAAAAAATTTCCCCGATTTTCCGTTTTTTGGAAAAAAATTTCCCTGATTTTCCGATTTTCGGAATAAATTTCCCCGATTTTCCGATTTTTTGGAAAAATTTTTCCGTTTTCTGAAGTCGGAAAATCGGAAAAATCAAGCTAAGATTTCGGATTTTCCTCGAAATTTTTATCTCACGCCAAATGAACATCTTAAGTTGGCAGGTCTGTAATGTCGACATCCCTCGTCTAAATTCGACACCCTTTTCTAGAGCTGAAAATAATAGAAAGGTCAAAACTATTTTTGCGAAGCGAATTTATGGGCGAAGCAGTTTTGCTACATTGTGTGCACGTACCTTTAACTTCTATCCCAAGCGAAAATTTGCTATAAAATTTGCTATATAAATCACATCTTCAAACCGATGATTTTGTCAAAATGACCTTGAAGGCTTTGGGTTAAAGCCACGAAAATTTTCTCGGTTTGGTAGCTAGGACTGCGAAAAATGCCGTTTTAAAATGGTGTACCCTAGCAGTGAACAGCAAAAAAATACCGGAAGCCGAAACACGGATTGAAACTAAAATCTGAAGTTGATCAAATTGCCGCGCGGGCGGAAGCATCTAAACAGTGGTTCTTTGGTTTTAAATGTATATTTTGCTGTTAAATGGAAAAAAATAGTTTGAAGGATGACAGAAAAGATCTTCATCATTCCTTGACTTTTAAAAGTAACCATCAAGTATCAAATAAGAATAAGGTCAATACTCTTAGGTGCCAAATAAACGGGGGGGGGGGTGGGTTCCCGACCTCCAGATAGAGCTTTAGCGTGTTGGTCGGATGAAAATTTCACCATATGAGTGCCAGATAACTTTTAAGTGAACTAAACTTACTTTGCAAAACCAAGTGGATATTCAATGATAAAGAGGTACGGAAGTAATCAAATTTGGCGAATTTGTCAAGAAAACATCAAATCAAAACTGGCCAAGAACCAACAACAAGCCATCTTTATAGATTTTTGCTTTTGTTTACTTTTGATGATTTCGACAGACGCAGACGATTCGAATAAAAATGTTCGAACGTACGACGAATATCGTTCGATTTTTTAAGGCACCATTTACATTAGAAGAACTAGAATGAAAGAAAGATCGTTGCGCAGGGTGGCGAGAGTTGTGCCGCCGAGGTTTGTGTGGTGTGTTTGGGGTATTATAAGGCTTAAGACCCTGTCTCTTTTGGGATTTTATCAGAGTGTCTATTATTTTGCTAGCAACTTGCAAATTGAGGTGGAGTCTGGATCGCTTCGCAACCCTTATACAATACGGCTAGTTCTTTGCTTAGTGGTAAGACAGGAAAAATTCTTTTTCAATCACCAATTACGACTTTCATACTATTCCTATCCCTAAAGAAGGGTGTCGAAATTAGAAGACGGATGTCGAGATTAGACCAACTTATGGTCAGTGTAGACCTAAAGCTCTAAAACAGCATCTAATAACATGAAAACCAGAATATGATTCTTCAATGGGAATCAAAACTATAAAGTGCACTTACAAACATCAATTTGTCAGATCTAACAAAGTTAATAACCGCACTGTCATCATTGACAATAAAACAAACAATTTTCTGTCAAGAGCCTTGTAAACATTCCAACAACTTCCATCGAAATGATCTATCAGAGCTCAGTCTACCATTTTTAGCGCGCTCCGAGGATTGAGCCGAGAACGCTCCGCGAACTCCTGGGCGGGTGAAAAACTTCAATCTGTCAATCATTTTCTCAAGCGAAGAGCACGCAAAGCGATTCTAGCTTTACGATAGTGCCGCGGGTCATCAATGGATAGTATTCAATTATCATTATTCCTTTATTTTCATTCCTAGAACTTTTGCAAAAAAAAGGAAAAATAGAAAAGTTGTATTTTTTACTGTTCTATTTACATACTGAATTTGAAAGATCTTCTATGTGGCGTTTTTTTGCAAACTTCAAAAGACTGATTTTTGTCCCGCCTTTGCGGGACTTTGGCTTAAGTGCTTGAGTGCAGCATAGGGTACAAAGTCCAAACATGCGTTTCCCGTAATTTTTGTGTGAAGAGTTAGGTCTACACTGACGGTAGTTAGTAAATTATCTCAAATAGGCTCTGGTGATGGAGTCCAGTCTGGAAAGGAGGGAAATGTTACGCCGGAGCTGCGCCAACCTAACTGGAAAAAGTTGATGGTAGTAGATTTCAAACCTCAAATCTACATCAGAGATATCCGGCGCACAAGCCGCAATTTCCAGACTACTGGGATGGTTGGCAGACGATATCATCCACCAGGATGCAAGTGAAATTTTTCAATCTGCGGACCTAGACGGGGGTTCGGTTATTATCAGTTAGGGTTAGGGTTGGAGCTCGAGAGTCACAATATAGGCGAAGGCCTTTTTAGGGGCATCCGTACCCTGTGACCTAACTTAGGATCCCGTAGGGATCCTGTTGGGGCACGGTAGGGTTGGAGCTTCTTAATAAAGGTCTGTAATACACGCTATAAGTATTTGTGAGTGACAACTTTCTGCCGTGTCTCGTTGGCGGCGGTTAAGCATTGGGCTTGTAAACCAAGGTTGCTTGCATTTGTGGTTCGAGCCGGTCGGAGACCAATTTCACCGGTCGATCAAATTTCAGAAAAATACTTAGAAAACAGTTAGAAACACTAGAGAAGTCAGAAAATCAGATAGAAGATAGGAAGTAGAAATAGGGGAAAATAAGGAGGATGCACCTGGTGATGATATCGTTTGCCAACCTACTGGGATGGAGTGCAAGGCTGAAAGCCACATGAATATGGTTCATCCTATAAAAGGAAGTTCATTCTAGGGTGGCCTATTTGAAGTGGTGGTGAACAAATGTTTTTGGCATATTGA